>NW_027394277.1:13466259-13481259 GCF_049309525.1 Garra rufa
TGGACTTGAAATCCATTAGGGTCTCCCCGCGCAGGTTCGAGCCATGCCGAATGTGGTCGGGCATTCCCCCTTTTACCTTTAGCTTCTTGCGACGGTGGTTGAGCCTTCCAAGGCCTTTGGCCTTCGCTCTCTCTGATGTAATTGCGTGCAGCCTTTGTCCCGTAGCTCCTGTGGCAAGTGAGCTTCTGCCAGGCGGCTTGTGGAGAAAGTGTTCTTATATAAAAAGTAAGAGGCACACAAAACACAAGAGCCCAGATAGCTCAGTTGGTAGAGCATCAGACTTTTAATCTGAGGGTCCAGGGTTCAAGTCCCTGTTCGGGCGAAGGGCAACCTTCTTGTCGGCGGCCTCAGCTTGCAGTCGTGCCGGTCCAGCACTGCCGTGTGTCGGCGTACGCTTAAAGACGTGAAAGAGTTCACGTACAGTGTTTGCTTCATGAATTTTTCGTTGCTTGTGGTGGGCTGTTTTCCCCTTTAGGAGTTTCACGCTAGGCGATTTCAGTAAAGCGGTAACCAGTTCATTGTTTTTTCAGCCAACTTTGAGGTCGACAACGGGACAGAGGACGTCAGGGTCGCCGTAGTCGTGGCCGTACCTTCCAGTGGTCAGCCGGCCTAACTATTCCTAAACATTTGTTACAAGTCCTAACACAAGTCCTAACAATCCAAAACAGGGCAAAAGGGACTGCTATGGGTGGGGGAAAAGAAAAAATGAGAAAAAAACAAGGGGAAAAGGAAAATGAGGAAAAAAAATAAAGGGGAAGTGAAAATTTAAAATGTATTGGAATTCCAACCCCCACTTTTTTTACCCTTTATGGTTTAATCTCAACAGAATACTAATCTTTTTTTTTTTTTTGTAACAGAAGAATGCTTTTGATTTGTGCTGTAAAGCCTGAAATATTGTTCAGAAAAACTCTTAAGTGTTAAAAAAGCTATGTAGACTACCATTTGTATCATATTAAAACATTTATTTAGTTAAACATTCATCATATTATATATATACACACACACACATACACACTGGAAGCTAATGACACTGAAACAAATTCCTTGTATGTGCAAGCATACTTGGCAATAAAACTCTTTCTGATACTAAGTATGCTTGTGTATACAAGGAATTTGTTTCAGTGTCATTAGCTTCCAGTACATGGAGACAACATCACACAGACAATAAAAATAAGATGAGAATAAAAAAGTACACATATGTAAATATAAATAGACAAATAAATTTAGAAATACATAAGTGGTATGTACAGTTGTGCTATAGATGATAGAATGGAATAGGATAGGATAGAATAGAATAGAAAGATGCAGGGATGTACTAGGGTGGAGGTGGTAGCAAATAAATATAAGGTTATTTATATTTTATATATTATAATATTTGTTTATTTATAATCTATACAGAAAACGACAAATGGATAAGCAATCACTTATAATTATCAAAGTGGCAATATCGCTCTAAGTAATATTAGTCAGGAAAATGATTAGTTGTGTATAAATAAATAAAAAATATTTTAGGTGTAAAGGTTTATTGAATCTTTAGACAATAAAAGAGAACAGTTTGCTGAGTAACATTTTATACATTAGGTTTTGGCTCATAGTAAAATCAAGTATGGAGCTCATACTTGATTAAATAAAAATTATTTTCAGAAGCAATGGTCTTCCCTTCCACCGGTCCAACATTCATCAGCTCCAGCACCGCAATCTCAGGATTGGTCTTCCCTTCCGCAAGGCCAGCAGCCATCAGCTGCACCACCTCCTCAGAACCGACAGCGTGCTTGGAGACTTAAGATTTTTGAAAAGGAGCATGTAATGCATATATAGAGTGTAATTTGTCATATGTCAATATTTAGCTGTTGAAATAAAACATATTTTTTTGGAAATATGTTTTTTGTTTTATTATTTCAATTTTACTAAATTGAATAGTTGTTTTGTGATTATGTAAAATATGTAGAAATATGTATTTTTCTGTAATTTGTTAAAGTAAGTTAAAGGGTAAAAAAAGTGGGGGTTGGAATTCCAATACATTTTAAATTTTCACTTCCCCTTTATTTTTTTTCCTCATTTTCCTTTTCCCCTTGTTTTTTTCTCATTTTTTCTTTTCCCCCACCCATAGCAGTCCCTTTTGCCCTGTTTTTGGCCGAGTGGTTAAGGCGATGGACTGCTAATCCATTGTGCTCTGCACGCGTGGGTTCGAATCCCATCCTCGTCGTTCGGTACATTTAGCAGTGATCCTCGGTCCTGGGGACCCCACTCTGCAATTTTTGTGTGTCTTCCCTATCTGACACACTCAGTTCAGTTCACCGAGCGCTCTACTAATGAGCTGGTGGTCTGAATCAGGAGTGTTAAACAAAAGGACCGCGCAAAACGAAAGGTGGTCGAGTGGTTAAGGCGATGCAAGGCTAGTCCGTTGTGCTCGGCACGCCTTGGTTTGTGTGGGTTCGAATCCCATCCTCTTCATTTGATGCTTTAGCACCACTGAGAGCCCACCGGAACAGACAGGCCCAACCTGTTTACGATGGGTAGCGGCGAGCTGTGACTGTGCTGTAGTTTATTGATAACTGCCGCAAAGTCTTGAGAACATATTGACAAAACAACAAGTCTTCTGGCTCCGGCACGCTATGATCGGTGGACACCTCTTTGACGAGGACCAACAACCAGCCACGCCAATAAAAGGAAACAAAACGAAGCAAGACTATCTTTCTCAACAAGCCTCCAGAGAGACTGGCAAAAATTGCCGATGCTGACTGTATTTCAAGTCATCCCGGTGGGGTATTGGGTATTGACTTTGTGGCAACATGGAACTTTTGCATCTACATTAATATTAGTCTGTTTCTTCTTATTCTGAGGTCACCGTAGCCACCAGATCCATTCTGTATTCCGATCTGATGGTCACTACAGTCCCCCGGTTCCAGTCCGTACCAAGAGCAGATAGTGGATCAGCACCTTCAGCCGAATGTCAGCGGAAACTATGTCAACTAGATGAGCCCCAGAGACAGATCATCAGTAAAGAAGGCATCCACATGCCACAGCAAACTACTCGAGCTGGTGAAAATGTTCACCAAACACCCGCCGCTGAATTCTTTTAAAACAAGCCAGCTTATTGAAGGTGCACAAGATAAACGCCCTGAGAAAGCTGTGCCTCGCAACCCTAAGAATGGCATAGGCGTTAGTAGACACCTGACGCGCGTGCAAAACTCTGGCATTTCACACGTCCCTGGGTGGGCTCGAACCACCAACCTTTCGGTTAACAGCCGAACGCGCTAACCGATTGCGCCACAGAGACAGCCGCTGTTGCTTGCTGCCGCCGGATCACCGGTGTAAAAGCAAGGGTTAGGGTTAGTGATAGGGATTAAAATCGCTCGCACTAACAGCGACATCTGTTTTGAAAGATGTTTCCGGAGCTCGCAAAATCCACTCAGCCTGCGCGGCGAATGGGCACGCTGGAGCCCGCCACCCTTTTGGGAAGAAAGAGAGTCAACAGAGCCGCCCAACGTGGGGCTCGAACCCACGACCCTGAGATTAAGAGTCTCATGCTCTACCGACTGAGCTAGCCGGGCTGGTCGTGGGCTTCTTCACTGGGTCGGACCCAGTTTTCATCGGCCCCCAAATTACACAGGCGAAACGGAGGCTCTCGCGTTGTGCGAGACTGTCGAGCCCTCCCCGTGGGTAGGGCTTAGAGCAGGCTTAGAGTTTTCTACTGTCGGTTTTGACCCAATCTATTTTTGGGAAGCGCAGTTTGACCCAGCAGTGCGGGCCAACAACACGTTCTGTTTTGCCGCGTGAAGGCGGGTCAATGCTTTGGACAGCGTATGGTTGAGATGTGATTTTCCACCAATTTGGGGCACCTTTCTTAAGGAAATCAAGGATGATTTGATGGGAAATGGCAAACTGCTGTAGCGTTTGGCTAACAAGCCAAAGCTACAAAGGATATACCGGTGCCCCGTCGTCCGAGCAGAATCCACATTCGGCCGTAATCGGAGGTTACTACTAACGTTCGATTGTGTCTCATAGGGAGTTTGACGCAGGGCCTCAGTGGAAAACAGGCCCTCGGCGGCTGAAACAAAAGACGAAGAAGGCATCCACATGCACATGATTCAGGAGTGTTAAACAAAGAAACCACGCAAGATGACGAGGTGGTCCAGCGGTTAAGGCGGTGGAAGGCTAATACATTGTGCTCGACATGCACTGGAAGCTTCAGCGCCACTGAGAGCCCACCGGACCAGACAGGCCCAACCTGTTTACGATGGGTAACGGTGAGCTGTAATTGCGCTGCAGTTTAATGATACCCGTCTTGAGGACATATTTACAAAACAACAAGCCTTCTGGCTCTGGCGCTCAATCATCAGCAGACACCTTTTCAACGAGAAGCAAAACCTAAACGAAACAAGACTACTTTTTCTCAACAATACTCTAAGCCTCCAGAGAGGCTAGCAAAAATTGCCAAAGCTGACTGTATTTCAAGTCATCCTGGCGGGGTATTGGGTAAAGTTTTTAACCAGCAATGATCGCGCCTCGGATAAACCTCACAGGCTACAATATTGCCTCTGCGAAAGAATGCCGGCGACGGTCGTGACCTTTTCAGGCACCTACGTGGATGTGAACCGACAAGGTGGTAGCAAGCTTTAAACTGCCGCACAAACAGTCTCCTGGCACGGGTTGCTGCACCGTGTTTCTACGGAACAGATTAGAGGTGTGTAAAAGACGGCTCATTCACTATTCCCTCTGTGCTCAAAACAGCCTGCTGAAAGCACAGCAGCAGCTGAAAAGGTCCGCAGCATGGCCTCTCTCAGTCAGCAAGGGGGCGGGGAGGCCGAGTGGTTAAGGCGATGGACTGCTAATCCCATCCTTGTCGTTCGGTTCCTTTAGCACTGGACCTTAATCTAGGTCCTGGGGACCCCATGCTGAACTTTTTGTGTGTCCTCCTTATCTAACACACTCAGTTCAGTTCTTTGAGTTCTCTACTAATGAGCTGATGATCTGAATCGGGAGTGCTAAATAAAAGACGCCACGTAATATGACGAGGTGGCCGAGTGGTTAAGGCGATGGACTGCTAATCCATTGTGCTCTGCACGCGTGGGTTCGAATCCCATCCTCGTCGTTCGGTACATTTAGTAGTGATCCTCGGTCCTGGGGACCCCACTCTGCAATTTTTGTGTGTCTTCCCTATCTGACACACTCAGTTCAGTTCACCGAGCGCTCTACTAATGAGCTGGTGGTCTGAATCGGGAGTGTTAAACAAAAGGACCGCGCAAAACGAAAGGTGGTCGAGTGGTTAAGGCGATGCAAGGCTTGTCCGTTGTGCTCGGCACGCCTTGGTTTGTGTGGGTTCGAATCCCATCCTCTTCATTTGATGCTTTAGCACCACTGAGAGCCCACCGGAACAGACAGGCCCAACCTGTTTACGATGGGTAGCGGCGAGCTGTGACTGTGCTGTAGTTTATTGATAACTGCCGCAAAGTCTTGAGAACATATTGACAAAACAACAAGTCTTCTGGCTCCGGCACGCTATGATCGGTGGACACCTCTTTGACGAGGACCAACAACCAGCCACGCCAATAAAAGGAAACAAAACGAAGCAAGACTATCTTTCTCAACAAGCCTCCAGAGAGACTGGCAAAAATTGCCGATGCTGACTGTATTTCAAGTCATCCCGGTGGGGTATTGGGTATTGACTTTGTGGCAACATGGAACTTTTGCATCTACATTAATATTAGTCTGTTTCTTCTTATTCTGAGGTCACCGTAGCCACCAGATCCATTCTGTATTCCGATCTGATGGTCACTACAGTCCCCCGGTTCCAGTCCGTACCAAGAGCAGATAGTGGATCAGCACCTTCAGCCGAATGTCAGCGGAAACTATGTCAACTAGATGAGCCCCAGAGACAGATCATCAGTAAAGAAGGCATCCACATGCCACAGCAAACTACTCGAGCTGGTGAAAATGTTCACCAAACACCCGCCGCTGAATTCTTTTAAAACAAGCCAGCTTATTGAAGGTGCACAAGATAAACGCCCTGAGAAAGCTGTGCCTCGCAACCCTAAGAATGGCATAGGCGTTAGTGGACACCTGACGCGCGTGCAAAACTCTGGCATTTCACACGTCCCTGGGTGGGCTCGAACCACCAACCTTTCGGTTAACAGCCGAACGCGCTAACCGATTGCGCCAAAGCTGGGGAACAATAGTCTGTTAAGGGGGGGGAAGAAAAGGAAGGAGGGGGAAGAAGGGGGGAAAAGAGAAAAAGAAAGAAAAAAGAGAGAAAAAAGGAAAAAATGAGGAGAAA
This sequence comes from Garra rufa, assembly GCF_049309525.1. Classification (NCBI taxonomy): domain Eukaryota; kingdom Metazoa; phylum Chordata; class Actinopteri; order Cypriniformes; family Cyprinidae; genus Garra; species Garra rufa. The sequence goes on from NW_027394277.1 coordinate 13,472,537, forward strand.
AGAAATGAAAGGGAATTTTATCTCTTTGAACTTCAAAGCAATGTTTATGGAGTGTATATTTACAATAAATTATCTGAAAAAAAAATGTTTTCTCTATTTTCCTGTACATTTATATGGGACTAAGGATGATCACAAGCTTTCCAGTTCATATTACAGTGTTTCCATAGATTGAAGTGTTTACTGAATGTTTTATTTATCAGTAATTATCACATAAATGATGTCCAAATGAATGAAATCATTTTTGAAATGACAAATTAATATTTTTTTTAGATTTATATTACTGATTATTGATATTTTATTCAAAGTTTTTGCACTTTAAATATATTTCGGCTGTAGTTATGTTCTAAAACTTATAGTACAAAAAATTGTACATTTATGTATTAAATCATCCCCAAATTTATCAACATTTTTAAAAGGGCGTATAACTGTTTAATGATACTGTAACAATGACAAACAAAAAGAGTTATTTGATCATGACCAAACTTTTATTTTTCAATCAGTCACATCAATCACTATACATATAAACAAAACCGTCCAATGTCCATGGCTCTGTCTTGTGCATTAACTGCAAGTGAAATGAACAGAAAGCACAAAACAATACAAATGAATAAAACTTTAAAATATTAATGACTCCTGTGCATGTTTTGAAAGTGCAAAAGAACAGAAAGCAGAAAACAATACCGATAAATAAAACTTTATCCCCTTTCTTTTTTGGACTCTTATGGATGGCACAGAGCTTGAAATGGTCTCTATCAGGCGACAACAATCTGGCCACTGGGCAAGTGGGGCAGTGGTGGTGAATGTCTGCCTCTTCACGCTCTCCACTCCTGGAGTGACCCTGTGTCCAGCCTGCTCTGGTGTCTGACAGCAAACACCACTCTCTTCTTATCGTAATCCAGCAGGTTCTGCCAACTATATTGCCCACCTAAGCAGAGAGAGCATATAATACATGGCAAATGAGAAAACAAAACAAGTGGTAGTGTTAACATGGGACAGGTCAAGAAGAAAAAGTAGAGAAACTGACCTGCTGGTTGGTGAGAGCCAAAGATGGCTGATTCCTGAGCTCCACAAGATACTCCACAAGGCTGTCCACTTTTGTCCAGCACACCAGCACTATCCAAAGCCTGAGAGAAAAAAAAACAGAAATGAACAGCATTATGAGTACAGTGAAGTTTGAATTTTCCTAGAAATTTAACAATATTACATGAAACACAATTACATACATGCATACAACAATATATTTACATACCACAGACTTGTCAGGAGATGCTGAGGCACCTGGCGTGAAGGAGGCATAGTAAAGGAAGGCACAGGCTGGGTGGAGGACAGAGAGAAGCTTGGGTCATCAGTAAGACTCGACTCAGTAATGTCAAGTGTTTGGTCCTCCTCAAAGCCCTCGTCTTCTTCATCCTCGCCTTCATCCACATCCTCCAGCATGTTCTCTGTCTCTTCTGAGTCAGGGTCCACTACCAGGGGCTGTCCAGTCTGACTCAGGAGGTAGTCAACACCAAGCAGCTCTCCTATGAAAAAAACAAATATATAAATAATAATAAAAGGAAACACAAATACAGGATCAGTCAAATGTTTGGACACATTACTATTTTTAATGTTTTTTGAAAGAAGTGCCTTATGCTCATCGATCCTGCATTTATTTGATAAAAATAAAGAAAACATCAGTAATATTGTAAAATGTCATTACAGTTTAAATTTATAGTTCCATAAACTTTAAATTTAAATTATTTCTGTCATCAACGCTGAATATTTAGCTATCATTTTAGAAATCATTCTAATTAGCTAATTAGCTAATGTTGGTCACAGTTGTGCTGTTTAATGTATTTTTTATGTAATCTGTGATACTTTTTTTAGGATTCATTGAAGAATAAAAAGTTCAATAAAGAACAGCATTAGAAATCAAATAGAAAATCTTCTTTAACGATATACAGGACTGTTCAAAAGAGAAATTAATGCTGTTCTTTTAACTTTTTATTCATCAATGAATTCTGCAAAACGTATCACAGTTTTCATTAAAAAATAACAAAATAAATACAAATATGCAGTACAAATTATATTGCTGTTTTTTCTGTATTTTTGATCAAATAAATGCAGGCTGAATGAGCAAAAGATACTTCTTTCAAAAACATTAAACACAGTCACGTGTAAAAATGTTTGACAAATAATGTACACATTCATATTCTACAATGAGATACAGGTAACTTTACCTTCTGATAGAGCTTGTGCCACTTCCGCTGCCGTGGTGCTGGTCTGTTGCCTCCAGACGGACAAACCCCAGAGCTGGCAAAAGTCCTCAACCGGGCCATCCACTCGCCATCACCCATGACCTTGTGGCTCTTTGGCTTAGTGCTCATCTAAATATAATAGGGAAATAGTAGTTAGTAATGTGCATTTTGCAGGTATTGGACAACTACACAAATGTTTTTAATTTTTTTATAATGATACAATGATATATATTCAAGCTGACTAAATAATGGCACCCATTACAACAATTAAACATTATTTTATTGCTAACAAAGCAAAACAAGGTTAAACATTTAAAGGTGTTACACTACAGTCATACATATAAAGATTTGAATATGAAATTACTACATGCAGTTACGAGAGAGATAAGATTATTGTTTTGTTTGGTTTACAGTTAGTTGCATCCAATTATGCATAATTTACTGTTATTACTATAGTAACTACATATAGCATGTATTAATGACAATGTAAAATAAAGTACATTGTTAGTTAAAAGCTGTGGTTATACATATGATAATCAATCTGAGAAAAAAAAACAAAAAAAACAAAGAACATAGTAAGTACACTTTACTTAAAGCATGGTTAATTTTTGTAAGGGATGTCTATATAACATTGCATTTTCATTTAAATTATTATTTGTAGCACTTGCATCTGTGTTTATATAAATAGTAATCCATCTGCAAACACAAAACTTGATTACTACATTCACACAGCAAAATCACATTAAATGTTAATTAGAAATGACAATGTCTGCAACTAAACATATTTTTTAAATCCAAATCAAACTTTAAATAGAATAGATGTGTTTACTATGCAAAATTACAGGCAAATGGTGTTTTATATGTAAGATTATAGTCAAATCATGGAAACAAAACATGATTACTACACTTTCACTATAGTAAAAGCATGGTAAATGACTTGTTTTTTTTTCATTCATATTTTTATTTATAGTAAGACTGTGTTTACACTTAAAGAACGAGTAAACTGAGTTCAATAAGTACGATTACAGGCACAATTGTGTTAAATATGTGAGATTATAGGCAAGTAATGAAAAGAAAACATGATTACTACACTTTCACTATAGTAAAGCCATGGTAAATGACGACAAACACAAGCACGTTTTTTGTTGTTGCTGTTCATTCAGATTTTCCTTTATAGTAAGACTGTGTTCATACAGTTGTAATCGATCAGCCAAAAACACAACATGGTTACTACGCTTTTACTATAGTAAAAACAAGGTAAATTGTCATAAGGGATGACTGCACTTACAGCTGAAACGCGTTTTTCCCCCATTTAAATCGAACTTAAGAACGAGTAAATTGACTTTAGAAAGTTAGATTACATTTAAACGGTGTTTCATTATGGGCAATTCGCGAGTCAAAAGTTTGTGAACGCCAAACACGGATGAATGACGGACGAAAACGTAACGAGTTTACCAATTGAGAACATTGTAAACAGAGAGGAAGAAAGTAGAAAACATGTATTACTTACTTTGAAAAGTTATCCTATATTCCGTTCGTCTGATTTTTGAACCTGACTTAGAATGAAACTAAGCATGGTGAGTGGCTCTTAACAATGGAGCTCGAGCGACGCGATTGGCTCCCGTCCATTCTCACATTGGACGGCGAGCGACGCGATTGGCTCTCGTCCATTCTGACAATGGACGGCGAGATCGGCGATTGGACGAGGAGACGGCCGTGGAAACAGACGATCCTGCTCCAGGTAGCGCCACAGAGACAGCCGCTGTTGCTTGCTGCCGCCGGATCACCGGTGTAAAAGCAAGGGTTAGGGTTAGTGATAGGGATTAAAATCGCTCGCACTAACAGCGACATCTGTTTTGAAAGATGTTTCCGGAGCTCGCAAAATCCACTCAGCCTGCGCGGCGAATGGGCACGCTGGAGCCCGCCACCCTTTTGGGAAGAAAGAGAGTCAACAGAGCCGCCCAACGTGGGGCTCGAACCCACGACCCTGAGATTAAGAGTCTCATGCTCTACCGACTGAGCTAGCCGGGCTGGTCGTGGGCTTCTTCACCGGGTCGGAACCAGTTTTCATCGGCCCCCAAATTACACAGGCGAAACGGAGGCTCTCGCGTTGTGCGAGACTGTCGAGCCCTCCCCGTGGGTAGGGCTTAGAGCAGGCTTAGAGTTTTCTTCTGTCGGTTTTGACCCAATCTATTTTTGGGAAGCGCAGTTTGACCCAGCAGTGCGGGCCAACAACACGTTCTGTTTTGCCGCGTGAAGGCGGCTCAATGCTTTGGACAGCGTATGGTTGAGATGTGATTTTCCACCAATTTGGGGCACCTTTCTTAAGGAAATCAAGGATGATTTGATGGGAAATGGCAAACTGCTGTAGCGTTTGGCTAACAAGCCAAAGCTACAAAGGATGTACCGGTGCCCCGTCGTCCGAGCAGAATCCACATTCGGCCGTAATCGGAGGTTACTACTAACGTTCGATTGTGTCTCATAGGGAGTTTGACGCAGGGCCTCAGTGGAAAACAGGCCCTCGGCGGCTGAAACAAAAGACGAAGAAGGCATCCACATGCACATGATTCAGGAGTGTTAAACAAAGAAACCACGCAAGATGACGAGGTGGTCCAGCGGTTAAGGCGGTGGAAGGCTAATACATTGTGCTCGACATGCACTGGAAGCTTTAGCGCCACTGAGAGCCCACCGGACCAGACAGGCCCAACCTGTTTACGATGGGTAACGGTGAGCTGTAATTGCGCTGCAGTTTAATGATACCCGTCTTGAGGACATATTTACAAAACAACAAGCCTTCTGGCTCTGGCGCTCAATCATCAGCAGACACCTTTTCAACGAGAAGCAAAACCTAAACGAAACAAGACTACTTTTTCTCAACAATACTCTAAGCCTCCAGAGAGGCTAGCAAAAATTGCCAAAGCTGACTGTATTTCAAGTCATCCTGGCGGGGTATTGGGTAAAATTTTCAACCAGCAATGATCGCGCCTCGGATAAACCTCACAGGCTACAATATTGACTCTGCGAAAGAATGCCGGCGACGGTCGTGACCTTTTCAGGCACCTACGTGGATGTGAACCGACAAGGTGGTAGCAAGCTTTAAACTGCCGCACAAACAGTCTCCTGGCACGGGTTGCTGCACCGTGTTTCTACGGAACAGATTAGAGGTGTGTAAAAGACGGCTCATTCACTATTCCCTCTGTGCTCAAAACAGCCTGCTGAAAGCACAGCAGCAGCTGAAAAGGTCCGCAGCATGGCCTCTCTCAGTCAGCAAGGGGGCGGGGAGGCCGAGTGGTTAAGGCGATGGACTGCTAATCCCATCCTTGTCGTTCGGTTCCTTTAGCACTGGACCTTAATCTAGGTCCTGGGGACCCCATGCTGAACTTTTTGTGTGTCCTCCTTATCTAACACACTCAATTCAGTTCTTTGAGTTCTCTACTAATGAGCTGATGATCTGAATCGGGAGTGCTAAATAAAAGACGCCACGTAATATGACGAGGTGGCCGAGTGGTTAAGGCGATGGACTGCTAATCTATTGTGCTCTGCACGCGTGGGTTCGAATCCCATCCTCGTCGTTCGGTACATTTAGCAGTGATCCTCGGTCCTGGGGACCCCACTCTGCAATTTTTGTGTGTCTTCCCTATCTGACACACTCAGTTCAGTTCACCGAGCGCTCTACTAATGAGCTGGTGGTCTGAATCGGGAGTGTTAAACAAAAGGACCGCGCAAAACGAAAGGTGGTCGAGTGGTTAAGGCGATGCAAGGCTAGTCCGTTGTGCTCGGCACGCCTTGGTTTGTGTGGGTTCGAATCCCATCCTCTTCATTTGATGCTTTAGCACCACTGAGAGCCCACCGGAACAGACAGGCCCAACCTGTTTACGATGGGTAGCGGCGAGCTGTGACTGTGCTGTAGTTTATTGATAACTGCCGCAAAGTCTTGAGAACATATTGACAAAACAACAAGTCTTCTGGCTCCGGCACGCTATGATCGGTGGACACCTCTTTGACGAGGACCAACAACCAGCCACGCCAATAAAAGGAAACAAAACGAAGCAAGACTATCTTTCTCAACAAGCCTCCAGAGAGACTGGCAAAAATTGCCGATGCTGACTGTATTTCAAGTCATCCCGGTGGGGTATTGGGTATTGACTTTGTGGCAACATGGAACTTTTGCATCTACATTAATATTAGTCTGTTTCTTCTTATTCTGAGGTCACCGTAGCCACCAGATCCATTCTGTATTCCGATCTGATGGTCACTACAGTCCCCCGGTTCCAGTCCGTACCAAGAGCAGATAGTGGATCAGCACCTTCAGCCGAATGTCAGCGGAAACTATGTCAACTAGATGAGCCCCAGAGACAGATCATCAGTAAAGAAGGCATCCACATGCCACAGCAAACTACTCGAGCTGGTGAAAATGTTCACCAAACACCCGCCGCTGAATTCTTTTAAAACAAGCCAGCTTATTGAAGGTGCACAAGATAAACGCCCTGAGAAAGCTGTGCCTCGCAACCCTAAGAATGGCATAGGCGTTAGTGGACACCTGACGCGCGTGCAAAACTCCGGCATTTCACACGTCCCTGGGTGGGCTCGAACCACCAACCTTTCGGTTAACAGCCGAACGCGCTAACCGATTGCGCCAAAGCTGGGGAACAATAGTCCGTTAAGGGGGGGGAGGAAAAGGAAGGAGGGGGAAGAAGGGGGAAAAGAGAAAAAGAAAGAAAAAAGAGAAAAAATGAGGAGAAAAGAAATGAAAGGGAATTTTATCTCTTTGAACTGTTTTTGGAGTGTATATTTACAATAAATTATCTGAAAAAAAAAATGTTTTCTCTGTTTTCCTGTACATTTATATGGGAGTAAGGATGATCACAAGCTTTCCAGTTCATATTAGTGTCTCCATACATTGAAGTGTTTACTGAATGTTTTATTTATCAGTAATTATCACATAAATGATGTCCAAATGAATGAAATTATTTCTGAAGTGACAAAAATAATATTTTATTAGATTTATATTACTGATTATTGATATCTTATTCAAAGTTTTTGGACTTTAAATATATTTCTGCTGTAGTTATGTTCTAAAACTTATAGTACAAAAATAGTAAATTTATTTATTAAATAATCCCCAAATTTATCAACATTTTTAAAAGGGCCTATAACCGTTAAATGATACTATAACAAAGACATACAAAAAGAGTTATTTAATCATGACCAAACTTTTATTTTTCAATCAGTCATAGCCAATTATTCATTATTCTTTTTTTATTTATTTTTTTTACATTTTTATTCTTATAGTTATGTTGCATGTGCAAAAACAGAATAATATCTCTTAATAATACTTTCTATTGTCCATGACAGAGTTCCAGAACAGAAAACAGAACTATACATATAAATAAAACTGTCCAATGTCCATGGCTCTTGTGCATTAACTGCAAGTGAAAAGAAGAGAAAGCACAGAACAATACAAATGAATAAAACTTTAAAATATTAATGACTTCTGTGCATGTTTTGCAAGTGCTAAAGAACAGAAAACAAAACTATACTTTTAAATAAAACTGTCTTAATGTCCATGACACTAGTGCATTCATTGCAAGTGCAAAAGAACAGAAAGCAGAAAACAATACACATAAATAAAACTTTATCCCCTTTCTTTCTTTTCTCTATCAAGCGACAACAATCTGGCCACTGGGCAAGTGGGGCAGCGGTGGTGAATGTATGCCTCTTTACGCTCTCCACCCCTGGAGTGAACCTGTGTCCAGCCTGCTCTGGTGTCTGGCAGCAAACATCACTCTCTTCTTATCGTAATCCAGCAGGTTCTGCCAACTATATTGCTCACCTAAGCAAAGAGAGCATATAATACATGGCAAATGAGAAAACAAAACAAGTGGTAGTGTTAACATATGACAGGTCCAAGTGCTTCAAGACAAGTTAGAAATTTGTGCAAGAATCATGTTATGTTGAAAAGACCAGTGCACGAGCTCCACCTCAAGTCAAGCAGAGTGGCGCAGCGGATGCGTGCTGGGCCCATAACCCAGAGGTCGATGGATCGAAACCATTATCTGCTAAGACTTCTGAGCTTGTATATATGACAGAGCCCCCAAAAAAGAGAAATGTTCAGAGCCTGCTCATGAAAACCTAAAGTCACTTGGTCCTCTCACAATAGTTGTTCATCCAGAAGCTGAACGAGATGAAGAACTAAAAGAAAAAGTAAACAACTTCATGACAGCCCCAGTGGCCTAATGGATAAGGCACTGGCCTCCGAAGCCAGGAATTGTGGGTTCGAGTCCCATCTGGGGTGACTTTCAGCAGAGTGGCGCAGCAAAGGCGTGCTGGGCCCATAACCCAGAAGTCGATGGATCGAAACCATCCTCTGTTAATCTTGTTTCACTTTTATATGTGCTCAGGTGCTGCAAGACAATTTAGAAACGTGTGCCAGAATCAAGTGATGTTGAAAAGACCAGTGTACGGGCTCTACATCAAGGTGAGCAG
>NW_027394277.1:13486259-13527413 GCF_049309525.1 Garra rufa
TCTGAGCTTGTAGATGTAAGGCAGTATATTGTGTTGTCCACAAGATGTCGCTGTGACGCTGTTTTGTTAGGACATATACAGTTAACGTTGTTTGAGCTTCTTAATGCACCGTAGTGTTGATACGTGCATAATATGTGCGTAGTGCGCCATCTTCCCTGCAGTTCACGTTATCAATACTATAGGTAAGTCATGTTAACGGCAGTGGAAACTGAAATGTAAAATATATTTGTTGTTATCGCACTAAAGTTCAGTTCATTGAGATGTTTTGTGTTGTAAACTAAAAACGATCTAAATGCAAAGTAAAATAGAGAGTTAAAATGTTTTGTTATTTCTTTTGAACATGATTAATACGTGGTGGCTAATGCAAAGCTATGTATGATAATATAAGCATGTTATTCGATTGTATGTGCATTGAAATTGACTTTATGCAAGTTTAAAAATGCAATGAAAGTTTAAAAAAACTGAAGGCAGTTCACGTTATCAATACTATAGATGCCGTGCTGTGGAATAAACGGTCAAGCCACGATCCCAACGAACCCCTTTGTGTCTGCGTCTCATCTCTACCACCACGAACATACACAACACAACGCAGAGTAGCAGCGGCGGTGCTAGAGGCCGGTAAACGCGCAGAGAGAGAGAGAGAGAGGGTTACATATATATGACAGAGCCCCGAAAAGAGGGATGTTCAGAGCCTGTTTGTGAAAACCTAAAGTCACTTGGTCCTCTCACAAAAGTTGTTCATCCAGAAGCTGAATGAGATGAAGAACTAAAAGAAAAAGTAAACAGCTGCATGACAGCCCCAGTAGCCTAATAAAAGATGGGGAACAATAGTCTGTTAAGGGGGTGAAGAAAAGGAAGGAGGGGGAAGAAGGGGGGAAAAGAGAAAAAGAAAGAAAAAAAAGGAAAAAATGAGGAGAAAAGAAATGAAAGGGAATTTTATCTCTTTGAACTTCAAAGCAATGTTTATGGAGTGTATATTTACAATAAATTATCTGAAAAAAAAATGTTTTCTCTATTTTCCTGTACATTTATATGGGAGTAAGGATGATCACAAGCTTTCCAGTTCATATTAGTGTTGCCATACATTGAAGTGTTTACTGAATGTTTTATTTATCAGTAATTATCACATAAATGATGTCCAAAAGAATGAAATTATTTGAATTAATGAATTTAAATAATATTTTATTAGATTTATATTACTGATTATTGATATCTTATTCAAAGGTTTTGCACTTTAAATATATTTCTGCTGTAGTTATGTTCTAAAACTTATAGTACAAAAAATTGTAAATTTATTTATTAAATAATCCCCAAATTTATCAACATTTTTAAAAGGGCCTATAACCGTTAAATGATACTGTAACAAAGACATACAAAAAGAGTTATTTAATCATGACCAAACTTTTATTTTTCAATCAGTCATAGCCAATTATTCATTATTCTTTTTTTTTTTACATTTTTATTCTTATAGTTATGTTGCATGTGCAGAAAACAGAATAATATCTCTTAATAATACTTTCTATTGTCCATGACTCTTGTGCATTTTTTGCAAGTGCAAAAGAACAGAAAACAGAGCTATACATATAAATAAAACCGTCCAATGTCTTGTGCATTAACTGCAAGTGAAAAGAACAGAAAGCACATAACAATACAAATGAATAAAACTTTAAAATATTAATGACTCCTGTGCATGTTTTGAAAGTGCTAAAGAACAGAAAACAAAACTATACTTTTAAATAAAACTGTCTTAATGTCCATGGCACTAGTGCATTCATTGCAAGTGCAAAAGAACAGAAAGCAGAAAACAATACACATAAATAAAACTTTATCCCCTTTCTTTTTTGGACTCTTATGGATGGCACAGAGCTTGAAATGGTCTCTATCAGGCGACAACAATCTGGCCACTGGGCAAGTGGGGCAGTGGTGGTGAATGTATGCCTCTTCACGCTCTCCACCCCTGGAGTGACCCTGTGTCCAGCCTACTCTGGTGTCTGGCAGCAAACATCACTCTCTTCTTATCGTAATCCAGCAGGTTCTGCCAACTATATTGCTCACCTAAGGCGAGAGAGCATATAATACATGGCAAATGAGAAAACAAAACAAGTGGTAGTGTTAACATATGATAGGTCAAGAAGAGAAACTGACCTGATGGTTGGTGAGAGCCAGAGATGGCTGATTCCTGAGCTCCACAAGATACTCCGCAAGGCTGTCCACTTTGTCCAGCACACCAGCACTATGCAAAGCCTGTGAGAAAAAAAAAAAAAAAAAAATAATTAAATAAACAACATTATGAGTAAAGTGAAGTGGGACAAAAAAAAAAACAAATAAATATAAATATTTTTCTAGATTTTTTTTGTCAACTTCAGACCAAAAGCTACAGGTCAGCACAAATTATATTTTTTCCCTAGAAATTTAACAATATTACATAAAACATAATTACATACATACATTAAATGAGATATTAACATACCACAGACTCGTCAGGAGATGCTGAGGCACCTGGCGTGAAGGAGGCATCATGCTGGGTGGAGGACAGAGAGAAGCTTGGGTCATCAGTAAGACTCGACTCAGTAATGTCAAGTGTTTGGTCCACCCTGAAGCCCTCGTCTTCTTCATTCTTACCTTCATCCACATCCTCCAGCATGTTCTCTGTCTCTTCTGAGTCAGGGTCCACTACCAGGAGCTGTCCAGTCTGACCCAGGAGGTAGTCAACACCAAGCAGCTCTCCTATGAAAAAAAAAACATTTATAAAAGAAAACACAGAAATACAGGATCATTCACAAGTTTGGACACATCACTATTTTTAATGTTTTTGAAAGAAGTGTCTTATGCTCATCAGTAAGGGTACACAATTTTTTTTATAATGATACAACGATATATATTCAAGCTGACTAAATAATGGCACCCATTACAACAATTAAACATTATTTTATTGCTAATAAAGCAAAACAAGGTTACACATTTAAAGGTGTTACACTACAATTATACATATAAATATTTGAATATGAAATTACTACATGCAGTTACGATAGGGATAAGATTATTGTTTTGTTTGGTTTACAGTTAGTTGCATCCAATTATGCATAATTTACTGTTATTACTATAGTAACTACATATAGCATGTATTAATGACAATGTAAAATAAAGTACATTGTTAGTTAAAAGCTGTGGTTATACATATGATAATCAATCTGAAAAAAAATTAATTAATTTTTGTAAGGGATGTCTATATAACATTGCATTTTCATTTAAATTATTATTTGTAGCACTTACATCTGTGTTTATATAAATAGTAATCCATCTGCAAATATTGTGTATCCTAAAAATATATATTTTGCTATTCTACTCAAACAAATGATGTATGGCTATAACAGTAATCAATATCTATCAAAATACTGAGTATTATAATACTAGATGTCTTAACACAGATTAAAACTGCATCAACACAAATTGAATTGCAGATGCCTGCCAGGGGGCAGCACCAGTGGTTTCCACTGGAAGTTTTCAGTGAACTCAAGTGAACCAATGAACTTTGGATGACTTCCAACATATGACAGATACAAGTTATGTCCCACGTGACCACCTCCAACTAATTGGAGACCCATAACAACTTGGAGGGGGAGGAATAACACTTACTTTTAAAAAATGGCTGACTGAACCAAAAACCACCATTAAAAATGGGCCAGGTGGGCCAATAAATCATTGTGGGGGATCAGACAGGCATAACCAAGAAAAAACCGGAACTACAAATTTGGTAGCGCAGATAGGTGGGATACCCGGACAGACAGAGACGGAGATGCGGCGATCGCTGACCCGGCTTTGTTGCTCTGTTCAATAAAGTCTTATTTTGACATCTGGAACTCTGCCTCTCACGCTTCAATGTCTTCTTCATTGAGAAATGCTTTTATTGCTCCACGACACAAACACAAAACTTGATTACTACATTCACACATAGCAAAATCACATTAAATGTTAATTAGAAATGACAATGTCTACAACTAAACATATTTTTTAAATACAAATCAAACTTTAAATAGAATAGATGTGTTTACTATGCAAAATTACAGGCAAATAGTGTTTTATATGTGAGATTATAGGCAAATCATGGAAACAAAACATGATTACTACACTTTCACTATAGTAAAAGCATGGAAAATCCTTCGGATGAGACGTTAAACCGAGGTCCTGACTCTCTGTGGTCATTAAAAATCCCAGGATGTCTTTCGAAAAGAGTAGAGGTGTGACCTCGGCATCCTGGCCAAATTTGCCCATTGGCCTCTGACCATCATGGCCTCCGAATCATCCCCATATTCTGATTGGCTTCATCACTCTGTCTCCTCTCCACCAGTAAGCTGGTGTGTGGTGGGCGTTCTGGCGCACTATGGCTGCCGTCGCATCATCCAGGTGGATCCTGCACACTGGTGGTGGATGAGGAGATACCCCTGACACTGTAAAGCGCTTTGAGTGTCTAGAAAAGCGCTATATAAATGTAACAAATTATTATTATTATTATTATTATTATGGAAAATGACTTGTTTTTCTTTCATTCATATTTTTATTTATAGTAAGACTGTGTTTACAGTTAAAGAACGAGTAAACTGAGTTTAATAAGTACGATTACAGGCACAATTGTGTTTAATATGTGAGATTATAGGCAAGTCATGAAAAGAAAACATGTTACTACACTTTCACTATAGTAAAGCCATGGTAAATGATGACAAACACAAGCACAACGTTTTTTGTTGTTGCTGTTCATTCAGATTTTCATTTATAGTAAGACTGTATTCAAACAGTTGAATACCGATCAGCCAAAAAACACAACATGGTTACTACGCTTTCACTAGAGTAAAAACAAGGTAAATTGTCATAAAGAATGACTGCACTTACAGCTCAAACGCGTTTTTCCCCCATTTAAATAGAACTTAAGAACGTGTAAATAGACTTTAGAAAGTTAGGCAATTCGCGAGTCAAAAGTTTGAGAACGCCAAACACGGATGGTCCGTGTACCTACGTATAATTGGTTTTCTCGTTTTTGTTTTCAAAACAAACAAACGAATAAATGATTGGTTTATGCAATATTTACATTTTCTCGGGAACACAAAAACGAATTTCATTCATATTTTCAATTTTGTTTTCATTACACGTCGTTCAAATGCAGATATTAAAAAGTCAACAAAACCAAATCGAAAAATTACAATTTTTTGGAAAAAAGCGCATTTTAGTACACCGGAAGCTCTCTCCCAGCAAACACAGTACGTTGTGAGGACGTCGCCAGTTGGTCGTCATTTGGTCAGCGTAACATTACTTTACAGTTTTTCTCAATTGCTTAAACACATTTCTTGAATTTATGCCTCTTATTTGTGAAACTCTAAACACAAATCCACAACTTCTAACTCAATTCCCCAAACTTCCTATATTGATGTCAAAATGAAGCTCTCCACTCAAAACAATTCAATCTTGCTGAAAAACCAAACTTTGCTCTCAGACATGACACACAAATCCTCAAAAACACACACACTACAACACAGTTTTCCACACTGATGAGATAAATTCAAAACAATACTACGAAAACAATACAAATAAAAATCTTTTCACATGATGAACACAACAAATCTATGCCTTTGCAAGTGTTTTATTCCTTAATTTAATGTACTGTAGAGTAAGCCTACAGTACAAAACAGCAAACAACAACAAAAATAATTATTCTGCTCAGCATCCAGTCTTTGGTCTGGGACAGGCCAAAGAACCTCTTCAGCATCACTAAATTAGCCCTGGCCAGGCAGCAGGGGTAATATCGTATTGCATGCCTGATCCAACCCTGGTACTCATCAACTAAAATATTTGAGACTGCTTGTCTTCTTGCCCTTGCCCTTCCTCTGTCTCTTCCACGTTGTCTTCGTCATAATCCTTCTTCTTCTCCTCTTCCTCTTTCACCTCCTACTCTTCCTCTTCAAAATTACACATTACTGTATGTGGGATATTGATTGAAAAAACTGGACAGGATTCACAGTTACACTTGTACTAGTGGTCTGACAAAAAAATAAAAAAATAAAAATAAAATAAAAACACATTACAATGTCATTGTGAAACAGAAATGAAAAAGAAATATGGGCACAAAGGTGAAAATAAATTAGAAAATTAGAAAGTCCACTGTCAGAATTTGTAACTCCTGCATTGTCCTCTGTCTATATATGCATTCTAATTGAAGGTTCATGAGTTGTACCTTTGATCTATTTCAGAGAACTGCTTTATCATTGGTTGATCTATATTATCTTCATTAGTGAAAGTCAATATTCACTTGAATAATGGCAATTTTACAAAAAGTCTAATAGAAATGTGTAGAATATATGATTGACATGACAACTAGATCAAAAATTTTGCATTTAGGTGATGACTTATACGATGAGCTAATGACTTGATGTTTTGAGGGGTAAGACTATTGCACAGAGAAATACAGTATTTCTCAATTGCTAAAACACTAAACCCTAATGTCTGAACCAAATGCTCAGTTGCCTGAACCCATTGATTGAATCAATCGCTCTTTTGGCAAAACCATAAGCACTTTTCACCTGTTTAGACACAACTTGCCAACACATTTTCATTGTGATGCACCCGTGCTGCTTAATGGTGAGCACAGGTGACAAAAGTCAAACACAATTAAAGCACAGGTGTCACCACTTGAACACAACAACTCAAAACTGATCACACTTGTGGCTAATGATGTGAGGGAACATATACAGTAAGCCAGTTCAGAGAGCACTGGTTTGTGAGGCCTGAGAAGAAGAGTTTGTGTGAGAGGTGGTCGAGGTGGTCAGCGAAGACAAAGAACAGTAATATCTGATGAAATCCAAACATCCGAAGATTTAGAGAAGAGAACAGGTAATTACCATTTTTTTGACATTACAGTATAGTCAAATAATTATTTTCTCACATTCACTTGCATTGACGATTTTTCAATCTAGAGGTCCAGTGGGGTTTTACGGATGGGCGGGACTTACCAGCTCTATAGTATGTCATACAGTAATTGCTGTCAACATTTACATACTGTCCTATAATGTCAAAAAATGGTAATTACCTATTCTCTTCTCTAAATCTTCGGATTATGGTGGACACAGTGAATCTACTGATGTTTGGTTGTACCCTTTGTCCAGCCTCCCTCATGCTCATACCATGGACAAGAACATGGTCAATCACAGTCGCTCTGATTTCATCAGACATTACTGTTCTTTGTCTTCGCTGACCACCTCGACCTCCTCTCACACGAACTCTTCCCATCTATGTTGTTGCCTGGCCAGACAAAATGTGGCCTGTGATGTGGATGAAGTCCTGTGGCCTGACCCAGTACGGAGACATGATGCTGAGGTTGAGTATTGCACTTATTTGTATATTTTTGTACTTTATTTTTACATGGGCTTACTGTTCACAAGTGGCAAACGCATAGGATTTCTGTTTGTTTTTACAAGTGCTACATGTAAATGCACAAGATTCCTGTTTTGTCTTTTTGTACAAGTGCTAAATGCACAGGTTTTCTTTGTTTTGCAACATGCATTTAGCCTACAGTGAACAATAAACATTTATTTCTCCAGCTTCATGTCCTGAGCATTGTGTTTTCTATTTTTCTACGTAGTGTTTAGTGACTGTTCAGTAGTGTTTTTAATTTTGATTGACTCGGGGCACGATTTGACAACATAGTTTTGAGCACAGATTGAACTGTTTTGAGGTGAAAGTTTGGTTTTGCAAGAAGAGTCTGAGATTTTGTGAATGTAGCTTGAAAATTGGGTTTTGTGTTCACAGTTTAGAGAAAAGGAGAGCAGCTTTCAAGAAATGTGTCTTAGCAATTGAGAAAAACTGTAATACATTTTGAGCAACAGGACAAAAGACTAGATGATGTGGATGTTGAACAAGTAGTTGTGACAATTTCATTTCTGATCTGAGAAATGCACCAAAGTGACTGAGAAAAACTGTAAGCTGACTTTGGCTCTTTTATCTCCACCGAAGCTTCTGATTGGTGTGTGCTAAATTTTGACTCCTAGTGTTTCCACTTGGGTAATTGTGTGCTAATTGAGCTCAAACTTCGCAGACTTGAGTGAACAATACTGAATGCTTGTGCTTTCTAAATGACCACATGGTGTAAGCACTGAGAAATGTAGGGATTTGTGTGTAGAGTTTTGCAGTAACAGTTCACCAAATATAACTCCTGTGTCAAAGCAGGGAATAGTGTTTATAGTTTAGGGAAATGGGTGTGCTTTTTCAAAAATGGCGTTATAGTTTTGAAATTTTAGTTCAAAAGACTGGTTATAGTGTTTTAGCAATTGAGAAAAACTGTATGACAACGTCGTGAGGACGTTGTGGTAACGTTCCATATTTTTGAATTTTGGCTAACGTCCCAGAAACGTCGTAGGCACGTCCTTAAAAGACGTCGCTGGTTGGTCGCGTGGGAAACATTATAGCGACGTGGTCAGCAGGTCTCCAACTAACTTTTCATATTATTGCACTACATGTATTAAGCTTATTTTTAAAGGTGTAAACCGTTTTAATAGCCAATAATATGGGGAATATACTGAATTCGTCAAGCATTTTGCATGATGGAATGAATTATTATATAAGTATAACCCGTCATTTAAAATATAGAAATGTTTGTCATCAAATTAATGGCAAAACAAAAACCAAATAGTTTGCTTAGCAAATGGTGATAATTTATGGTTGTGAATGGTTTATTGAAAGGGGGAACGGGACAAATGTTAAGGTTAAAACCATGGTTAAAACCAGCGCACGTCACTTTCTGAGTGCTGCGTAAGTGCCCCGTGCGCGTGCCCGTCATTAACGGTCAGTGTTGCCAGACGTACGATAATTATCGTATTTGTACCATAATTTTGACCTCTGTACGATGTACGATCAATAATACCACAATGTACGATAATTTCAGAATTTTGTGACACTATGGTCGTTGTAATTATAAGAGCTTCTATTCTCAAAGATCTAGCTGTGTGGATACTACGTCTACCTTCATGATTGTGAGGAGAGGTGAACGTGCGTTACGCATGCCTTTCATCCAATCTTACGTCTTCTCAACCAATATCATCGTGGAGAATGTCTCTCTCTCAGGAGCACAAGTTAACGTTCCTGTCGCACTTAGGTCAGTTGTTTCAAAACTGAGGTTGTTAGTTTAACAATAAAGTATAGAAAATGAGTGCTGAAAAGTATAAATAGCTGTAACATCTAGATTAATAGCTGTATTTTGAACGTTTGACTCGGGTAAGATAATTAGTTTAGCATTGCAATAAGGTATAGAAAATGAGTGCTAAAAAGGAGAAATAGCTGTAACATCTAGATAAATATCTTTATTTTGAACGTTTGACTAAAATACGATAATTTTCTCCCAAATACGATAATTTTGAGCTTCTGGTACGATACTTGGACATTTCCAATCTGGCAACACTGTTAACGGTCAACTTCCAGAAGACGGACGAGAAGGAAAAGGTAAGCGCTTAAAATCTTCTCTTATTCATATTTTTTTGCTGATATAACGTTAGATGACACGTAAGATAAGTAGTGTTTTGTGTTTTTGGAGGTTTTCTATATTAATTTAATAAATAAATGCCCTGTTTGGTTAATGTTAAAGTTAATTAGCTTAGTTCTGGAGGCGGTCTGTGGTAACGTTAAGTTAACCCTCTACCGCATAGTGTTGCCCTCAGGCAACACAATGTTTTCTTAAGCCCCATTTCCATTACACGTTTCTTTAAAAGATTTCAACCAATCAAAACGGTCAAATAATTGCTATGAAACAGTCCAAAAAGGTGTGGCAGTCTCTATCAAGCATTATTTGAAGGCGGGACTTCCTTTTCTGACACGTGGTCACAGGAGTGCATGCTGTGAGAAGAAGGTAAGATTATTTGCTTTAGTAATCTTATTTAACATGACATAAATTGTAAATAAAAAATATGTATGTGTGCATGAAGGAGTAGATAAGCATTTTGTCAGGTTTTATTCACTTTTTTTTATTTAGCATGTTAATCAGTTCAGTTTTTCTTTGTGTTGCCTCAGGGCAACGTTATGCAGTAAGGGGTACTTTTCAAGGAGTTCTTCATTGACAATGTTTTTTGATGTAATCACATATCATTACATGTATTTGTGCTCAATATAATAATAAAGAAATATATATAATTTTTTCTTTATTTTTGCAGGCTAGTTTTCAATGCAATAACATGCTAAAGACAGACATTTGACTTTTTTGAATGCCAATTTCAGTGTTTTTGATTTTGCGTTGTTTTCTGCACTGATGTTTACAGGAAAATGGATGCAGGGACATTTTATGGTAGAAAGAACAGAGAGAAGCCATTTGTCAGAATTATAGCAAACAATGGATTTTGTAGTGAGGACAGTGAGCTTGAGGGAAGTGACAGTGATGAAGAATGGACCCCAGAAAGAGGTTTGAGAAGCAGAAAAAAACATGTTTAAAAATAAAAGGCATATTTAAATATATACCGTTACTCCTGAAGAAAATAGGATTTCAGAAAGCAAAGTTATTAGGGAAAGGAAGGCAATTCTATCAAAGTCACAATTTGCAATTCATTTAGCCACAAATGTTCTCTTATTCTAGGTGATGAAGAAAACGATAATGAGAGGAGTGAAGAAGAACAAGAATCTGAGGATGATGATGGTGAGGATGTCCCTCAGCAACCAAGGTGGAAAACCAGCCATGATTCTAGTTTCCCTGCATACCCTGATTGGCAAGACAGCCTTCCAAATGCTGATGACATCTTATCCCCTTATCAGTACTTCAAAACATTCTTCTCTGATGATATACTTGACGTTGTTGTAGAACAGTCAAATTTGTATGCAGCACAGGTTAATCTTAACAAGCCCCTTAACCTAACCAAAACCGAACTGGAGAAGTTCTTGGGCACTACCTTGTACATGTCCTTGTTTGGACTGCCAGCAACACGGATGTTTTGGCGCCCTGAAAGCAGAATTTCTCAAGTAGCAGATACACTCACTCTAAACAGATGGGAGGAAATCAAGAGATTCCTGCATTTCAATGATAATGATGATCAACCAGTTCGATCCGATGACAATTTTGATGAGCTGTTCAAGATCCGACCCTTGATTACTCATCTTGTCTCTAAAATGAATACAATACCCATGTCAGAGAAGCTGAGTATTGATGAACAAATGGTCCCATTTAAGGGACGAAATCGCCTGAAGCAGTATCTGCCGAAGAAGCCCAAAAAATGGGGGTATAAGCTTATGGTTTTGGCTGGCTCTGATGGTATTCCACACAACATTGAAGTATACACTGGAAAAGTAGTGCAGCCCACCCATTTGGTAGATATAGGAGCCAGTGGAAATGTTGTCCTCCGCCTTGCTCAACCAGTGCCACAACACAAAAACTACAAACTGTACTTTGACAACTGGTTCACCAGTGTCCCACTACAACTTGAGCTAGCTCGTCAAGGGGTGCACTGTCTTGGTACTGTTCGCTCCAACAGATTACCAGGCAGCAGCATGGTTTCTGATGCTGAGCTGAAAAGATCTGGCCGTGGGTCTTTTCAAGAAAAGACAGCAATTGTTGGCAATACCACTTTGTATGCAGTAAAGTGGTATGACAATCGCTCAGTGACCCTACTGAGTGATTACGTGGGAGCACATCCAGTCACTCATGTCCAGCGATGGGACAGAGGAAGCAAGGCGATCATTGATGTCCCCTGTCCTGTTGTTGTAAGAGACTATAATCAGCACATGGGTGGGGTGGACCTCCTCGACTCACTTATAGCCCTCTACCGAACCAAAATCAGATCAAAAAAGTGGTATCATCGTCTGTTTTTCCACTTTCTAGACATGATTGTGGTGACCTGCTGGTTGTTGTACAAACGGCACTGTAAATGCAATAACCTGTCAGATGCTGAGGTCATGCGGCTGTATGCATTCAAATCCTACATTGCACAGGGTCTCTGCAAATCTGGGAAAAGTCTGGAAAAGAAAAGAGGACGGCCCAGTGGTGGAATTTCAAGTTATGAGACAAAGAAGAGGCAGGGACCCACTGCTCCAATCCCAATCCCAGATGTGAGGTTGGATGCTACAGCCCACTGGATCATCATGAGTGAGAAGAAGGGCAGGTGCAGGGTACCAGGCTGCAAAGGCACTCCAAAAGCTAAATGCAGGAAGTGTAATGCCCACCTCTGCTTCACAAGCACTACAAACTGCTTCTTGAAGTTTCACACAGAGTGAGAAAGTGAACACTGCAAACATGTCTACAGCATGTTTTTAAAAGAAAATGGCCACTATTTGTTGAATTTGAATGGACTGACAAAAAGTTAAATAAAATATTTGTTAAGACATATTTGAAGAGGACAAATGTCAATTAAATATTTGAAACACATTTTCAGTTCAAAAGAGTACCTGTTCCCTCAAGTTTCCTAATAAATGTTGAGACAATATTACATTTTTCTCTGTGATTTACTACCTATACTGCATAGCGTTGCCCTGGGGCAACAAAATAAAATCTACTAAGGGGGGTGGTGTTTTAAAAAAAAAAAAAAAAATTATTAATCTGTTATCGTAAATCTTCCACAAAATTAGATTAAATATTTTTTTTTAGTACAAATCCATAATTCATGCATTAGAGGGTTAACTTTTAAAATCCTAAATTAAAATGTTATACCTTATTTTTAGTCTAGTTTGAAATTTACCCACGATAAACTATACAGTATTCATTTTTTTTTAATTATTTTAACTTCTGCCTATAGTAACGTTGACTGCTTGTCGTTCGCATCTGACTATGCTCATGCTAGCCTAGCCGTATTGTAAACTTAAATATAAACCACTGATGTTATATAAACTTTTAATTAGACCGAGGCTGCCGAAATCCCGTTCAGTGTATGTGGGATTAAGGCGAGACACTACAGGTGAATAGGGTAAAATTTTTAACTAGCAGATATCACCATGAAACTTTCTCAGTTGATTACCTACATTAAGATGAGAAAAAAATGTATTACAATGTTTTTGTAATTTTATGTTTAAATATGCAAATTAGGCATTATCTAAGTAAATATGCGCTAATTTGCCTATATTTTAAAAAACGAAATCTCAGAATTGGATAAAGCCAGGTTCAAAATTCTTTTTTCATTGTGTTCACATATTAGATGGGAAAAAAATTACAGAGGGATTTATGGATATCCACTTTTGTTATCCTGTAAATCAGAATATACTGTCAATAGCCTTAAAAAATGTATTTTCGCCATGTTTTTTGGAATAAAATGTTATATAAATCAGGCTAGGAATAATATATTTACAAATCCCTCTGTAATAGTCTTCATAATATTACTAGGTACAAGACTGGAAAGTTTGGTGTATATAGGTGCTACTGAAGTGGAGATTTCGGACTTGGAGTATGAGAGAAAAGTCATTTTGAGAAAATGGGCTTTAAAGATTTATATTGTAAAAATTCCACACATTTTTATATGAAAACATTGCTAACAAGCAAAACAACTGGCCAAGTAATTATTTATAACAATGTAAACTGAATAAAACAACATTGCCAAATAAGACCTTCAACTAACCACAGAGAACGACAAATACATGAACAAGCAGCCACTGTTGTGTAGAGTGCACTTTATTTATAGATTGGCTTATATCTAAACCACCCTGGGTTCCCATCGACAGCTTACATTCAGATGCGCTTCCCGAGGGAATTTCACCATGTAATCCATTACTAATTTTCATTTTCCCCCTTGCAAGTGACAACTGCTGTACTCTTTTCGATGATTGACGCGAAGTTATTTTCATTCATTCACTCAAAAGATACCGCGGAAAGCTAAACCAAACAAGGAAGCGTCAAAGCATACCATGTGACGATTCTGAACGAATCACGTTGTCAGAAATTATCTTCAGCCAATGAGATTGCGCATTTAGAGTTAAATCCCCTCTTTTACTTTCACGATTGGTTGCTGATAAAAAGGAAATAACCATATTTGGATCCGACAGCATTGCACAGAAGAGAGAGAGCTTTCCAGCAGTGTACGTGATGACTGGGTACAGACAGAGATCGTGGAGCAGCATGTTGATTTAGAACGCCAACTTTTGTTGAATTTATGAGAAATCTACAGACGCAAACAGACAAAGTGCAGTAAAATAAAGACCTAAATGTGTATTTCGGACTTTTTTTCACCACAAGTCTAAAAGAAGACATGTTATTGAAGACAAATATCCAAAAATCTCAAAATTGACCAATAAAAAAAAAACGATGTTTTTGCCTGCCGTGTCTCGCCTTAATAATGTCCTGCTTTCCTGTCGATTAACAGGCCTGTAAATGGTGTAATTTGCTCGTTACATGTTATTGGTTTTTACATACAACATTTTTACATACATAACTTGCATCATTTTTATGCTAGTGACTTTTCATTGACAAACAGATCTGATACTTTAGTTTTAACAAATATGTATCCAATAAATAGTTCACTATTTTATGTCCTTACTGCCAGTGAACCAGTTGAGTCATTCAGTGAGTTGCTTATTAGAAATGATGTTCATTGTTACTATGTAGTAGTTTAAGGATTTTGGCTAAAGTCCCAGAAACGTCGTGGGCACGTCCTCAAAGCTGGTCTCTGGATAATTTTTCATATTATTGCACTAAATGTATTGAGCCTATTTTTTTAAGTAGTAGTTTGAATGCTTTATTCATTGTTCATTGTTTTATCAATGTTTTATTCAAAACTAACATACTTTTTTTAATAACAGGTGGAGAGAGAGTCTGGGCAGCAGCAACACGACAATCATGATTATGATTAGGGATGGGTATCAAGTACAGGTAACTTACTGATTTGGTTCCTGACTTGTTCAGTACCAAAAAATATATATAAAGCAACAGGACTAATGGTGCTGCTATTTGTATTTTAGACACAACCACATGACATCCAAACCAGCTCTAAGTGTATGGCAGAAAGGATCCAGGATCAAGAGATCATCCATCATGAAGACTGTGTTCAAAAGAACCCAGCAAATCCTCGGTAAAAAACTAAACCTCATTGTTTCAGTGTCACTCAGGCACAACTATAGATTTAAATTGATTTAAGTGGCTTAAATATTTATATTTCAGGCCTCCCTGACCCTTCTGTTGTCCTGGATGTGAAGACATGCTGGAACTGCATTTTCTCATGGTTAAAGGAGTTGTGCTGCAGTATCCTTCCTGGACCCACACAACAAAATGCTCAGGAGGAGAGACAGGTAATCCACAGGGTTAGATTTATCATTTCAATTACTCATAGCTAGATAGATACCAATTGATAGTCTAATTCCAGAGCCTGTGAATGCCTCAGTCAGGAGACATTTTTGTGAAATTGTTGATGCTCATATGATTGTCATATGTCATGGTACCTTACAACAGTGGTTTTCAAACCTGGACCTGGGGACACACAGCACTATACATTTTGCACATCTCTCTTTACTGACAGATTTGTTCATGAAGCTCTTTCCTAAGGAGCTGATGATCTGAAGAAGGTGGGTTTAACAAGAGAGACATACAAAATGTGCAGTTCTGTGGGTCACCTGGACCACAATTGTAAACCACTGCCTTCATGAGCACCTCCTGTGCTCCTGATCATTTTTAAACATATTTAAAAAATATTTGAGTTGGCCTGAATTTGACCAATGTAAGACTCCCCTATTTCTAAATCATACACAACCACATCACTTTGCTGTGTTTCCCACAGGATTTGTTTGAGACTTTGGGGGCTGGACCTTCGTGTGTCTGGGGGCATGGCCTAGTGTACAAAAGTATGTACTGTACATTTTAAACTTAATTTTTTCTATCTGGTGCACTTTGTATTAAGAGCTCCGACCCATGCTTAGTGTGGAAATTTTACAAAGAAAAAGTCAATGCAAATGACGTATCCCTCTTTTTGGTTATTGTGGACTCTTAAGAGTTTCATGAATAAGTTTTAAGCCAAATCTCCTTGCCAGGTCACCTAATAGTAAGATCAAATTCTCTGTGAACATGGCCACAGATTGTGCCTTTCCTTTAGAAGCTGGAGAATAACTTAAGATTTCAAAAGGAAGATTTGCGGTTTTATACAAACTGTCTATAAAATTAATTGGTTAATTAGTTTTATTTATATTTTATGTGGATTCAAGGGAAAGGTGAAAAATGAGAAGGCCTAGGAATGACTGAGGAAGGCAGCCGTGAGGATAATGAAGTAATCATCAGAATGTAAGTTCTTTGCAATCTGTGCATTGTTTATTACAAGGTGTGTTTTCATTTAAATTCAAAGCTGAATTTTCAGCATCAATACTCCAGTTGTAGGTGTTCAAAATCATTCTAATATGCTGTGTTGCCCAATTTAGTTGTGTACACTAGGTTGGAGTCACTTAAGTTTTTTTTTTTACTTTATGAAGACCTTAATAGCAAGGATGCATTAAACTGATCTGAAGTGGTAGTAAAAACATTTATAATGTTACAAAAGTAAAAAAAAAAAAAAAAAAAAAGGTTTTAAACCTTAACTATGTATTTATAAAATTATCCTAAAAAGAAATCACAGTTTACACAGAAATATTAAGTAGCACAACTGTTTTCAACATTGATAATAATCAAAAATGTTTTTGAGCATCAAATCATATGAGAATGATCATGTGAAACTGAAGACTGGAGTAAAGGCTACTGAATAATTCACCTTTGCCTCACAGGAAAGAAATGCATTTTAAAGTCTATTTGATGAAAAACAACAGAAAACGTATTTTAAATTAAAATATTTCACACTATTGTATTGTAAGTTAAATATAAATATAGCTTTGGTGTGTCGAAAAACATTAAAAAACTGAAAGACTGCAGATTTTGACTGGTTGTGTGTACATACAGTAGCAACATTAACAAGGTGATTCTCCCTTTCAGCTGCCAGAGAAGGATATTGACAGTACAGCCTCAGGATAGCGAAGAGGAAGAAAAACACCTTTGACATAATTTTCTCATACATTTGCCATGTGTTATAATAAAAACAATAAACCTGACTACAATAATATGGTCAATTTTATTAAAAGTTTCAAGTTTGCAAAGAATCTGGAGTATGTGGCACTGCATTAGAGGTACTCGTTGCTGAATAAGACCAAGTGCTGAGCAGGAACCTTATTCTTTAGCAAAACTCCTCATCAACTCTCCAAGAGTAGATCAAGAGTGAAGTGTCACCCTCCTATCCTTTCCTCAGAAGAGAGTACCTTCTGCTGCTGTGGTAAGAAAGACATTCTTCTTTTTCTCTCACAACTGTCCAGAACCTAAATTCTCAGCAAAGAGTCTTCTCCACAGCTGGGGACAGATCTCAGATTTTTCTGAAAAAGTCAACAGGCTCATTTACTCTATGTTTTTTGGGTGGGCCTAATACAGGGGAGATGTAATCTCTACATTGTTATATTAACATGTTCTTACTGTTTATTAATGTTGCTATTTTCTTTATTTCTGTTATCTTCTGAGAAGAATTACGGTCCTTTGGTAATTGTTTAGGTTTTGCTTCTGAGAGTGAAGCAGTATTACAGCACTTCACCACCAAAAATTTGTAGCAGGTGTTTCATACACAGGACACTCAGAAAACAAATTAACTTAAAGTAATACAGAAATCACTACTGAATTGTTTCTATTTTTGTATCAGTATTTTTGTACCAAACTAGGGGAGTTGTGTTAATAAGAGTAGGCTACTGATAACTATTACTATACTATACCCATCATTAATTAAATATTTAATATTTTTCAGTAAAAGTAAAACATTTTAATCAGTGGTTGTATTATTCTTTGATTACTATGTACTTTATGTGATGTGTTCAATTATCTGTGCTAATGACTTGGCAGCACTTTACATGGTTAAATAATAGGTGTCATGTTTAAAATGCAATGGCTTAGTATATGTAGAAAATAACACTGAATAAATGGTGATTTAATAAATGAATGCTGATTTTCTGTTGGAATTTAATGATTTTGTATTGGTTTGCATGTATGCAGTGAATATATTTACAAAAACTACAACAATTTGAAAACATAAGGATTTAGTGTTTGTTTTTTACAGCAGAAAATGTTTGAGTTTGTCATTATATACTGATTTCAAGGTGGTAGGAACACATCCTCGGACAGGACTAAAGGTGAGAAGCAAATATTAAAAATACTGGGAAAGTGCTAGTTTGGTCGTTAGGACGTACTTGCCACGTCCTAGCAACGTAACGCAATAACGTCGCTGCGATGAATATGGGAATCACAAAGTTACGTCGCTGGTACGTTATTTGGAACGTCGCCGCGACCAATGTGGTCCTTTATAGTAACGTCCTCACGACGTGCCAGTTTGGTCGTGGAGACGTACTCACCACGTTCCAGCAATGTACCAAATAACGTCGCTACGACGAATATGGGAATCACAAAGTTACGTCGCTGGAACGTTATTTGGTACGTCGCTGCGACGAATATGGTCCGGTCCAGTAACGTCGTCACGACGTAATTGTGTTAGCTGGGATCAGTCAAATGAAATACAATAAATGTACAAATAAATATTACAAATTAAAAAACGATCAGAAATGCGTCCAATTTTCTAATACTATTATTTGATGACAACAATACATTTGGAAAACAAAATACAGCCATTTCTGCTTTTTTTCTATTAAACAAAAAACCAAGCTGCACCCTTTTTTAAATTTCATCTTTCATTTCAAAATAGAATAATGAATGAACGAAAAAGTACACGGACCGAGACGCATGGTTATATTTATTTGATATTGAAAATATTGAAAATCGTAATTAAATTGAATCTTAATTTTAAGATGGCAGTAGGCCTACTGACATACAGAGATTCCAAATATAAACAAAAGGCATAAAACCTGCAATTTTACATATTGTTAAAATGTAAAGATTCACACCCCTTTACAATGAGCCCATTTGTAACATCAACTAAGATTGATGAAAGCTGTAGAATAGAAGTGTTGTTCCTTGTTAGAGTCTGTTAATTTCAACATTTACTGTAATATTGTTAAATTTTGAAGTTTATTTTGTTAACATTAATGAACTATGAAATAACTTTAATGATCAATATATAATTATTATTAATATTTTTATTCATTTACAAAGTATGGTTTAGTATTTTTTTTAAATAGTACAGCACTATTTTAGTTGCCGTTCAGTATCCATTTTCAAAAACTATCGGTTAATTAATCGGTATCGACCAGTGTGGTCCAACCTAGCTATCGGTATCGGTAAAAACCAATATCGTTCGACCTCTAGTTTCAACCTTCTCAAATACTGAGGCTTCTGGTTTCCGAATGGAGGCGTGGGTTCAAATCCGACTTCTGACAACTATTTTTCAGGAGCCCGAAAAAAATGTCATAAATGACTTAAGCAATATAGAATATGTTCTCAGATTTTAAATGTGGCAAATATCTATCACTTTCAAAAGCTCAAACTTTTGGATTCCCACTAGTTCATTAATTGTACCGATACTTACAGCACAAATGTTGTACTGTCAGGATGGCCGAGCGGTCTAAGGCGCCAGACTCAAAGGTTTCCACCTTCTCAAATACTGAGACTTCTGGTCTCCGAATGGAGGCGTAGGTTCAAATCCCACTTCTGACAACTATTTTTCAGGAGCCCGAAAAAATGTCATAAATGACTTAAGCAATATAGAATATGTTCTTAGATTTTAAATGTGGCAAATATCTATCACTTTCAAAAGCTCAAACTTTTGGATTCCCACTGTTTCATTAACTGTACCGATACTTACAGCACATCTGTCGTACTGTCAGGATGGCTGAGCGGTCCAAGGCGCCAGACTCAAGGGTTTCGACCTTCTCAAATACTGAGGCTTCTGGTCTCCGTTTGGAGGCGTGGGTTCAAATCCCACTTCTGACAACAACTTTTCAGAAGCCTGAAAAAATTCCATATATCCTTATATGTCACTTAAGCAATATAGCATGTGTTTCAGATATTAAATATGGCAAATATCTGTCACTTGACGAAAGCTCAGACTTTTGGATTCCCATTAGTTTATTAATTGCACCGATACTTACAGCACAGCTGTCGTACTGTCAGGATGGCCGAGCGGTCTAAGGCGCCAGACTCAAGGGTTTCAACCTTCTCAAATACTGAGGCTTCTGGTCTCCGAATGTAGGCGTGGGTTCAAATCCCACTTCTGACAATAACTTTTCAGAAGCCCGAAAAAATGACATCTACGGCTTAAGCAATATAGAATATGTTCTCAGATTTTAAATGTGGCAAATATCTATCACTTGACAAAAACTCACACTTTTGGATTCCCATTAGTTTATTAATTGCACCGATACTTACAGCACAGCTGTCGAACTGTCAGGATGGCCGAGCGGTCTAAGGCACCAGACTCCAGGTTTCAACCTTCTGAAATACTGAGGCTTCTGGTCTCCGAATGGAGGCGTAGGTTCAAATCCCACTTCTGACAACTATTTTTCAGGAGCCCGAAAAATGTCATAAATGACTTAAGCAATATAGAATATGTTCTCAGATTTTAAATATGGCAAATATCTATCACTTGACGAAAGCTCATACTTTTGGATTCCCATTAGTTTATTAATTGCACCGATACTTACAGCACAGCTGTCGTACTGTCAGGATGGCCGAGCGGTCTAAGGCGCCAGACTCAAGGGTTTCAACATTCTCAAATACTGAGACTTCTGGTCACTTAATGGAGGCGTGGGTTCAAATCCCACTTTTGACAACAACTTTTCAGAAACCTGAAAAAATTCCATATATCATTATATGTCACTTAAGCAACATAGTATGTTTTTCAGATATTAAATATGGCAAATATCAACCACTTGAAGAAAACTCTGACTTTTGGATTCCCATTAGTTCTCTATTTGTACCGATACTTACAGTAAAGCTGTTGTAATGTCAGGATGGCCGAGCAGTCTAAGGCGCCAGACTCAAGGGTTTCGACCTTCTCAAATACTGAGGCTTCTGGTCTCTGATTGGAGGCGTGTGTTCAAATCCCTCTTCTGACAACAACTTTTCAGAAGCCTGAAAAAATTCCATGTATCCTTACATGTCACTTAAGCAACATAGCATGTGTTTCAGATATTAAATATGGCAAATATCTATCACTTGACAAAAGCTCAGACTTTTGGATTCCCATTAGTTTATTAATTGCACCGATACTTACAGCGCAGCTGTCATACTGTCAGGATGGCCGAGCGGTCCAAAGCGCCAGACTCAAGGGTTTCGACCTTCTCAAATACTGAGGCTTCTGGTCTCCGATTGGAGGCGTGTGTTCAAATCCCACTTCTGACAACAACTTTTCAGAAGCCTGAAAAAATTCCATATATCCTTATATGTCACTTAAGCAATATAGCATGTGTTTCAGGTATTAAATATGGCAAATATCTGTCACTTGACGAAAGCTCAGACTTTTGGATTCCCATTAGTTTATTAATTGCACCGATACTGACAGCACAGCTGTCGTATTGTCAGGATGGCCGAGCGGCCTAAGGCGCCAGACTCAAGGGTTTCAACCTTCTCAAATACTGAGGCTTCTGGTCTCCGAATGGAGGCGTGGGTTCAAATCCCACTTCTGACAATAACTTTTCAGAAGCCCGAAAAAATGACATCTACGACTTAAGCAATATAGAATATGTTCTCAGATTTTAAATGTGGCAAATATCTATCACTTGACGAAAACTCAGACTTTTGGATTCCCATTAGTTTATTAATTGCGCCGATACTTACCGCACAGATGTTGTTCTGTCAGGATGGACGAGCGGTCTAAGGCGCCAGACTCAAGAGTTTCAACCTTCTCAAATACTGAGGCTTTTGGTCTCCGAATGGAGGCGTTGGTTCAAATCCCTCTTCTGACAACTATTTTTCAGGAGCCCGAAAAAATGTCAAAAATGACTTAAGCAATATAGAATATGTTCTCAGATTTTAAATAGGGCAAATACTGTATCTATCACTTGACAAAAGCTCAGACTTTTGGATTCCCATTAGTTTATTAATTGCACCGATACTTACAGCACAGCTGTTGTACTGTCAGGGTGGCCGAGCGGTCTAAGGCGCCAGACTCAAGGTTTCAACCTTCTCAAATACTGAGGCTTCTGGTCTCCGAATGGAGGCGTAGGTTCAAATCCCACTTCTGACAACTATTTTTCAGGAGCCCGAAAAAATGTCATAAATGACTTAAGCAATATAGAATATGTTCTTAGATTTTAAATATGGCAAATATCTATCACTTGACGAAAGCTCATACTTTTGGATTCCCATTAGTTTATTAATTGCACCGATACTTACAGCACAGCTGTCGTACTGTCAGGATGGCCGAGCGGTCTAAGCCGCCCAAAGCAAGGGTTTCAACCTTCTCAAATCCTGAGGCTTCTGGTCTCCAAATGGAGGCGTGGGTTCAAATCCCACTTCTGACAGCTATTTTTCAGGAGCCTGAAAAAATGTCATAAATGACTTAAGCAATATAGAAAATGTTCTCAGATTTTAAATGTGGCAAATATCTATCACTTGACAAAAACTCAGACTTTTGGATTCCCATTAGTTTATTAATTGCACCGATACTTACAGCACAGCTATCGAACTGTCAGGATGGCCGAGCGGTCTAAGGCACCAGACTCCAGGTTTCAACCTTCTGAAATACTGAGGCTTCTGGTCTCCGAATGGAGGCGTAGGTTCAAATCCCACTTCTGACAACTATTTTTCAGGAGCCCGAAAAAATGTCATAAATGACTTAAGCAATATAGAATATGTTCTCAGATTTTAAATATGGCAAATATCTATCACTTGACGAAAGCTCATACTTTTGGATTCCCATTAGTTTATTAATTGCACCGATACTTACAGCACAGCTGTCGTACTGTCAGGATGGCCGAGCGGTCTAAGGCGCCAGACTCAAGGGTTTCAACATTCTCAAATACTGGGACTTCTGGTCTCTGAATGGAGGCGTAGGTTCAAATCCCACTTTTGACAACAACTTTTCAGAAACCTGAAAAAATTCCATATATCATTATATGTCACTTAAGCAACATAGTATGTTTTTCAGTTATTAAATATGGCAAATATCAACCACTTGAAGAAAACTCTGACTTTTGGATTCCCATTAGTTCTCTATTTGTACCGATACTTACAGTAAAGCTGTTGTAATGTCAGGATGTCCGAGCAGTCTAAGGCGCCAGACTCAAGGGTTTCGACCTTCTCAAATACTGAGGCTTCTGGTCTCCGATTGGAGGCGTGGGTTCAAATCCCACTTCTGACAACAACTTTTCAGAAGCCTGAAAAAATTCCATATATCCTTATATGTCACTTAAGCAATATAGCATGTGTTTCAGATATTAAATATGGCAAATATCTGTCACTTGACGAAAGCTCAGACTTTTGGACTCCCATTAGTTTATTAATTGCACCGATACTTACAGCACAGCTGTTGTACTGTCAGGATGGCCGACCGGTCCAAGGCGCCAGACTCAAGGGTTTCGACCTTCTCAAATACTGAGGCTTCTGGTCTCCGATTGGAGGCGTAGGTTCAAATCCCACTTCTGACAACTATTTTTCAGGAGCGCGAAAAAATGTCATAAATGACTTAAGCAATATAGAATATGTTCTTAGATATTAAATATGGCAAATATCTGTCACTTGACGAACGCTCAGACTTTTGGATTCCCATTAGTTTATTAATTGCACCGATACTTACAGCACAGCTGTCGTACTGTCAGGATGGACGAGCGGTCTAAGGCGCCAGACTCAAGGGTTTCGACCTTCTCAAATACTGAGGCTTCTGGTCTCTGATTGGAGGTGTGTGTTCAAATCCCTCTTCTGACAACAACTTTTCAGAAGCTTGAAAAAATTCCATGTATCCTTACATGTCACTTAAGCAACATAGCATGTGTTTCAGATATTAAATATGGCAAATATCTATCACTTGACAAAAGCTCAGACTTTTGGATTCCCATTAGTTTATTAATTGCACCGATACTTACAGCGCAGCTGTCATACTGTCAGGATGGCCGAGCGGTCCAAGGCGCCAGACTCAAGAGTTTCGACCTTCTCAAATACTGAGGCTTCTGGTCTCCGATTGGAGGCGTGGGTTCAAATCCCACTTCTGACAACAACTTTTCAGAAGCCTGAAAAAATTCCATATATCCTTATATGTCACTTAAGCAATATAGCATGTGTTTCAGGTATTAAATATGGCAAATATCTGTCACTTGACGAAAGCTCGGACTTTTGGATTCCCATTAGTTTATTAATTGCACCGATACTGACAGCACAGCTGTCGTATTGTCAGGATGGCCGAGCGGCCTAAGGCGCCAGACTCAAGGGTTTCAACCTTCTCAAATACTAAGGCTTCTGGTCTCCG
The DNA here is from genome assembly GCF_049309525.1 of Garra rufa. Classification (NCBI taxonomy): domain Eukaryota; kingdom Metazoa; phylum Chordata; class Actinopteri; order Cypriniformes; family Cyprinidae; genus Garra; species Garra rufa. The sequence continues at coordinate 13,510,595 of NW_027394277.1, forward strand.
AATGGAGGTGTGGGTTCAAATCCCTCTTCTGACAACTATTTTTCAGGAGCCTGAAAAAAATGTCAAAAATGACTTAAGCAATATAGAATATGTTCTCAGATTTTAAATAGGGCAAATATCTATCACTTGACGAAAGCTCAGACTTTTGAATTCCCATTAGTTTATTAATTGCACCGATACTTACAGTACAGCTGTCGTACTGTCAGGATGGCCGAGCGGACTAAGGCGCCAGACTCAAGGGTTTCAACCTTCTCAAATACTGAGGCTTCTGGTCTCTGATTGGAGGCGTGGTTTCAAGGCCCACTTCTGACAACAACTTTTCAGAAGCCTGAAAAAATTCCATGTATCCTTACATGTCACTTAAGCAACATAGCATGTGTTTCAGATATTAAATATGGCAAATATCTATCACTTGACAAAAGCTCAGACTTTTGGATTCCCATTAGTTTATTAATTGCACCGATACTTACAGCGCAGCTGTCATACTGTCAGGATGGCCGACCGGTCCAAGGCGCCAGACTCAAGGGTTTCGACCTTCTCAAATACTGAGGCTTCTGGTCTCCGATTGGAGGCGTGGGTTCAAATCCCACTTCTGACAACAACTTTTCAGAAGCCTGAAAAAATTCCATATATCCTTATATGTCACTTAAGCAATATAGCATGTGTTTCAGATATTAAATATGGCAAATATCTGTCACTTGACGAAAGCTCAGACTTTTGGACTCCCATTAGTTTATTAATTGCACCGATACTTACAGCACAGCTGTTGTACTGTCAGGATGGCCGACCGGTCCAAGGCGCCAGACTCAAGGGTTTCGACCTTCTCAAATACTGAGGCTTCTGGTCTCCGATTGGAGGCGTAGGTTCAAATCCCACTTCTGACAACTATTTTTCAGGAGCGCGAAAAAATGTCATAAATGACTTAAGCAATATAGAATATGTTCTTAGATATTAAATATGGCAAATATCTGTCACTTGACGAACGCTCAGACTTTTGGATTCCCATTAGTTTATTAATTGCACCGATACTTACAGCACAGCTGTCGTACTGTCAGGATGGACGAGCGGTCTAAGGCGCCAGACTCAAGGGTTTCGACCTTCTCAAATACTGAGGCTTCTGGTCTCTGATTGGAGGCGTGTGTTCAAATCCCTCTTCTGACAACAACTTTTCAGAAGCCTGAAAAAATTCCATGTATCCTTACATGTCACTTAAGCAACATAGCATGTGTTTCAGATATTAAATATGGCAAATATCTATCACTTGACAAAAGCTCAGACTTTTGGATTCCCATTAGTTTATTAATTGCACCGATACTTACAGCGCAGCTGTCATACTGTCAGGATGGCCGAGCGGTCCAAGGCGCCAGACTCAAGAGTTTCGACCTTCTCAAATACTGAGGCTTCTGGTCTCCGATTGGAGGCGTGGGTTCAAATCCCACTTCTGACAACAACTTTTCAGAAGCCTGAAAAAATTCCATATATCCTTATATGTCACTTAAGCAATATAGCATGTGTTTCAGGTATTAAATATGGCAAATATCTGTCACTTGACGAAAGCTCGGACTTTTGGATTCCCATTAGTTTATTAATTGCACCGATACTGACAGCACAGCTGTCGTATTGTCAGGATGGCCGAGCGGCCTAAGGCGCCAGACTCAAGGGTTTCAACCTTCTCAAATACTAAGGCTTCTGGTCTCCGAATGGAGGTGTGGGTTCAAATCCCTCTTCTGACAACTATTTTTCAGGAGCCTGAAAAAAATGTCAAAAATGACTTAAGCAATATAGAATATGTTCTCAGATTTTAAATAGGGCAAATATCTATCACTTGACGAAAGCTCAGACTTTTGAATTCCCATTAGTTTATTAATTGCACCGATACTTACAGTACAGCTGTCGTACTGTCAGGATGGCCGAGCGGACTAAGGCGCCAGACTCAAGGGTTTCAACCTTCTCAAATACTGAGGCTTCTGGTCTCTGATTGGAGGCGTGGTTTCAAGGCCCACTTCTGACAACAACTTTTCAGAAGCCTGAAAAAATTCCATGTATCCTTACATGTCACTTAAGCAACATAGCATGTGTTTCAGATATTAAATATGGCAAATATCTATCACTTGACAAAAGCTCAGACTTTTGGATTCCCATTAGTTTATTAATTGCACCGATACTTACAGCGCAGCTGTCATACTGTCAGGATGGCCGACCGGTCCAAGGCGCCAGACTCAAGGGTTTCGACCTTCTCAAATACTGAGGCTTCTGGTCTCCGATTGGAGGCGTGGGTTCAAATCCCACTTCTGACAACAACTTTTCAGAAGCCTGAAAAAATTCCATATATCCTTATATGTCACTTAAGCAATATAGCATGTGTTTCAGATATTAAATATGGCAAATATCTGTCACTTGACGAAAGCTCACACTTTTGGACTCCCATTAGTTTATTAATTGCACCGATACTTACAGCACAGCTGTTGTACTGTCAGGATGGCCGACCGGTCCAAGGCGCCAGGCTCAAGGGTTTCGACCTTCTCAAATACTGAGGCTTCTGGTCTCCGATTGGAGGCGTAGGTTCAAATCCCACTTCTGACAACTATTTTTCAGGAGCGCGAAAAAATGTCATAAATGACTTAAGCAATATAGAATATGTTCTTAGATAATAAATATGGCAAATATCTGTCACTTGACGAACGCTCATACTTTTGGATTCCCATTAGTTTATTAATTGCACCGATACTTACAGCACAGCTGTCGTACTGTCAGGATGGACGAGCGGTCTAAGGCGCCAGACTCAAGGGTTTCAACCTTCTCAAATACTAAGGCTTCTGGTCTCTGTATGGAGGCGTGGGTTCAAATCCCTCTTCTGACAATAGCTTTTCAGAAGCCTGAAAAAATGACTTCTACGACTTAAGCAATATAGAATATGTTCTCAGATTTTAAATGTGGCAAATATCTATCACTTGATGAAAACTCAGACTTTTGAAATCCCATTAGTTTATTAATTGCACCGATACTTACAGTACAGATGTTGTTCTGTCAGGATGGCAGAGCGGTCTAAGGCGCCAGACTCAAGGGTTTCAACCTTCTCAAATACTGAGGCTTCTGGTCTCTGATTGGAGGCGTGGGTTCAAGGCCCACTTCTGACAACAACTTTTCAGAAGCCTGAAAAAATTCCATGTATCCTTACATGTCACTTAAGCAACATAGCATGTGTTTCAGATATTAAATATGGCAAATATCTATCACTTGACAAAAGCTCAGACTTTTGGATTCCCATTAGTTTATTAATTGCACCGATACTTACAGCGCAGCTGTCATACTGTCAGGATGGCCGACCGGTCCAAGGCGCCAGACTCAAGGGTTTCGACCTTCACATGTCTCCTGTCCTGTGGGTGTCGCTGTTTCGCTGTTTCCCTGCTTCCAGTCTGCCTTGCTGCAGAGTGGTCTGTTTGTTTGTAGCTCTCTGCAGCTTCGTTTTTCTACTGGATTTTCTACTGGATTCTCTATCTTATTGTTAATTCTGCCGTTTTAAATTGATAGATATAGCTTAACTTAATTTCTGGTCTTATCCATCAAACTAATCTGACTAATTTGATTGTTCGCCTTACTCTATAATCACGAGTGCAGCGCGTTAGCATTCCATAGCCGGTTAATTTGCCGCTCGCACTCCATTCACGCTTTTAACTCTTGTTTACTATTTTTAGCATTGCGCTGGCCGGTTAACTTCCCATCTGCGTTCCATTCACGTTTTTATTTTTTTTCTCGTGTTTAATATCGTTAGTACTCTTTTAGCCGGTTCCGTTCCGTTTTTTCTCCCCCTGATCTGTTCTTCAGGAACTCTAACAACATTGGTAAGTTGAAATCATTCTACAATCACGGTGAGTAATGGCTTCTTCTCCTACTATTGTTGTCTGCACTGCTTGCCACATGTATAGCTTATCTATCTCTGTCAGCAGTGAGCCTTATACATGTGATAAATGCAGGAATATAGTCAGGCTGACAGAGAAGATTTCAGAACTAGAGTCACGCATCCAAACTTTAATAGAGGATAGTAAGAATGTGAGGGCCTTAGATACGGTTTTGGATGTGACTAGCTCAGAAAGCCCTGTACATTGTTCGGTTCCGGTAACAACGCCCATGCAGCAGGGCAATTGGGTGACTGTGAGGCGGCATAGTCGCGGGTCAAAACACCGCTCTTCCGTTCCGATCAGAACATCAAACAGGTTCTCCCCACTCAGTGACGCACCCACTGAGAAACCTGATGAATGTGCTCTAGTAATTGGCGATTCTATTGTACGGAACGTGAAAATAGAGACACCAGCCACCATAGTCCAATGTTTACCGGGAGCCAGAGCGCCTGACATCTTGGCAAATTTAAAAGTGCTGGCTAATGCTAAACGTAAATTCAGTAAGATTGTTATTCACGTCGGCGCTAATGATGTTCGACTTCGCCAGTCGGAGATCACTAAAAATACTGTTAAAGAGGTGTGTGAACTTGCAAGCACGATGTCAGACACTGTAATATGCTCTGGTCCCCTCCCGGCTTACCGTGGTGATGAGATACATAGTAGATTGTCATCGTTAACCGGCTGGATGTCAAAGTGGTGCCCGCGAAATAACATAGGTTTCATAGACAATTGGACAAGCTTTTGGGGCAGACCTGACCTGTTGAAAAGAGATGGTCTTCATCCCTCCGGATGTGGAGCATCTCTTCTATCTAGAAATATGGCACATAGTCTTAGAGTTTGCACTTGACTAACTGGGGCCCAGGTCAGGAAGCAGACAGACTGGCTAAACCGACCGTCTGCTAGCCGCCTCACGTCACAGAAATCAGTTATTTCTCAGCACATAGAGACCCTTTCACCTAGATATCACACTATAGAGACTGTGTCTGTTCCCCGAGCAAAAAAATACAAAAAACGCCTGAATCAAATCAAGACTAACAATTTAATTGATGTTCAACAAATAAAAAATATATATAATACAGAGAAACAATTGATAAAGCTTGGCTTATTGAATATCAGGTCCCTTTCTACGAAAGCACTTTTTGTAAATGATATGATCACTGATCATAACCTAGATGTGCTCTGTTTGACAGAAACCTGGCTAAAACCAGACGATTACATTATTTTAAACGAGTCCACCCCCCAAGATTACTGTTATAAACATGAACCGCGTCTAAAAGGTAAAGGAGGAGGTGTTTCTACTATTTATAGCAGTATTCTCAATGTCTCTCAGAGAACGGGCTTCAAATATAACTCGTTTGAAGTTATGGTGCTTCATATAGTATTATCCAGAGAAACAAGTACTAATGATAAAACCCCTGTGACGTTTGTGCTAGCTACTGTATACAGGCCACCAGGGCACCATACAGACTTTATTAAAGAATTTGCTGATTTTCTATCCGAATTAGTGCTGGCCGCAGATAAAGTCTTAATAGTGGGTGATTTTAACATCCATGTTGATAATGAAAAAGATGCATTAGGAACAGCATTTATAGATATTTTGAACTCTATTGGGGTTAGACAACACGTGTCAGGTCCTACTCATTGCCGAAATCATACTCTAGATTTAATACTGTCACATGTAATTGATGTTAATGGCGTTAAAATTCTGCAGCAAAGCGATGATATCTCAGATCATTATCTAGTCTCTTGTATAATCCAGATAGCTAAAACTGTTAATTCAATTCCTTGCTACAAATACGGTAGAACCATCACTTCTACTACAAAAGACTGCTTTGTAAGTAATCTTCCTGACTTATCTGAATTCCTCAGCATATCCAATAGCTCAGAAAAACATGATGATGTAATAGAAACTATGGACTCTCTCTTTTCTAGCACTTTAGATACAGTTGCTCCAGTGCGCCTAAAAAAGATTAAGAAAAACAGTGTAACACCGTGGTATAACGATCATACTCGCGCCCTAAAGAGAAAAGCACGAAAAATGGAATGCAGCTGGAGGAAAACAAAACTAGAGGTTTTTCGTACTGCTTGGCGTGAATGTAATTTATCTTATAGGAAAGCATTAAAAACTGCCAGATCGGATTACTTTTCATCTCTCTTAGAAGAAAACAAACATAACCCTAGGTATTTGTTCAATACTGTGGTTAAATTAACTAAAAATATAGCAGCAACAGGTTTAGACATTTCCCAAAAGCACAGCAGTAATGACTTTATGACATACTTTACCTCCAAGATAGACACTATTAGAGATAAAATTGTAACCATACAGCCGCCCGCTACAGTATCGCATCAGATAGTGCGTTGTAGATTTCCTGAGGAACAATTCCATTCATTCTCTATTATAGGAGAGGAGGAATTGTATAAACTTGTTAAATCATCTAAACCTACAACATGTATGTTAGACCCTATTCCATCTAATCTACTAAAGGAGGTACTTCCAGAAGTCATTGATCCTCTTCTGAATATTATTAATTCGTCACTATCATTAGGATATGTTCCCAAAACCTTCAAACTGGCTGTTATTAAGCCACTCATTAAAAAACCACAACTTGACCCCTATGAATTAATTAACTACAGACCAATTTCGAATCTTCCTTTTCTGTCAAAGATACTAGAAAAGGTAGTATCCTCACAATTATGCTCCTTCTTAGAGAAAAATGGTATCTGTGAGGATTTCCAGTCAGGTTTTAGACCATATCATAGTACTGAGACTGCTCTAATTAGAGTAACAAATGACCTGCTATTGTCAAGCGATCGTGGTTGCATCTCTCTATTAGTGCTACTGGATCTTAGTGCTGCGTTTGATACTATTGACCACAACATTCTTTTAAATAGACTTGAAAATTATGTAGGCATTAGTGGTAGTGCACTGGCATGGTTCAAATCGTACTTATCTGACCGTCATCAGTTTGTGGCAATAAATGAAGAGGTATCATTTAGATCGCAAGTGCAGTATGGAGTACCTCAAGGCTCAGTACTAGGGCCATTACTTTTTACACTTTACATGTTACCCTTGGGAGATATCATCAGGAAACATGGTGTTAGCTTTCATTGTTACGCTGATGATACTCAGCTCTATATTTCTTCGCAGCCCGGCAAAACATATCCATTCGAAAAACTAACAGAATGCATAGCTGATATTAAAAACTGGATGGCGAATAACTTCTTACTGTTAAATTCTGAAAAAACAGAGGTATTAATTATTGGACCTAAAACCTCCACAAGTAATAACCTAAAACACAGTCTAATACTAGATGGCTGCTCTGTAAATTCGTCATCATCAGTTAGGAACCTAGGCGTCCTATTCGATAGCAATCTCTCCTTTGAAAGCCACATTTCTAGCATCTGCAAAACCGCATTTTTCCATCTTAAAAATATATCGAAATTACGACCTATGCTATCAATGTCAAATGCTGAAACATTAACCCTCTGGGCCTCTTCGGTCATTTTTGACCGAAAAATTTTATGTTTTGAATTTTTAAAAATCGTAGCTTCATCAGAATGAGATGACACTTGGTGACTTTTGTTGCATTAGCTATGTGAGTACAAAAAAAAATCAGTGACATGATTCGGATATGTTAAAGGGTCAAAAAAAAAATAGTCACACTTGGCTCCTTCGCGGTCAAAAATGACCGACATAGGAAATGAATGGGAAATACGAAAAAATGTGATAATTCAGATAATCTTTTGATAATACAAGCTATAAATGAGCAACTGTGCTGAAAAGAAGTGTTCAGCAAGCAAGGACTGACACTCTAAAATAACAAAAGTACAGAACTGACACACACACGCACACACACGCGCGCGCACACACACACAGGCACACACAGAGACATACAGAAATAAGCAGAAAAATGCAAAACCTGATATTTATCCAATCAAAAAAATATCTAAACCTTGCCAAAATTTATCTTTTAGAATGTCTGAATATATTTCTAAATGCAAAGCCTAATAAAATGAAGAAACAATAAAAAGAAAAAAAACAATAGGAATCCCAAAGCCCCTGTATATTTGTATATAGGGAGATACAGGAGTTTACACGGCATTACACAAGTTTTTATTTTTTATGCCACTAGATGGTGCAATTTTCACTTTAAAAAAATGGATTTTAAATGCTTTTACTCTATTTTAATGTGAAATGTTGTATTTATTGAAAAATAATAAATACATAATAAATTAAAAAATATAATATAAAATATAAATCTACTGGGAAAAAATTGCTCATTAAAACTGTATAAATATTGCATAGATTCATAAAAAATGGTCAAAATTCTAAATAATAATTACAAAATATTATTGAACAAAAATATATTTAATTGATTTTCCTGAAGAAAAAAAAAAGTTACTTTTTAAGGCTTCGGTCACTTTTGACCGCGAGGGAGCCAAGTGTGACCCCTTAATGAGGAGGCCCAGAGGGTTAATTCATGCGTTCATGACCTCAAGGATAGATTATTGTAATGCTTTATTGGGTGGTTGTTCTGCACGCTTAATAAACAAACTCCAGCTGGTCCAAAATGCAGCAGCTAGAGTTCTTACTAGAACCAGAAAGTATGAGCATATTAGCCCGGTTCTGTCAGCATTGCATTGGCTCCCTATAAAACATCGTATAGATTTTAAAATCTTGCTAATTACTTATAAAGCCCTCAATGGTTTAGCTCCTCAGTACTTGAACGAGCTCCTATCGTATTATAGTCCTTCACGTCCGCTGCGTTCTCAAAATTCTGGCAATTTGATAATACCTAGAATATCAAAATCAACTGCGGGTGGCAGATCATTTTCTTATCTAGCGCCTAAACTCTGGAACAATCTACCTAACACTGTTCGGGAGGCAGACACACTCTGTCAGTTTAAATCTAGATTAAAGACACATCTCTTTAACCTGGCTTACACATAAAATCATTAACACATTCCTATAATTCAAATCCGTTAAAGGATTGTTAGGCTGCATTAATTAGGTCAACCGGAACCGAAAACACCTCCCATAACACCTGATGCACTCGCTGCATCGTAAAAAGAATGGCATCTACGCTAATATTAGTCTGTTTCATTCTTATTCCGAGGTCACCGTAGCCTCCAGACCCAGCCTGTATCCGGATCAGATGGTCACTCCAGTCCCCCGGATCCAGTCCGTACCCAGCTTAGATCATGGATCACCACCTGGAGATGACTTCAATAGCCGTGGATGTCAACCAGATGAGCTCCAAGGCGGATCATCAATAAAGACCTCGCCAACCTTGACGGCCATCGGTGCTACACCATGGGATCCTGATGAGTTCTCTACAATCAGACATTGGTACAAACTGTTGTTTGGTCTGGCCAGAGGAGAACTGGTCCCCCGACTGAGCCTGGTTTCTCCCAAGGTTTTTTTTCTCCATCTCTGTCACCTGTGGAGTTTTGGTTCCTTGCCGCTGTCGCCTCTGGCTTGCTTAGTTGGGGACATTTTCCAGCGATATCGTATACTATTTGAACTGAACTGACGATGATATCACTGAATTCATTGATGAACTGCCTTTAACTGAAAATTGATTGTTACAATAATGCGTTACTTACACACTATTGTGCTGTTTAAATACTGTGCAGTTGCTTTGACACAATCTGTATTGTAAAAGGCGCTATATAAATAAAGGTGACTTGACTTGACTTGACTTTTAACAGTGAGAGACAGAACAACAAAAAAATCCAGGAAAATTCAATTAAAAAAGTTACAAATTGATTTGCATTTTAATGAGTAAAATAGGAATTTGATCTCCTATCAATCAGCAAGATTTCTGGTTTCCAGGTGATTTTTATAAATTTAACAAGCTGATATTTGGAGCACTCTCTAATGCTGCATTCACACCAAACGCGAAAATGCGTCTAAATTCCTGTCTGCCGCCATTTATAAGTGTGACCTCTTTGTGTTCATTTGCTTTGATTTGCGAAGTTTCGAACCCCATTCGTCACCTTAGAATTATAAGGTTCTGACATTTTTGTCAAAATTGAGTTATTCACATATTCTTATTCTGTGACAATTTATTTACATTATGTGATGGTTTTTTAAAAGTTGTGTACATTTTAGGACTTTTTATTTAGAAAAGAAAAAGATTTTATAAGGTTCTATCTGTGAGCCAATCAGCAGTTTGAATGCAAACAAGAGGACCAATCAGGATGACAACTTTCTTTGTCATGTCGCCAGACTGCTCCATAACTTAATGTAAAACAACAGTTACACGTCTGCAGAATCAATAAGTGCAATTCACATTTATTCCTCTAAGTGGCAGTGTTTAAAATATAATGATGGCTTGTTTTTTTTTTTTTTTTTTTTTTTTTTTTTACTTATATAATGCTACCGGCATTATATATATTACCGGCAAAAAAACAAATGATATTATCTGCAACTGGCTTGAATGGCTTTACTGCAGATCAATTACATAGGCTAATGTAAAGTACATAATGAAATATAAGTGTCACTGTCGTTTGATGGTAAATGTGGTCAATAGCAATCAAACTGTTGTTATTAAAGATGTTGAAAATGATAGTTTTGCGAATATGGCTGAATATGGCTTTTTGTGGAATAAAATCCTGGTCAGATGGATTAGAATAGCTTAATTTTTTTTACTGTTTCTGCAATAATGTCTTAAATTACCCACTATAATTATAAAATAAACATCTGCTCTGGACAAAATATTCAGCACTGCCTTTTATGCCTAACTTAAATAAGAAAAAAATATTTGTTCTAAAATATTAAATAAATGTGATAAAGAAAGCATTAAAGTATTAAATTCTCATACATGTTGACACATTGTTAGAACAGTAATTTATGTTTTAAAACAAATTATAAGTAAACTACTTTTATTTCTTGAAAATTGTTGCTTTAATTAATGTTTTGCGAGATAGAACCTTATAATTCCAAGCAGAAAACGACTTTTTAGAATTAGAAGGTTCTATCTGCATTTGACCTGTTCCCAAAATCCCCATTTAAAAATTTGAGAGGATTTTGATATTGTACATTCAGAATACATTTAGGGTCTCTGTCATTCTCTTGTAGGAAAGAGACTTGTTCCCCATATCATTTTTGCTAGATAAAATGCAAAATCTTTGAAGCTCAATATCTCAAAACCACTCGGAACGCAGATAGAACCTTATAATTCCAAGGTGACGCATTGGCGGCCATCTTTTTACAAGATGTCTGTTAACTGCTATAACCTAGTCATATTTCAAAATAATTTATCCAAACATAACCTGTGAGGCGTCACTTTGGACCCCTCACATCCAAGTCATCCCCTCTTTGAACTCTTACCATCCGGCCAGCGCTACAGAGCCCCAAAGATCAGGACTACCAGACGCGTGAACAGTTTTTTCCCCCAGGCAACCACCTTACGAACAGTTAAAATGTTCCTCCCATTGTGCAAAAATGTGTGGAATAATCTGACTTTATCTACTGCTACCACCTCCACCCTAACACATCCCTGTATTCCATCCTATCACCTATAGCACAACTGTACATACATGTTTATTGTCAATTTTTTACCAATTATTAGTATTATTTTCAATTTTTATTTTTGGTCTATTTATGCTAACATATGTGTATTTTTCTTATTCTCTTATTTTTATTGTCTGTGCGTCTCTGTGTACTGGAAGCTAATAACACTGAAACAAATTCCTTGTATGCGCAAGCATACTTGGCAATAAAGCTCTTTCTGATTCTGATAAAATTATTTGATTATAAATGTAAAATAACAAAATAAACTTTAAAAAATACAATGTGTACAAACTATTAACATACAGAGACAGAAATAAAAATGACCTTGCTTGGAAGATGCAAGAGTGGAAAAGTCTCAGGGAACAAAGGAGAAGAGCCTGCTGCCTCATTTTTACATTTTTTAAAGCCTACTATGGGCTGTGGGGGTCTAATTGTTCCAAATTTAGCACAACGGTGCTGTTTTCCATCGCCAATTTAAACATTTTAAATTTTATCATTTCTTTTGTTTGAGGCGGCATGCTCTGCAGAAAAGGCAGAAGGCTGAGGAGGAAGTGTTCATCAGCCGGCAGCGGTGGTGGTGGTGGAGCTGGAGCTGGAGGACACCTCTGGAGCTCGAGCAGCGTCTGCTCCACCTCCGCCGTACCATCACGGGGCAGCCGGATGCCTCTCCTCCTCTGTTGGCCTGTGTAATCAAAAATACAACACACAGTGCATGAGAAGACAGAAAGATGATAATTGAAATAACAAAATTGTCTAGATATTGGGAGAATAATATCTGTGCCTGTGTGAGTGACATAGCCAGTGCTTAAATACAAGTGTGAAATTATTTTGAACTTGCTTTAACATATTTTACATAATTAAAGTTATAATTCAGACATATAAACATCAGGAACATAAACATGCAAATGATCAGTAATTAAAATGAATGTATGGAGATGATTAGTGGCATACATTGCAATAGAATTTAGTCTGCATTTACAAATACAATGATTATTAGTGAATGTTAAAGCTATGAGTGGATACTGTACTGATGTTTTCTGCACGAAACATGTTCACACACCTGTGGGTGCAGCAGGGACTGGGGAGACAGGAGAAGCGGCAGGGGATCTTGGATCTTCATTATCAGTAGGCTCTGTCAAGACAATAGTAAATGTTAATAGTCATAGAGAGATTACATTATACTATTCATCTGTAAACAATGACAGCATATGCCTTGTAAATTGGCTTAATTGGAAAACTCACCTATTTCCGTATCCCCTACTTCCGCCTCTCCCTGGTCCCTGGGGTGTTTGTTCTCCATGACCTGGGCCTCGACCCCCCCCCCCCCTTTATGTTACTGGTGGTCTCCCGTGGGGTGACGAAGGGGGTCAATGAATCCCAGGATCTGTGAATACTTCCACTTCTTCACCGACCCTGCTGCTGACCCACTCCTCTTATCCATCTCCTTCCTCTTCTCCTTCAGGTACGTGTCCCTGAGGCTCTTCCATTTTTTCCTGCACATGTCCTCTGAGTAAACACATTATCTTGTTAGCGAAAAGTAGCTGTATATTAGGGGGAAAATAGATGTTAAAAATGGCGGGAAGGCCGCAGGTCGATAAACGTGTTGGCTCAAAAGTGAAATGTGTAACTTATTTACAACTTACCAGGTTGCCCAATCTCCTCACCGACACTCTTCCAAGCGAGGTCCTTTTTATTCCTGTCTCTATAGAAATACGAAGTAGTGTCGTACAACTCCGGCCGACTACTCACTGCCAAAATTAGACATTCCTCCATTTTGAATGAGTGACTCCGGGCGGGCCTGCCGCCACAGCATCAAGCAGGCTCCTGATTGGTTAACGCGGCGCAAATTGACGCAGAAGTTCAGATTTTTCAACTCGGGCACCAGACGCGAATTCATGTCAAACACGTGAATGCACAAAAAGCATAATTCGCGACAGACGCTTAATTAGCGCCATTCGCGCATCTAGGCCAATTTGCGTGTACCGCGCCGCGCTAAACGCCTCATTCTCGCCGCAAGAACTCTGGACGCGCGTTAACGCGTCTTACCATTAAGTTAATATTAAAAACACTCGCGCCAGACTAGAGTTGAGCCGGATACTCGGCTGAAATGAGTATCCGGCACGGATAAAGCACTTTTGCCGAGTACGACTATCATACGAGTAATACGAGTCAATATCTGTGCTCGGATTTAATAAAAATTCTCATTGGGTAGTTTACTGTGTCTGCGTTCTGTGATAGAGTAGTCACAGCACCCCTCCCCTACACACATACAGATTTATTATGTTGCTGTGTCCCGCTCTGCTCACACACACAGAACACTGAGAAGAGAAGAGAACAGCGCGCTCTCTCTCTGTTCTCTCCCTCAGTCACTCAGGTTTGCAGGTTTTTTTTTTCCGTTAACGTTTAGGGTTTCTTCAGCTTCAGGTTTGTTTTTTACTTTGGTTTGTTTGTAGTACTTACTTAAACAGTAGAGTTTTGGTAAACGTGGGGTTTGTTCAGCCGTGGTGCTTGGTAAAAGCGACTCGCGTCTCTGCCTGTCGGAGAATTTTTTTTTTTTCTTTTTTAAACCGTCAACTGGCTCTGACCAGTTTTTTTTTACTTCACACACTGAGTGTCTGACACTTTCTTTTTTGTATTTCATGAATAAATAAATAAATAAAAAAGGAAGCAGTGGTCATGGGCGACATTAGGGGGGGGCAAGGGGGGGCAGTTGCCCCCCCTGTGGTTAGTCATGGAATCCTCGACAGCCCCGCTGCAACTGCTTTAGCCAAGCTTAGGCTCGGTTGTACTTGGGAACTAGACAGTGCTATATAACCCTCAAATGAAAGCAAAGCAATCTGGCAAACTATCCAACGTGTTTTTGCAGCGTTGAGCAACGTAGCCAATCACAGACATATCTGTTGTTTCCGAACAATTAGAAACACTTGTCAGAATTCACTCACTGCTGAAAGCGCCTGATCGGTTTTTATTAAGTGCCGTTTTGTGCGCTCGTGAATCATCTTATGAGTGTAGACGCAATGTAAATAAAATATTAATTGTGTAGTTTAGAGAGCTTTATTAATTATAACGGAATTTTTGTGAGATCTCTATGAACTTTTAGTGATAATAAGGAGAGCGTGCTTTGCACTTTCCAGGCTATAATCCATTTAGAATTTGTATGAAACTTTCGTTTTTCGGCACATGCAAGCTGATATGCTTTGAGAGTGACATTTGCATATTTACGCTGGGTTTATTTCGAAATAACTGTGAAGCAATAGATGGGATAAAAATATATTTCCCCTTCTCCCAAAACAACTTACTGTTTCAGCTATAAAATAGTTCAGTTTTGTATGTAATGGCAAAATGTTTATATTTAGTTTTGTTTTTTATTTAGCTAATTTAGAAAAACGCTTGGAGCATTTTTTATTCGTTAAATATATATATATATATATATATATATATATATATATATATATATATATATATATATATATACCGAACAGCGCCCAGCGAAAGACTGATCATAGTCTGTTTGATCAGTTTGCCTTCTCAAATCATCACGACTTGCCTAAAATGAAATCTATAGATATAAAACAGTTCAAGTATAAAACAATGGTAGTTTAAACGTTACAGATAAATGTGCGCTATATGCGCATAGTTTGTGCAGAAAGTGGAAGCTAAAGCTTGCAGGACATCGAGGCACCAGCGCGATCACTTGCATTTTTTTTCATTGGAAGCAATTTAAAATTATCCGTCATTTTTGCTCACAAAGTAGGAGTAATACATCGAAAAAAACGTTACAGCATTTTTATAAAATAAAGAAAACAAAAAGTATGTGCTTTCTGCCGTCTGGTTCTTGAACAGGAGTGCTTAACAAAATGAAGCGAAATGCATGCCTCACAGACATAATAAATACATTTATAGAAAGCTTTAAATTATTACTTAACGAAATAAAACAAATCAAAAGCACAAACTCTTTCATGTAATCCGTAAAGATGAATTTCTCTCTAAAGGCGTGTCCAAAAAGGAGATTGCGAGTCAGGATCTTTGCGACACTGACTCAGAATACACAAATTAATTAATAAATAATTCATTTATGTCCTTACTCTTTCCTCGACACATTCATTGTTATTTATTTTTGCCGGTGCTTGGGGCGAGTTTTAGCCTATTGTGTGCGCTTGAACGCGGATTCAGCTGCGCTAAAGCACACTAAACGGTGTCTGAGTCGGTCTCAAAAGTGAAAGCGAAAGTGAAGTTTCGTGTTGTTTCCACCAGCGCGGCATTTTTTTTCTTCGCCATAATAATTGATGGATGTCTAAATTATGAAAATAAGGAGAAGCCTAAAACAGGCCCGATGCCGGCCCGGGTCTGAACTATGACGTGAAATTTGGCCCAAAGCCGCAGCCCTGGGGTGTAAAAAAAAGTCAGAGCCCATCGGCCCGGGCTGAAGTGCAGCGCTTTAATTGACTGCTTTGATGTGCTGCAGTAGCCTACTGTAGGGCACTGTTTTAATGCTTACATCAGATTTTTTTTTCTTGCCACCCCTGACTCAAGAGTCAAATGTCGCCCATGGTAGTGGTATTACAAATTAATTAGTTACACACACACACACACACACACACACACACACACACACACACACTCTCTCTCTCTGCCGTTTTTTTTTTTTTAAAACCTTCTGCTGGTTCGAAGTAGTGGTATAAAAAAAATATATTACAAATTAATTAGCTATACACACACACACACACATACCTGGTGTGGAAATAAAAAATAAAATAAAAACAAACAAATAAATAAATAAATAAATAAAAAATCACACTGCTCAAGGTTAAAAAAAGAAAGTTATGTTGAAATGAAAACTCTTGTTCATTACATTTTATTTCATAATTGCAACCGCATGTGTTGTATTCATTGTTCATTGTTGTTCTGTATATAGTTTGTTTGTTATCATGATCAAAACCACTGATCTGAAGCTCAATGCTGATGCTGTCATGTAAATAGTTTTCTAATCAGCAATAAATATAACAATTTCTGATCAACCCATATCAATTGCATGCTTAAAATAACATACCGGTTAAAGCCCCGCCCATTTCAAGACAACATGACCAACTTCCAGGTTAAATCCCACCCACTTCCGGGTTAGGCCCCGCCCACTCCGAGTACAGATACAGATACAGATAATTCATATGGTTGATACAGATACAGATAATGCTGTACTCGCTCATCCCTACGCCAGACGCATATTTGCGTTTGGTGTGAACGCAGCATGAGAGAGAGCGTAGGGTTCGTCTGAAAGTAACAGGTAGAGGTGCACTTGACGTTGTTCACCCATAGATCTATATACTTGACCATAGTAATCACTGAATATTCGAAATGCCACAGTCCTGCACAGCCGTTGGTCTGCAAACCTACTATATGGTGA
>NW_027394277.1:13527913-13559910 GCF_049309525.1 Garra rufa
CAGATGTTACTGAAATATAGAACATTTTACAATTAGAAACATAAAAGAGCTGGTGTTAATAAAGACACAAAGCTACTGAATTCACCCTTCACCCAAAGTTGAACACATCTATTGACTGAAAACAAAATCATCTGAAGATGGAAGGAAAAATGTAGAAAGAACAGTGTAAAATTCATAATAAAAGAAGTACTTACCCAGACTGGAATCAATTCATAGTCCTTAGGACAGTTAGTATATGCCAACGGCGAACACACTGTTATTGGAACATGGCTAGAACATAGCCAGAACACAAACAACATAATAAAGGAGGATTCAATTCATGTTCAGCTTTTCTTCTCAGTGCTGAACCTCCTGCGGAAACACCTTTTACTGCTTTGGTAGACCGTTCCAGTTCAGCAGCTGACAGCAGTGGTGGAGATGTGGCTGTTGGGGAACACACAAAGCATTAATCTAGATGTACACACTAACTTCAAAGCCTTGTCTTAAAATTTTGAAATATTTTACTGGCACTAGACAGACAGACAGACAGACAGACAGACAGACAGACAGACAGACAGACAGAGAAAGAGATAGACAGACAGGAGGATGGACAGACAGACAGACAGACAGACAGACAGACAGACAGAAAGACAGATGAATGGACAGATGGATGA
Organism: Garra rufa; assembly: GCF_049309525.1. Lineage (NCBI taxonomy): Eukaryota > Metazoa > Chordata > Actinopteri > Cypriniformes > Cyprinidae > Garra > Garra rufa. The sequence goes on from NW_027394277.1 coordinate 13,528,567, forward strand.
ACAGAATGGCAGACAGGTGGACATACAGTCAGACAGATAGATGTTTGGATATGTGCAAATGAAAAAAAAACAGCAAAAATCATCCAAATAACTTACTTTGCACTTGTAGCTTGGAGGGGGTGATGCTTAGCATTGCTTGCTCTAGGTCAGGGGTTTTCAAACCTGTCCTGGAGCCTCCCCTGCCCTGCACATTTTGTATGTCTCCCTTATTAGGCACACCCAATTCAGGTCTTGCAGTCTCTACTAATGAGCTGATGATTTGAATCAGGTGTATTAGATGAGAGAGACAAGCAAAATGTGCAGGGCAGGGGAGGCTCCAGGACAGGTTTGAAAACCCCTGCTCTAGGTCCTCATCCTTCTCCATCTCTATACTGAATTGTGGTGGCAGTGGTGGAGAGGCAGCTGTTGGGGAAAACACACAAAACAATAATGTACATTTTTTAAATAGTTATAACAGTTTTTTAAGATAAACGTTTAGTAGAAATCAAATGCTAAAAGAAAAAAATCTTAACTTTGCACCTGTAGCTTGGAGGGGGTGATGCTCAGCATTGCTTGCTCTAGGTCCTCATCTTTCTCCATCTCTGTATTGAAAACATTTTTTTTTTAATATTTACGTTTCAGTTCATGTCATGTTCCTACAAACTGAGGTTTATTTACCTTAAATAAAAGCTAACTTATTGTTATACTAGTTACTACTGAACAAGTATACATTACAATAAAATAAACATTTATTTACCCATGGGTTCATCTGGGGATTTTGAGGCAGAAACAGGTGAGGGGTGGGTGGATTGCTGTCTCTTTCGCAGGTACTGCTGCAGCTTGTGCATACGTGTCCCTGGGACGCAGCTCTTCCTCATAATAAAGTCTGCATAGCCATCCGCTTTGCTGTCCCATATCTCCTTCCAGGTGCTCTTGGCCCGGGAAGGAACCAAAGCCAACCAGCTGGTCATCTTCTGATGAGGCTGGCACAACAACCACTTTACTGGCCTCATAACTGAGAAGAGACTGGATCTCTTCAAAACTACAAGCATAGTTCACAAAGGACAGTAGACTGTCTTTGCTATGCCCCTCAGCTTTAGGGATGCCTGACGCCTCCTCCTTCTCCAGGTTCTTGATGAGATACAAAATGTACCCTACATCATTTTCCAACAGCCACCGGAAAGACTTCCCTTTGTACTTCCCAAACTGCAGGATGTAGTCTCCCAGGACCTCCTTCTTGTCGGAAGCATCCCCTCCTCTCTGACGTACCACTGTCAGGGCATTTTGCCGCACAAGGTTCTGCCTCATGGGCGCAGACTTGTCCTGCAGAGTTGGGTCATTCTTAATCCGCCTGGCTTCCTCAGATGGATCCTGAAGAAGAAATCCAAGTGGTCCCTTGCGGAACACAACAGAGATTCTCCCTGGGAAAAACTGGAATTTCCTCTGCATGATCTACCATCAAACAAAAATAGAATTTTAGGGTTATTTCAGAAGATACTTTAAAAAGATATTGTCAAACCATGAAATATCACTATCTGTTTCATTGCACAGTTATCAGACTCAAATTACTGGGCCAGATCTTGTTGCTGTTCTTTTCTTATCTCCAAACTTCAATCACATAGTTCCAGAGGTCAGAAGACAATGCTTTTTCACACCTCTTTCACCCTTAACTGCTCTGTGTCCGTGGGGGAGTGCAGGTGTGTTTGCCTGAATGAGCACACACACACAGAGCAGATAAGGATGAAAGAGGTGTGAAAAGCATTGTCTACTTGACCTCTTGAACTACGTGGCTGAAGTTTAGAGATGAGAGACTAAAGATACTGTCCTACTCTCAGACTAATTATACATTACAGTGAGCAAAATGGCCTTAGTAACAGCTATTTATACTATTTCAGACTGAAACATAAATTATTTTAAACTTTTTTCAGGACAATTAATATGGTATTACCACAGTAGGCTGTGTATCTTTGAATGAGCACACACACACACACACACACACACACACACACACACACACACACACACACTACTATAGTATTAACATAGTAATTGTCCTACTAAAAGATGAAAATAATTTATGCTCAAGTCTGAAATTATATAAATAACTCTTAATTATGCTATTTTGGTTAGTATGTGATCATACAGGCACATACATAGACACGCACACATACAACCTACTATGGTAATACCATAGTAATTGTCCTGATAAAAGTTACAAATGCTCCAGTCTGAAATGGTAAAAATAGTTGTTGCTTAGGCTATTTTGGTCACTGCAATGCATTAGTCTAACAGTAAAGCAGTTCTAAAGGCTCATTACAACAGTACAACAGTACTAGTACAGTTCCTAGCGATGTTTAAACACTTATTACAGTTATTTACTAGTTGAATTATGTGATGTACATTGTTTATTTAGCGTCACGATATGACAACTATTGGCAATAATGGAAAAACGATCGTTCATTCGTTATTTATCTCATATAAACAAGCGATGTTGAGGTAATGTAATGACAACATCGTAAGAAACGGACTGATAGGCTTATTTAACCCCACGGCATAGAAATTATATGCATGAAACGCTCACGTTCATTCATAAGTTTCCGAGCAGATCGTCGTATCAACACAACATTGTCAGAAATTGACTAACAGGCTTGTTTACCCTACGACACGAAACAACACACACGAATATATAAAACGGGCATGTCCATTCAAAACTTTGCGAGCAGATCATCCTATGATGATAATTAACAGTAAATAATGCCCCAAATGATAACGTTTATCAATAACCAAGACCTCACGGAGCGAAGCAGCGGTTTTCATTTAACAACTAACGTGATTTCAGCATTAACAACATGAAAAAGCACATAAAGTAACTTACCTTTGATAGATTTTCCGAATAACAGCGTAGCAGATCGCGACTGTACTGTCCGAGTGTGGATGTGTTAATGGCGAATTCAAAGTTGGCGCTGGTGCAGAAACACGGAAGTGCGCCAAAAGGGCGCTAGCGGCCGAAAGTGTATTGCATCCGTAGTGTTTCAGCACTACCATTGAGAATGAATGGGAAACGGTTTAGGGCCGTTTAGCTAAACTATTCACGGCTGCCGTTCGCGTGTTAGGCGAACGTGATGACCACTACACTACAGAAACTTGATTACGATCCACCGTTCTTTTAACTCGGCTTGGCAGAAGGCCTTTGTAGTGTTGACGAAGAAAGCAACAGATCCCTACTTAAGCAATTTTGGAAAAAGCCACCAGCTGTTACCACCAAGTTTCGAACTGGGGACCTTTCGCATGAGGCAAACGTGACAACCACTACACTATGGAATCCTTCGCAGAGACGACTGCCAGCAATCTCCTGGTGATCGCTTGTGGAAGAGCGAACTAAGGAAAAGATAATTAAACACCTCACCTGACTTTGCAAACATTTCATGTTTTCCCACAAAAGAGAAACTCTGTTTCTGCTCGGTAAATCCACTTGGCAGAAGGCATTTGTAGTGTTTACGAAGAAAGCAGTAGATCCCTACTTAAACAATTTTGGAAAAAGCCAACAGCTGTTTCAAAACAGTTTCAAACTGGGGACCTTTTGTGTGTGAGGTGAACGTGATAACCATTACACTACAGAAACTTGTGCAGAGATGACAGCCAGCAATCTCGTGGTGATCGCTTGTTGAAAAACCTATAAAGGAAAAGATTACTAAATCTCTCATCTGACGATGCAAACAATTAATGTTTTACGTCCAAGGCAAAAAGCTGTTTCCGCTCAGTTTGGAACCGAGGACCTTTCGCGTGTAAAGCAAACGTGATGACCACTACAGAAACCTGACGGGGAGGCTCTCTTCTTTTAACACTACTTAGCAGAAGAGGCCTTTGTAGTGTTGACTAAGAATGCAGCAGAGCCTGGTTTAAGTAATTTTGGAAAAAGCCAGTAGCTGTTTCCACCCAGTTTCGAACTGGGGACCTTTCGCGTGTGAGGCGAACGTGATAACCACTACACTATGGAAACTTGCAAAAAGTACACAGCCAGCAATCTCCTGGTGATCGCTTGCTGTAAAACGAATAAAGGAAAAGATAACTAAATCCCTCCCCTGACTTTGCAAACAGTTCATGTTTACCCACAAAAGAGAAACACTGTTTCTGCTCGGTTTCGAACCGAGGACCTTTCGCGTGTTAGGCGAACGTGATGACCACTACACTACAGAAACTTGATTAGGACCCACCGTTCTTTTAACTCGGCTTGGCAGAAGGCCTTTGTAGTGTTGACGAAGAAAGCAACAGATCCCTACTTAAGCAATTTTGGAAAAAGCCACCAGCTGTTACCACCAAGTTTCGAACTGGGGACCTTTCGCATGCGGCAAACGTGACAACCACTACACTATGGAATCCTTCGCAGAGACGACTGCCAGCAATCTCCTGGTAATCGCTTGTGGAAGAGCGAACTAAGGAAAAGATAATTAAACACCTCACCTGACTTTGCAAACATTTCATGTTTTCCCACAAAAGAGAAACTCTGTTTCTGCTCGGTAAATCCACTTGGCAGAAGGCATTTGTAGTGCTTACGAAGAAAGCAGTAGATCCCTACTTAAACAATTTTGGAAAAAATCCAACAGCTGTTTCAAAACAGTTTCAAACTGGGGACCTTTTGTGTGTGAGGTGAACGTGATAACCATTACACTACAGAAACTTGTGCAGAGGAGACAGCCAGCAATCTCGTGGTGATCGCTTGTTGAAAAACCTATAAAGGAAAAGATTACTAAATCTCTCGTCTGACGATGCAAACAATTAATGTTTTACGTCCAAGGCAAAAAGCTGTTTCCGCTCAGTTTGGAACCGAGGACCTTTCGCGTGTAAAGCAAACGTGATGACCACTACAGAAACCTGACGGGGAGCCTCTCTTCTTTTAACACTACTTGGCAGAAGAGGCCTTTGTAGTGTTGACTAAGAATGCAGCAGAGCCTGGCTTAAGCAATTTTGGAAAAAGCCAGTACCTGTTTCCACCCAGTTTCAAACTGGGGACCTTTCACGTGTGAGGCGAACGTGATAACCACTACACTATGGAAACTTGCAAAAAGTAAACAGCCAGCAATCTCCTGGTGATCGCTTGCTGTAAAACGAATAAAGGAAAAGATAACTAAATCCCTCCCCTGACTTTGCAAACAGTTCATGTTTACCCACAAAAGAGAAAATCTGTCTCGAACCGAGGACCTTTCGCGTGTTAGGCGAACGTGATGACCACTACACTACAGAAACTTGATTAGGATCCACCGTTCTTTTATCTCGGCTTGGCAGAAGGCCTTTGTAGTGTTGACGAATAAAGCAACAGATCCCTACTTAAGCAATTTTGGAAAAAGCCACCAGCTGTTGCCACCCAGTTTCGAACTGGGGACCTTTCGCATGAGGCGAACGTGACAACCACTACACTATGGAATCCCGTGCAGAGATTACTGCCAGCAATCTCCTGGTGATCGCTTGTGGAAGAGCGAACTAAGGAAAAGATAATTAAACACCTCACCTGACTTTGCAAACATTTCATGTTTTCCCACAAAAGAGAAACTCTGTTTCTGCTCGGTAAATCCACTTGGCAGAAGGCATTTGTAGTGTTTACGAAGAAAGCAGTAGATCCCTACTTAAACAATTTTGGAAAAAAGCCAACAGCTGTTTCAAAACAGTTTCAAACTGGGGACCTTTCGTGTGTGAGGTGAACATGATAACCATTACACTACAGAAACTTGTGCAGAGAAGACAGCCAGCAATCTCGTGGTGATCGCTTGTTGAAAAACCTATAAAGGAAAAGATTACTAAATCTCTCGTCTGACGATGCAAACAATTAATGTTTTACGTCCAAGGCAAAAAGCTGTTTCCGCTCAGTTTGGAACCGAGGACCTTTCGCGTGTAAAGCGAACGTGATGACCACTACAGAAACCTGACGGGGAGGCTCTCTTCTTTTAACACTACTTGGCAGAAGAGGCCTTTGTAGTGTTGACTAAGAATGCAGCAGAGCCTGGTTTAAGTAATTTTGGAAAAAGCCAGTAGCTGTTTCCACCCAGTTTCGAACTGGGGACCTTTCGCGTGTGAGGCGAACGTGATAACCACTACACTATGGAAACTTGCAAAAAGTACACAGCCAGCAATCTCCTGGTGATCGCTTGCTGTAAAACGAATAAAGGAAAAGATAACTAAATCCCTCCCCTGACTTTGCAAACAGTTCATGTTTACCCACGAAAGAGAAACACTGTTTCTCCTCGGTTTCGAACCGATGACCTTTCGCGTGTTAGGCGAACGTGATGACCACTACACTACAGAAACTTGATTAGGATCCACCGTTCTTTTAACTCGGCTTGGCAGAAGGCCTTTGTAGTGTTGACGAATAAAGCAATAGATCCCTACTTAAGCAATTTTGGAAAAAGCCACCAGCTGTTGCCACCCAGTTTCGAACTGGGGACCTTTCGCATGAGGCGAACTTGACAACCACTACACTATGGAATCCCGTGCAGAGATGACTGCCAGCAATCTCCTGGTGATCGCTTGTGGAAGAGCGAACTAAGGAAAAGATAATTAAACACCTCACCTGACTTTGCAAACATTTCATGTTTTCCCACAAAAGAGAAACACTGTCTCTGCTCGGTAAATCCACTTGGCAGAAGGCAATTGTATTGTTTACGAAGAAAGCAGTAGATCCCCACTTAAACAATTTTGGAAAAAGCCAACAGCTGTTTCAGCACAGTTTTAAACTGGGGACCTTTCGTATGTGAGGTGAATGTGATAACCATTACACTACAGAAACTTGTGCAGAGAAGACAGCCAGCAATCTCGTGGTGATCGCTTGTTGAAAAACCTATAAAGGAAAAGATTACTAAATCTCTCGTCTGACGATGCAAACAATTAATGTTTTACGTCCAAGGCAAAAAGCTGTTTCCGCTCAGTTTGAAACCGAGGACCTTTCGCGTGTAAAGCAAACGTGATGACCACTACAGAAACCTGACGGGGAGCCTCTCTTCTTTTAACACTACTTGGCAGAAGAGGCCTTTGTAGTGTTGACTAAGAATGCAGCAGAGCCTGGCTTAAGCAAATTTGGAAAAAGCCAGTAGCTGTTTCCACCCAGTTTCGAACTGGGGACCTCTCGCGTGTGAGGCGAACGTGATAACCACTACACTATGGAAACTTGCATAAAGTACACAGCCAGCAATCTCCTGGTGATCGCTTGCTGTAAAACGAATAAAGGAAAAGATAACTAAATCCCTCCCCTGACTTTGCAAACAGTTCATGTTTACCCACAAAAGAGAAACACTGTTTCTGCTCGGTTTCGAAACGAGGACCTTTCGCGTGTTAGGCGAACGTGATGACCACTACACTACAGAAACTTGATTAGGATCCACCGTTCTTTTAACTCGGCTTGGCAGAAGGCCTTTGTAGTGTTGACGAATAAAGCAACAGATCCCTACTTAAGCAATTTTGGAAAAAGCCACCAGCTGTTGCCACCCAGTTTCGAACTGGGGACCTTTCGCATGAGGCGAACGTGACAACCACTACACTATGGAATCCCTTGCAGAGATGACTGCCAGCAATCTCCTGGTGATCGCTTGTGGAAGAGCGAACTAAGGAAAAGATAATTAAACACCTCACCTGACTTTGTAAACATTTCATGTTTTCCCACAAAAGAGAAACACTGTCTCTGCTCGGTAAATCCACTTGGCAGAAGGCATTTGTAGTGTTTACGAAGAAAGCAGTAGATCCCTACTTAAACAATTTTGGAAAAAGCCAACAGCTGTTTCAAAACAGTTTCAAACTGGGGACCTTTTGTGTGTGAGGTGAACATGATAACCATTACACTACAGAAACTTGTGCAGAGAAGACAGCCAGCAATCTCGTGGTGATCGCTTGTTGAAAAACCTATAAAGGAAAAGATTACTAAATCTCTCGTCTGACGATGCAAACAATTAATGTTTTACGTCCAAGGCAAAAAGCTGTTTCCACTCAGTTTGGATCCGAGGACCTTTCGCGTGTAAAGCAAACGTGATGACCACTACAGAAACCTGACGGGGAGCCTCTCTTCTTTTAACACTACTTGGCAGAAGAGGCCTTTGTAGTGTTGACTAAGAATGCAGCAGAGCCTGGCTTAAGCAATTTTGGAAAAAGCCAGTACCTGTTTCCACCCAGTTTCGAACTGGGGACCTTTCACGTGTGAGGCGAACGTGATAACCACTACACTATGGAAACTTGCAAAAAGTAAACAGCCAGCAATCTCCTGGTGATCGCTTGCTGTAAAACGAATAAAGGAAAAGATAACTAAATCCCTCCCCTGACTTTGCAAACAGTTCATGTTTACCCACAAAAGAGAAAATCTGTTTCGAACCGAGGACCTTTCACGTGTTAGGCGAACGTGATGACCACTACACTACAGAAACTTGATTAGGATCCACCGTTCTTTTATCTCGGCTTGGCAGAAGGCCTTTGTAGTGTTGACGAATAAAGCAACAGATCCCTACTTAAGCAATTTTGGAAAAAGCCACCAGCTGTTGCCACCCAGTTTCGAACTGGGGACCTTTCGCATGAGGCGAACGTGACAACCACTACACTATGGAATCCCGTGCAGAGACTACTGCCAGCAATCTCCTGGTGATCGCTTGTGGAAGAGCGAACTAAGGAAAAGATAATTAAACACCTCACCTGACTTTGCAAACATTTCATGTTTTCCCACAAAAGAGAAACTCTGTTTCTGCTCGGTAAATCCACTTGGCAGAAGGCATTTGTAGTGTTTACGAAGAAAGCAGTAGATCCCTACTTAAACAATTTTGGAAAAAAGCCAACAGCTGTTTCAAAACAGTTTCAAACTGGGGACCTTTCGTGTGTGAGGTGAACGTGATAACCATTACACTACAGAAACTTGTGCAGAGAAGACAGCCAGCAATCTCGTGGTGATCGCTTGTTGAAAAACCTATAAAGGAAAAGATTACTAAATCTCTCGTCTGACGATGCAAACAATTAATGTTTTACGTCCAAGGCAAAAAGCTGTTTCCGCTCAGTTTGGAACCGAGGACCTTTCGCGTGTAAAGCGAACGTGATGACCACTACAGAAACCTGACGGGGAGGCTCTCTTCTTTTAACACTACTTGGCAGAAGAGGCCTTTGTAGTGTTGACTAAGAATGCAGCAGAGCCTGGTTTAAGCAAATTTGGAAAAAGCCAGTAGCTGTTTCCACCCAGTTTCGAACTGGGGACCTCTCGCGTGTGAGGCGAACGTGATAACCACTACACTATGGAAACTTGCATAAAGTACACAGCCAGCAATCTCCTGGTGAACGCTTGCTGTAAAACGAATAAAGGAAAAGATAACTAAATCCCTCCCCTGACTTTGCAAACAGTTCATGTTTACCCACAAAAGAGAAACACTGTTTCTGCTCGGTTTCGAACCGAGGACCTTTCGCGTGTTAGGCGAACGTGATGACCACTACACTACAGAAACTTGATTAGGATCCACCGTTCTTTTAACTCGGCTTGGCAGAAGGCCTTTGTAGTGTTGACGAATAAAGCAATAGATCCCTACTTAAGCAATTTTGGAAAAAGCCACCAGCTGTTGCCACCCAGTTTCGAACTGGGGACCTTTCGCATGAGGCGAACTTGACAACCACTACACTATGGAATCCCGTGCAGAGATGACTGCCAGCAATCTCCTGGTGATCGCTTGTGGAAGAGCGAACTAAGGAAAAGATAATTAAACACCTCACCTGACTTTGTAAACATTTCATGTTTTCCCACAAAAGAGAAACACTGTCTCTGCTCGGTAAATCCACTTGGCAGAAGGCATTTGTAGTGTTTACGAAGAAAGCAGTAGATCCCTACTTAAACAATTTTGGAAAAAGCCAACAGCTGTTTCAAAACAGTTTCAAACTGGGGACCTTTTGTGTGTGAGGTGAACATGATAACCATTACACTACAGAAACTTGTGCAGAGAAGACAGCCAGCAATCTCGTGGTGATCGCTTGTTGAAAAACCTATAAAGGAAAAGATTACTAAATCTCTCGTCTGACGATGCAAACAATTAATGTTTTACGTCCAAGGCAAAAAGCTGTTTCCGCTCAGTTTGGATCCGAGGACCTTTCGCGTGTAAAGCAAACGTGATGACCACTACAGAAACCTGACGGGGAGCCTCTCTTCTTTTAACACTACTTGGCAGAAGAGGCCTTTGTAGTGTTGACTAAGAATGCAGCAGAGCCTGGCTTAAGCAATTTTGGAAAAAGCCAGTACCTGTTTCCACCCAGTTTCGAACTGGGGACCTTTCACGTGTGAGGCGAACGTGATAACCACTACACTATGGAAACTTGCAAAAAGTAAACAGCCAGCAATCTCCTGGTGATCGCTTGCTGTAAAACGAATAAAGGAAAAGATAACTAAATCCCTCCCCTGACTTTGCAAACAGTTCATGTTTACCCACAAAAGAGAAAATCTGTTTCGAACCGAGGACCTTTCACGTGTTAGGCGAACGTGATGACCACTACACTACAGAAACTTGATTAGGATCCACCGTTCTTTTATCTCGGCTTGGCAGAAGGCCTTTGTAGTGTTGACGAATAAAGCAACAGATCCCTACTTAAGCAATTTTGGAAAAAGCCACCAGCTGTTGCCACCCAGTTTCGAACTGGGGACCTTTCGCATGAGGCGAACGTGACAACCACTACACTATGGAATCCCGTGCAGAGATTACTGCCAGCAATCTCCTGGTGATCGCTTGTGGAAGAGCGAACTAAGGAAAAGATAATTAAACACCTCACCTGACTTTGCAAACATTTCATGTTTTCCCACAAAAGAGAAACTCTGTTTCTGCTCGGTAAATCCACTTGGCAGAAGGCATTTGTAGTGTTTACGAAGAAAGCAGTAGATCCCTACTTAAACAATTTTGGAAAAAAGCCAACAGCTGTTTCAAAACAGTTTCAAACTGGGGACCTTTCGTGTGTGAGGTGAACGTGATAACCATTACACTACAGAAACTTGTGCAGAGAAGACAGCCAGCAATCTCGTGGTGATCGCTTGTTGAAAAACCTATAAAGGAAAAGATTACTAAATCTCTCGTCTGACGATGCAAACAATTAATGTTTTACGTCCAAGGCAAAAAGCTGTTTCCGCTCAGTTTGGAACCGAGGACCTTTCGCGTGTAAAGCGAACGTGATGACCACTACAGAAACCTGACGGGGAGGCTCTCTTCTTTTAACACTACTTGGCAGAAGAGGCCTTTGTAGTGTTGACTAAGAATGCAGCAGAGCCTGGTTTAAGCAAATTTGGAAAAAGCCAGTAGCTGTTTCCACCCAGTTTCGAACTGGGGACCTCTCGCGTGTGAGGCGAACGTGATAACCACTACACTATGGAAACTTGCATAAAGTACACAGCCAGCAATCTCCTGGTGAACGCTTGCTGTAAAACGAATAAAGGAAAAGATAACTAAATCCCTCCCCTGACTTTGCAAACAGTTCATGTTTACCCACAAAAGAGAAACACTGTTTCTGCTCGGTTTCGAACCGAGGACCTTTCGCGTGTTAGGCGAACGTGATGACCACTACACTACAGAAACTTGATTAGGATCCACCGTTCTTTTAACTCGGCTTGGCAGAAGGCCTTTGTAGTGTTGACGAATAAAGCAACAGATCCCTACTTAAGCAATTTTGGAAAAAGCCACCAGCTGTTGCCTCTCAGTTTCGAACTGGGGACCTTTCGCATGAGGCGAACGTGACAACCACTACACTATGGAATCCCGTGCAGAGATTACTGCCAGCAATCTCCTGGTGATCGCTTGTGGAAGAGCGAACTAAGGAAAAGATAATTAAACACCTCACCTGACTTTGCAAACATTTCATGTTTTCCCACAAAAGAGAAACTCTGTTTCTGCTCGGTAAATCCACTTGGCAGAAGGCATTTGTAGTGTTTACGAAGAAAGCAGTAGATCCCTACTTAAACAATTTTGGAAAAAAGCCAACAGCTGTTTCAAAACAGTTTCAAACTGGGGACCTTTCGTGTGTGAGGTGAACGTGATAACCATTACACTACAGAAACTTGTGCAGAGATGACATCCAGCAATCTCTTGGTGATCGCTTGTTGAAAAACCTATAAAGTAAAAGATTACTAAATCTCTCATCTGACGATGCATACTAGTGTTGTCACGGTACCAAAATTTCAGTATTCGGTACCAATACCATTGAAAATCCACGGTTCTCGGTACCAATTTCGGTACCAAAGCAAAACACAATAACATATTAATTGAGCAACACACTATTTTTTATTAATAAACTTAAACAACAATAAAATACAAAAAAACAGTGCCATTCTTTATACTTACGTAAAATTTTGTTAAAAGTTTTTCCACAGGTTAAAAAAGTATTTCAAGGATTGAAAACATTTTAGTAATTAAATAACATCTAAATAAATTACAGGCATAAAAAATGTAAACAAGCTTCACCCAAAACCTTTTGTTATATTTCTGCTACTGCTGAAAAACATCTGTAACCGTTGTCTGTTTTAGAGTTCGCTGGGTCTCTCATGATCTTCCTCAATCTGCACCTGTAAAAAGAAATATAATATACTTAAGTAAAGCCGTGGCCTAAGTCTGACCAGATGCAACATTAGATCATTGACACCAGCAAAAATATTAATTTTCAGTAAACCTCAACTGTTATAATAAATTTAGATAAGATTACATATATTAAGACCAGTGTCTATCACAGATGAAAACTGCAGTATTAAAAACACTTTACAATTTTCATTTGTTAGATAACATTGCCTAACAATAAACAGTAGTTATATGGCAATTATTCTTTGTGAGGTTAGGCTAATTTCAACATTTACTTATGCATAAAATCATGTTAATCTGTTAAACATGAACAAACTTGAATGATCATGTGTTTGTATTAAATAACATTCACAAACATGAATTAATGTTGTAAAAATATATTGTTCACTTACTCTAAGTTTATGTTAGATGATGCATGAATTTGATCTTATTGTAAAGTATTACCAAACTAAACAGGGAATAAAACGTGTTTTATTTGATTGTACTTTAATTCAATCCAAACTGCATTCATATTGATTATTAAAAAGCTTTTTAAACCTGCTAAGAGTTATCCAGCCAAGAACGTTTTCTGACAGACGGATATTAAGGACATAAACATTGTTAACGACACATTTGTACATTCTCTAACACACATATTTTGGATACACAGGTCATTTGTGTGTAAAAATAGTAAATACATCATGTCCTTATTTTTTTTACTCTAACAAAAGTTATAGGAGCGTTGTTTCAAATTCATTCAGGCGCGAATTTAGACGCATATTCGCGTTTGGTGTGAACGCAGCATATTAGCGTTAGCCGCGCTTATGCTAACGATTCACTACACAAACGGTGATGTTTATTTCTGTCTGACATTCAAATAAAAATATGCAATAATGCTCTAAATATGAAATTAAAATGAAACTTACCTTACTTGAACTCTTTCATTTGATCCCTGAGTCGGTCTTTGAGGTGTTTTAAGTTTGATGTGTTTCCTCCTTTTGAGAGAACCTAGACCACATCCTTTGCAAATAGTTTTTTGATGATCTATGATGTTCGCCTTGTTCAGCCGCAAATCCAAACTACTTGGACCAAGCCTGGCTCTTTGTCAACAAGTGGAGTCGGAGCCGCGGCATCAGCAGCGGCAGTTGAAGAGAGCGCAACTGCGCAGTGCGCACCTTTTGTATAGCGGGCGCATCAAGAACCGGGTTGACCGGATAGTCGGTACCACCGGTACTAAAGAAAACCTGGTACCGTAACGTTTTAATTTTTTTAGTACCGACTTGGTACCGAAGTACCGGGACTTTTGACAACACTAATGCATACAATTAATGTTTTACGTCCAAGGCAAAAAGCTGTTTCCGCTCAGTTTGGAACCGAGGACCTTTCGCGTGTAAAGCGAACGTGATGACCACTACAGAAACCTGACGGGGAGGCTCTCTTCTTTTAACACTACTTGGCAGAAGAGGCCTTTGTAGTGTAAGATTGTAATAGGGATTAATTACATAATAATTTATAATTTAGCTCAAAGGGAATCGAATATGATTCAATAGGGAATTTGAACAGAATCGCTGTTTTACGGCTGTTTCAGAGTCGACGCGCGATTCATTCACAAGTCGTCTAACAGAAACTCTGCAATGGATATTACTATCCAGAATATAGTGAAAACACTATATATTAGCACAGTAGCAAAATCAGCAGTTTAAGGCAGTAACTTGTAAGCACGAAACACAAGATACTTAATAAAAATATGAATTTATTAGATAAACCTAACACATACAAACTAATCTAACATAAACACGCATTCACACAGGTTGCAGAAAGAGAAAATGAGGAAAGAATGAGTTTAAAGGAATGAAAATATGAAGTCCCAAGTTATAGCAATGTGCATTTGCTTAGACCTGAACAACCATCAATCACTTAATTAACCCTCGTATTGAGTCTCTCAAAGAGGTTATTAAACTTTATATCAAAATGCACCAGTTCAGTAAGATTCTAGAGGTTACTTGCGCATTGCCTTTGGGAATTCCTTTGGTTGCGTCGCTTCAAAAAGGGTTTTCCCGAGGTTGCTGATTGGTTGGGGGTCGGTCAATGTGATGTCTTCTTGGGCGTTGGCTGGATATGAGAGATGTGCGTGCGCTGTTAAAGTTCAGGTCCGCGAAGACGTTTAAGTCGGTCGCGGCTTGCACAAACTTAACTAGACACGAAACTCTCAACGGAAAGAAATAAAAAAAAGATTAAAGAAAAAAAAACAGAAGTGGAATGATCTCCTCATGTTTCCTTTAGATGAGGAGGCTGGCATTCAGGCCAGGCGGCGTCGAGACGCCGCGGCGCGAAGCACGTGAAGAGCGTTGTAAGGAGTGAGAAAAGTTGCAAGAGAAGAGAGAGATTTGAGGGTGTCCTTGAGTTTTTAAACTCAGCCTTTGGACACCTCCCAAAATGATGTCTTGACCAATTAGAACATTGGCTGAACTCCGGTGGGCTGCTGGTTTCACCTTCCAAACCACAAATCACAATGTTATCTTATTAGTCCCGTGATCCCAAATTCCCGCTCTTTGCAGAGATAAATTTGGACATGATTTCTATAACAAGACTATAATACATTTCGCAAAGAATTGAATTACAGGAACATTTTGAGAATGCGATTTCCAACTCGGACATATCAAACATCAATATAAACCATTAAACTATTCAAGAGTTATCAAAAGGGACATACACAATGAGTGATTAAAACATAATAGACAAATGTATGGGTTACATATATGAATAGGAAATTATGCAGAGAAATGATGAGTTGCTCATGAGTCCTTTAAGCATAATTTTGGGTGCATATGTACATCAATAGACAGTTTTCTGTGCCCTTCTGTGAGGGTCTGTTCTCTAAGCTGGGAGGTCAAAAGTTTAGGGAAGGAATTTCCGTTGTGTCCTGTGTGTGGGGGAAAACCAACCATATCGCTAATGACTTTAATCATGTGATGTTCAAAATGTGCATCTCTTTGACCATTAATCTTGGTTACTTGCTCCAAATTTGACAATCTCCTTATTCGAAGGATTTGATTATGAAGAAGTGTCTTTGTGTTAATTTTGCAAGTTCTTGGTTAGTTAGGTCTGCTTCAGGCTGGCGTTCTGGCGCCAGCTATGAAACGTCAGATTTATGATAGGGGGCCTCTTGTGGAATGTGAGTCTGTAGTGTTTTTACTTCTAATCGACTCTCCCAAATTGTTTGATTCGCGCTGATATCCCTACATATCCCCCTTTCGCTCGGTGATGTGTTGTTGGCAGAAGACATCGACGAGCGCTGGAGAAACACAGGCAGAAGAAGCAGACACAAACACAGCAAACAACAAGACAACACTTCCAGGACAGTTACTGTACCGGTGCATGGCATTACGCTATTCAGGTACATGTCGTACCTGGAAAATGGTCGAATTCACCTAGATATTGTTGTTCAAATTTGTTTTTGTATGATGATCCTTTGATCAAATTTTGTGATTAAGTTTGTTTGTTTATTTTAGGTATTAAATTTAGAGACGTTCACCTTAGTTTATGGTGACATCATCTTTGGTAAAATGAGTTGACCTATCTTGCATGGAGCTCTCTGGCTCCCATTCAGTTCAGAATGGTTTGCGGATATTAGGTGTGGCAAGTCAATCCTAATATCAGACCTTTGACCCTTGTAGGGTGGCTAGGAGTTTCACCTGCTAAAGCAAGAGGGGAAGGAAAGCGATAGGCAAGAGGAAAAAAAAACAAAACAAAGAAAATTAGCTGCGGGTTTTCCTAGTCAGAGTTGCGAGTACTATTGAGCTAGGATGGCAGGTGCAGCTGATGTGTCATGTACCTTAACATAGTGTCAGGTGTTCTACCTGGGGTGAGGCTAGTTGCATGTTGTAAAACTATGTTAAACTGAGATTTGAATATTCTACTCGTGGGAAGAATATGTTTGTCAAAGGTGTTATCAGTAGGTGTGGTTACCTCTGGGTGTGAAAGTTAATTGTGTAGTGTATGTATGGTCAGATCTGTTTCAGTCTGTTTTGGCTCCCCCTTTTCTTGTAGGTCGGTGAAGATGCTCTCTGCATCCTTGGCTTGGATGAGGGTGTGTTCAGATGGGGGTCAGTCCAGCAAGGCAGGAAGTTCTTTAGCAGACAGTCGGAGGTAGTTTGGCATGGCTGTGTGAAGCTGGGGTGCAAAACTTTGTCTCCTATGTTGCATTTCACTTGTGATGCCTTCTGGTTGTAGCAGACTTTCTGACCTTCTGTGCTTTAGTGGTTGCTGTTGCACAGACATGAATGTGGTTCATGGAGTTGAAGTTCATTTGACAGTTTCTTTGTAAGTGATGGGTGACTGAGGTGATGTTCTTTGGTACCTCAGAGTTTTCATCAGCGGTTGGCCGTGAGAGACTTGTTTGTTCTGGGTGGTTGTTGAACAGGTGCTTGTCATCTCTGATGCGGTGGTATACCAGGTGATTGTCGGCCTTCCGTTCTGTCGCTGGTCACAGCGAGCATGACTTCTGTTTCTAGTCATTTGTGTCTAGCTGGTTTTCAAGGAACTCTTTCAGTTGTTTCATGACTTGTTCCATGTCTTCTGAGGGTGAACGGTCTTGTTCTTGTGTAGACTTAGCACTGTGGGTGTCTAAGTGGTGCTGATGTGGGTTCTGTCTTTGCTTACCCACTCTAGTTGTTGTTGGACAAGCCGGTCGTTTGGCTTTGCACGTCCAGTTAGGTTTCCAGCTGATCCTTTCTTTTGGATTTCTTGAGAAGTGTGGCTGGTCCCATGGCTTTTCCCCAGCGGTTGGGCTGATAGCTGTTGTGGACATGGGGCTCACGTTCTCTTTGCTCTTGATGGAAGACTCGGGTGTTGTGATGCCACTGGGTGTCGTCCAGTGCAAGGCTTGAGTCTTCGGTTACAGAGTTCAAGAGTGTGGAGGTTTTGTTACCTTTCTTTGAGGTCAACTTTTGCTTGGTGTAGGCCTTCTGTGTTAGATCGCGCAACTGTTGGATGGTCATGGAGCGCGGACAGGCCATGACGCCGAGGTGACGACTGACTCCAGGGTGCAGATTTTTCAGGAAAAGGCTTTTGAAATTCACCTCTTCTTCAAGGTCAAGTTTGTTGTGTGCACCGAAGTAGGCTTTTCGGAGTCGGTTGTAGTAGGTTTGTGGCGTCTCTTGTCGACCTTGTTTGGTCTCCAAGGCGGTTAACAGTCCATATTCAGACTCAGGGTCTGTAAACTCTTTGATCAGGACCTCACAAAGTAGCTGGTAGTTTGACTTTGTGTGACTGAGTTGTCGATCTATGAAGTTTCGTACCTGGACACTTGACGTTGCTCTTAGGAGGTACAACCTGTCTCTGTCAGTCACATGAGGTCTCATTTCTAAATGAAAATTAATATCTTGCAGGTGGGCCTGGATGTCGTGGCCCTCTTTGGAGTTCGGGTCAAACTGGCTGATGCTTTTAGACAGCTTGTTGAGGTCTTTGATGGTCAACCCATGTGCAGTTCCAGGGACTGCTTGGATGGGGTTTCTGCTTTCAGTGGCAGGAAAGAGCTGTGTGGCGAAGGCCAGTGAGGTTTCGGGTGGTGGCCCTTCGCTTCTTTCATTGAATGCCAGTTCTTGGATGTGAGACTTAGCTTTGCTCAGCAGTGGTGAAGCTGAGATATGTTTCTCTCTTCTTGGCTCTTGTTTCAGCTCACAAGCATCTTTGAGTTCTTTTCTGACCATGTAGAGCTCATCATTGACATCATGTAGATGTTGGGTCAGATTGTCTATTTCAGTGCTGTACCTTTCAAGGTGGTTTTCTAAGGCACTGATTTCAGCATTCTTGTCGCTGATGTCGTTCTGGGCTTTCTCTAGTAGCTGTTCGGCATACTGGAGTCTGTTTACCAGGTCTCTCTGGGCAACCTTTGCTTGTTGCTGGTCAAGTTGAGCTGTTGCCAGGGCTGCTTGGAGCTTTTTAACTTGTTCCGTTGTTTCCTGCTCCCTCTCGTTGGGTGCTTTGAGTTGATCTTGAACTTTCACTTCCAGCTTGTCTATGCGGCGTTGAGCACGTGACAGCTCCTCTTGAAGATGGGTGATGTGCTTGTCGCTCAGTTTCAGCTGGGTTGTGAAGGCATCGCTTAGGGAGCTGGTGATTTTGACTAGCTCCTCGTGGTTGTTGTTCTGGCTTGAATCTTGTGTCAGGAACCTTCTCATTACGAATAATAACAGTTCAAAGGTCTTGGGGGTGAGGCTGTCCGTCATGCCACTCAGCCAAGTGTTCACATCTTCCCCATAGGCAAGGGGGTCTGCAGTCTGTGGCATGTTGGCACGCCGAGGAGAAGGGAGACTGACACAGATCTGTGTGAGGTAGAAGCCTATGTGTGGTGGGACAACTAAGTGTTGTGTCAGTGATTGTGAACCCCTAATGAAGTGTGGCGAAGATAGTGTTGGTCTCAGGGTGTCTAGGTAGACTAGGGATTTGAAGACTTCGTCACTCTAATGAGGAAGAAGAAAAAAGGAGAAAAAGGTGAAAACAGGTCAGTGAAATAAAACAATTCCCTTTTCCAATGGGAGGAATTTTACCAAGATTTTGTTAAAAAGGTAAACAATATTATTATATCTCGGTTCGAGACGTGAGAATATAATAATAGTGCTGGTATCTCTTTTCTTAGTCTGACAGGATTGACACCGAACACCTTACAGTTGGACCGCTTACCAAGGAGGCTTCGAAAACAACGGGTGTTCAACACTTATCTCTAATAATTGATCTCAGTATGGGATGAGATGCAAAAATTTGGAATGCGTTTTCAAATTCACGGAGGTTAGGAAGAACGAAAGAGGGTTTGATTACAATCAAATTCATAAGGATGATTACTGTTCTTTGACAAGATTTTGCATTTCATTCACTTAGAATCGATTGATGGTTCTTACAGGTCCCTGCAAATGTGAGGAGGAAAGAAGAAAGAAAACAGGAGAGACTTGGGTAGAAGGGAAGGGAAGGAGACTCAGTAAATTGAGTGGATTGGGTCCACTCACAGGCTGCGTGGCTGTTATACCCGACTACGAGTAGAGTGTCGTTTTATAGTTGCTGCACAACTAATAAAACAACAATAAAATTTGAGTGAAAGAGAGTTGTCTTTCTAATTTATTTGAACTCGTAGTGAGGGATAACAATGTCTCCTATTAAAGCTCAGGTGTGTCGTTCCCAAGCTAGGATACAAGGAGGTAAAGGAGAAAGGTAGGGTAAAGTGAAATTAAAAGTAATAAACGGCAAAGTAATCAAAATGAAATTAAATGCAGGAGGAAATAAAACAAAATAAATAAATAAAATAAAAAATAAAAATGGAGGTTAATTGTATAACCAAGAGAGGAAGAAATAGGGGTAAAAACGCAATTAAAGAAATGAGTAAGTGTGATTCTGAATAGAATCTGTTGATAGGGGTAAATCAATTAATTAGGTAAAATAAGTTACCCTTAACTTTCAAAGTTCAAGGCTTATTAGTACCTAAAATGATTGACCTAAAAGAGAGAATACTAGAAATAATGATCATATGAAATGACCAGATGAGGAAATTCAAATGAGTCCAAATAAATTTAATGTTTGAATTAAATTTGAATTTGTCACAATTAATAATTGTGAAGTAATGTTCCCCTTTCTAGTAAAATGCATATAAAGTGGTAAAGTTAGAAAATTGAGAAATAGGACAGAAAAATAGACCAACAGGTGTATATTAGTTCAGAGGTTTAAAGGGTTAAATCACTTTAGCTTTGCCCACACACACTGTATTCAACCACTGGATGTTAATGCTAACTGCTAACCTTTGAGGCTAATCTTTAGCATAGACTTCAATGTAAAAGCAACAGTTTCGTTAGCTTAGCAATAGCAACACCGTAGAGTTTGTTTATAGTATGACGTCAATGTGCTGCGCGTGCAGTTCAGAGTTGCTCCGGAAGTAGGTTAAGACTTCCGAGTCACCATCGTAGCTACGGCAACCAAAACAAACTATAGTGAGCTAAGCACATGAAGCATTACATTGCAAGTTCAGTTAAGAATGTTACATGAAATGGCAGCGCATTTCAACACTGTACACATAACAAGACCACTTCTAGTTGGTTTTGCGATGTGGCGCTTTAAACTCTTAGTTCGTTCAGAGTTGGATTTAAACTTTATTTAAGTGGCAGCTTGGCGCTGCAAATGAGGAAACAAAATAATAAATGATCTCGGCGGATCATAAATCTCCGTGCCAGTTTCTCTGAGCACGTAGACACAACGGATTTTATTCGCTGTTGTTTAGAGTTAAACTTTACTTGATCAAGATTTAAAACACTCCCGTTTAAATCGCACTGTTTCACTTAGTGAACAGACACAAACAGGCAAGCATTATTTCTAATGTTTAACCAGGGGAGTCAAATTACATAGTTGCTTTGACAATGGAACACGCATTGACAATTAAACTATGAATAATAAGGCCTTTAAAAATAGATTGAGGGACACGCTCAAACTATTCTTTATCCGTCGATTTATTTTCACTTTTATTTACTGTAGTTTAGCTCCGTTCAGCTAACGGTGACTGAGATTCCCTGCCGGGAATATAGCAATTGAATGGCACTGGAACACGCAATGACATTAATTCAACTATAGATAAGGCATTACAGAAAATGAGGGACACGCTCAATTTCGACCTTATTGTACGATCTCAGACCTTAACTTTAAACTCACTTACTACAGTTTAAAAAGTAGAGAGACGTTCTCGAGTTACCGTCCTCTGCATTCACTCTAGGTTTCATTCATTCAAGCGGGCGGGCGGCCGCGCTGCTTACGTCACACACACACACACGCACATGCAGTCTAGACTCAGACGCTCTCATCCACAGAAATAGAAAATATTAAATAACTTGGTTGTGCTTACAATTTAGATTAAACTGCCCGCATTCTCTCCACCAATTATGTAAGATTGTAATAGGGATTAATTACATAATAATTTATAATTTAGCTCAAAGGGAATCGAATATGATTCAATAGGGAATTTGAACAGAATCGCTGTTTTACGGCTGTTTCAGAGTCGACGCGCGATTCATTCACAAGTCGTCTAACAGAAACTCTGCAATGGATATTACTATCCAGAATATAGTGAAAACACTATATATTAGCACAGTAGCAAAATCAGCAGTTTAAGGCAGTAACTTGTAAGCACGAAACACAAGATACTTAATAAAAATATGAATTTATTAGATAAACCTAACACATACAAACTAATCTAACATAAACACGCATTCACACAGGTTGCAGAAAGAGAAAATGAGGAAAGAATGAGTTTAAAGGAATGAAAATATGAAGTCCCAAGTTATAGCAATGTGCATTTGCTTAGACCTGAACAACCATCAATCACTTAATTAACCCTCGTATTGAGTCTCTCAAAGAGGTTATTAAACTTTATATCAAAATGCACCAGTTCAGTAAGATTCTAGAGGTTACTTGCGCATTGCCTTTGGGAATTCCTTTGGTTGCGTCGCTTCAAAAAGGGTTTTCCCGAGGTTGCTGATTGGTTGGGGGTCGGTCAATGTGATGTCTTCTTGGGCGTTGGCTGGATATGAGAGATGTGCGTGCGCTGTTAAAGTTCAGGTCCGCGAAGACGTTTAAGTCGGTCGCGGCTTGCACAAACTTAACTAGACACGAAACTCTCAACGGAAAGAAATAAAAAAAAGATTAAAGAAAAAAAAACAGAAGTGGAGTGATCTCCTCATGTTTCCTTTAGATGAGGAGGCTGGCATTCAGGCCAGGCGGCGTCGAGACGCCGCGGCGCGAAGCACGTGAAGAGCGTTGTAAGGAGTGAGAAAAGTTGCAAGAGAAGAGAGAGATTTGAGGGTGTCCTTGAGTTTTTAAACTCAGCCTTTGGACACCTCCCAAAATGATGTCTTGACCAATTAGAACATTGGCTGAACTCCGGTGGGCTGCTGGTTTCACCTTCCAAACCACAAATCACAATGTTATCTTATTAGTCCCGTGATCCCAAATTCCCGCTCTTTGCAGAGATAAATTTGGACATGATTTCTATAACAAGACTATAATACATTTCGCAAAGAATTGAATTACAGGAACATTTTGAGAATGCGATTTCCAACTCGGACATATCAAACATCAATATAAACCATTAAACTATTCAAGAGTTATCAAAAGGGACATACACAATGAGTGATTAAAACATAATAGACAAATGTATGGGTTACATATATGAATAGGAAATTATGCAGAGAAATGATGAGTTGCTCATGAGTCCTTTAAGCATAATTTTGGGTGCATATGTACATCAATAGACAGTTTTCTGTGCCCTTCTGTGAGGGTCTGTTCTCTAAGCTGGGAGGTCAAAAGTTTAGGGAAGGAATTTCCGTTGTGTCCTGTGTGTGGGGGAAAACCAACCATATCGCTAATGACTTTAATCATGTGATGTTCAAAATGTGCATCTCTTTGACCATTAATCTTGGTTACTTGCTCCAAATTTGACAATCTCCTTATTCGAAGGATTTGATTATGAAGAAGTGTCTTTGTGTTAATTTTGCAAGTTCTTGGTTAGTTAGGTCTGCTTCAGGCTGGCGTTCTGGCGCCAGCTATGAAACGTCAGATTTATGATGGGGGGCCTCTTGTGGAATGTGAGTCTGTAGTGTTTTTACTTCTAATCGACTCTCCCAAATTGTTTGATTCGCGCTGATATCCCTACAGTAGTGTTGATTAAGAATGCAGCAGAGCCTGGTTTAAGTAATTTTGGAAAAAGCCAGTAGCTGTTTCCACCCAGTTTCGAACTGGGGACCTTTCGCGTGTGAGGCGAACGTGATAACCACTACACTATGGAAACTTGCAAAAAGTACACAGCCAGCAATCTCCTGGTGATCGCTTGCTGTAAAACGAATAAAGGAAAAGATAACTAAATCCCTCCCCTGACTTTGCAAACAGTTCATGTTTACCCACGAAAGAGAAACACTGTTTCTCCTCGGTTTCGAACCGATGACCTTTCGCGTGTTAGGCGAACGTGATGACCACTACACTACAGAAACTTGATTAGGATCCACCGTTCTTTTAACTCGGCTTGGCAGAAGGCCTTTGTAGTGTTGACGAATAAAGCAATAGATCCCTACTTAAGCAATTTTGGAAAAAGCCACTAGCTGTTGCCACCCAGTTTCGAACTGGGGACCTTTCGCATGAGGCGAACTTGACAACCACTACACTATTGAATCCCGTGCGGAGATGACTGCCAGCAATCTCCTGGTGATCGCTTGTGGAAGAGCGAACTAAGGAAAAGATAATTAAACACCTCACCTGACTTTGCAAACATTTCATGTTTTCCCACAAAAGAGAAACACTGTCTCTGCTCGGTAAATCCACTTGGCAGAAGGCAATTGTATTGTTTACGAAGAAAGCAGTAGATCCCCACTTAAACAATTTTGGAAAAAGCCAACAGCTGTTTCAGCACAGTTTTAAACTGGGGACCTTTCGTATGTGAGGTGAATGTGATAACCATTACACTACAGAAACTTGTGCAGAGAAGACAGCCAGCAATCTCGTGGTGATCGCTTGTTGAAAAACCTATAAAGGAAAAGATTACTAAATCTCTCGTCTGACGATGCAAACAATTAATGTTTTACGTCCAAGGCAAAAAGCTGTTTCCGCTCAGTTTGAAACCGAGGACCTTTCGCGTGTAAAGCAAACGTGATGACCACTACAGAAACCTGACGGGGAGCCTCTCTTCTTTTAACACTACTTGGCAGAAGAGGCCTTTGTAGTGTTGACTAAGAATGCAGCAGAGCCTGGCTTAAGCAAATTTGGAAAAAGCCAGTACCTGTTTCCACCCAGTTTCGAACTGGGGACCTCTCGCGTGTGAGGCGAACGTGATAACCACTACACTATGGAAACTTGCATAAAGTACACAGCCAGCAATCTCCTGGTGATCGCTTGCTGTAAAACGAATAAAGGAAAAGATAACTATAACTAAATCCCTCCCCTGACTTTGCAAACAGTTCATGTTTACCCACAAAAGAGAAACACTGTTTCTGCTCTGTTTCGAACCGAGGACCTTTCGCGTGTTAGGCGAACGTGATGACCACTACACTACAGAAACTTGATTAGGATCTACCGTTCTTTTATCTCGGCTTGGCAGAAGGCCTTTGTAGTGTTGACGAATAAAGCAACAGATCCCTACTTAAGCAATTTTGGAAAAAGCCACCAGCTGTTGCCACCCAGTTTCGAACTGGGGACCTTTCGCATGAGGCGAACGTGACAACCACTACACTATGGAATCCCGTGCAGAGATTACTGCCAGCAATCTCCTGGTGATCGCTTGTGG
This sequence comes from Garra rufa, assembly GCF_049309525.1. Classification (NCBI taxonomy): domain Eukaryota; kingdom Metazoa; phylum Chordata; class Actinopteri; order Cypriniformes; family Cyprinidae; genus Garra; species Garra rufa. The sequence continues at coordinate 13,553,377 of NW_027394277.1, forward strand.
AAGAGCGAACTAAGGAAAAGATAATTAAACACCTCACCTGACTTTGCAAACATTTCATGTTTTCCCACAAAAGAGAAACTCTGTTTCTGCTCGGTAAATCCACTTGGCAGAAGGCATTTGTAGTGTTTACGAAGAAAGCAGTAGATCCCTACTTAAACAATTTTGGAAAAAAGCCAACAGCTGTTTCAAAACAGTTTCAAACTGGGGACCTTTCGTGTGTGAGGTGAACGTGATAACCATTACACTACAGAAACTTGTGCAGAGAAGACAGCCAGCAATCTCGTGGTGATCGCTTGTTGAAAAACCTATAAAGGAAAAGATTACTAAATCTCTCGTCTGACGATGCAAACAATTAATGTTTTACGTCCAAGGCAAAAAGCTGTTTCCGCTCAGTTTGGAACCGAGGACCTTTCGCGTGTAAAGCGAACGTGATGACCACTACAGAAACCTGACGGGGAGGCTCTCTTCTTTTAACACTACTTGGCAGAAGAGGCCTTTGTAGTGTTGACTAAGAATGCAGCAGAGCCTGGTTTAAGTAATTTTGGAAAAAGCCAGTAGCTGTTTCCACCCAGTTTCGAACTGGGGACCTTTCGCGTGTGAGGCGAACGTGATAACCACTACACTATGGAAACTTGCAAAAAGTACACAGCCAGCAATCTCCTGGTGATCGCTTGCTGTAAAACGAATAAAGGAAAAGATAACTAAATCCCTCCCCTGACTTTGCAAACAGTTCATGTTTACCCACGAAAGAGAAACACTGTTTCTCCTCGGTTTCGAACCGATGACCTTTCGCGTGTTAGGCGAACGTGATGACCACTACACTACAGAAACTTGATTAGGATCCACCGTTCTTTTAACTCGGCTTGGCAGAAGGCCTTTGTAGTGTTGACGAATAAAGCAATAGATCCCTACTTAAGCAATTTTGGAAAAAGCCACCAGCTGTTGCCACCCAGTTTCGAACTGGGGACCTTTCGCATGAGGCGAACTTGACAACCACTACACTATGGAATCCCGTGCAGAGATGACTGCCAGCAATCTCCTGGTGATCGCTTGTGGAAGAGCGAACTAAGGAAAAGATAATTAAACACCTCACCTGACTTTGCAAACATTTCATGTTTTCCCACAAAAGAGAAACACTGTCTCTGCTCGGTAAATCCACTTGGCAGAAGGCAATTGTATTGTTTACGAAGAAAGCAGTAGATCCCCACTTAAACAATTTTGGAAAAAGCCAACAGCTGTTTCAGCACAGTTTTAAACTGGGGACCTTTCGTATGTGAGGTGAATGTGATAACCATTACACTACAGAAACTTGTGCAGAGAAGACAGCCAGCAATCTCGTGGTGATCGCTTGTTGAAAAACCTATAAAGGAAAAGATTACTAAATCTCTCGTCTGACGATGCAAACAATTAATGTTTTACGTCCAAGGCAAAAAGCTGTTTCCGCTCAGTTTGAAACCGAGGACCTTTCGCGTGTAAAGCAAACGTGATGACCACTACAGAAACCTGACGGGGAGCCTCTCTTCTTTTAACACTACTTGGCAGAAGAGGCCTTTGTAGTGTTGACTAAGAATGCAGCAGAGCCTGGCTTAAGCAAATTTGGAAAAAGCCAGTAGCTGTTTCCACCCAGTTTCGAACTGGGGACCCCCGCGCGGCAGCCGAAAATAGTTAAGCTTAACTTCCCTTAACTTTTCCCATTCATTCTCTATGGTAGTGCTTAACACTACGGATGCTATATATATTTGGCCACGTGTAGATTTCATGGCGCTGTTTCGCCTTTTCCCGTGGCGGGGAATTTAAGAAGTCTAGTGTCATCTGTCAATCATTCGCTGTGAGTGGAGGAGGGGAGAACAGTTTTACGATCGGTGGGTATCTGTTTACCGAATTGTTGTACAAAACAAAACTATTTTGCTGACAAGAATTTATTGTCTAAAGTACCTTTGCTCACACATTACCTTTTTTCAAAAAGTGACCGCTCAGATGACCGCTGTTTTTACGTCGAGTTCGAGATCAACGCAATTAAAGCCGTCAAACCGAGAAGGTAAGTTGAATGCTATACTTTAGCAGTATTAACTTACTGTATTGTATTTACAAAATCATATATATTGCATGTATATTCTCATGTATTGGTTTTTGTGAGAGTGAATGTTTCATTATTGATCTCTTACTATGTACTTCAAATGTTTAAACAAATGTTAACATTGATAAGATACTTATAATGTAATTAATATGTATTACACACGTATATTACCTTTAAATGACAAAAAAGTGCATGTAATTTACTGTTATAATTTAAAAGGTGTGTATAAAACAACATTTTTAATTAGTTAAACTTGTTTTTATATATACATTTGCATATTAAATATTTTTATATACACACACATATATTAAATGAAATATATAATAAATATTACATAACACAAATTTATTAAACATTACTTTAAACTTAAAGTATCTTATGCTCTAAGTCTGCATTTATTCAGCTAATAAACAGTTATATTATTAAATATTATTACAATTTAAAATAACTATTTTATATATAACTGATGCTGATGTCTTATTTCATTATATTATGTATTTTCATGTGGCCATGATTTCAGAGCAGCATCATGAAGAAAACAGTTTTTTTTCCCGGGACAGTCAAGGTGTCTTTCAGGAAAGGACCATCGGGTCATTTACGCCGGGACCCATCAGAAGAGGCAAAAAGAATTAAAGACAACCCTTCACTGCAGGATAAGTCAACACCTCAAAGAGAAGATCTGGTCAGGATGAATGCCCGTTCTGTTGTCTTACAGAGAGGAGGGGATGTCTCTGACAGGCAAGAGGTGTTGGGAGAATACATTCTTCAGTTCGGCAAGTACAAGGGCAAGCCTTTCAGGTGGTTATTGGAGAATGATGTCGGCTATGCTTTGTACCTGTTCGATAAGGTTGAGGAAGAAGAACAGGCTGGGCAGTTTAACCCAGAGGGTCCTTGCAAGGACAGCCTCATTTCCTTTCTTGAATACTCAAGAAGCTTTAAGGAAATTGAGGATCTTAAACGGTATCTGTCTCAAAGGCCAAATCCAGTGCCAGTTTTGATAGAGGATGACAATACTGTTGGATTTGGAACAAGAGCAAAAGATACTTGGAGAAAAATTTGGGATACCAGGGCAGATGGATATGCTTTCTTTATAATGAAGCAGAAGTGTGTTCCAGGCAGCAAAATGTACAACTTGCAGCAGTATCTTTTAAAACTGCAGCAAAAACAGCTAACGATAAACACTCCTCCATTGCAATCACCATCAGCTTCTACTGGAAGACCACCTGTTACTTACAGTAGTGCCTCTGATCAGCCTGGTAAGTTAATAAAATTCATGAAAATTTGCTTATATTGATTATTAAAGCCTACTGATGCATTGATTTTGTTTATAGTGATGGAGGAGGATGAAGAACTGGAGAAAATTATGCTGAGTCTTTCTCCAACAAAATATCTAACACAGCTGAGTAAGTGAATTAAGAATCACGTCATGTGTGTTAGACAGAGCCATGTCAAGTTCAGCATGTTTATGACGCATTAAATTGCACACACTGGAGGAAAACTATTCAAATTGTAATGCTTAATTTTCAGGATCATCTGAAGCCATGGGATCCACAGTCTTTTCTACAGCAGGTTAATTTATCACATCAGATTTGGAGGCTTATTCTGTTACATACAGACTTCTGATCCTCCATGTCTGAATTTAATTATCTTAGTTGTTTTTTTGGCAGTGTTCTTGCCTGTTCTAAAAAACATGTTCTTTTGTTCTAACTACTGTTAAGGGTTGAACATGCCAGTGGTGAGGGTGAGTGCACTTCATGAATTGTATGCATGGTATTTAAACTGGTCTTATTTGTTGTTGTGGAATGTTTATTATAACTTGCATTACAAGAATAAATAGAATGATAGAATAAACAATGATTCTAGTAGTTTAATGTAGTCAAGACAATTAAATACACATTGTGTACATTCTGTGTTTTAATATGTTTTTTTATTTTCTCCTTGTGCTGTTTCATGCAGGTCTGCTGCAGCCTCTATCTACATCAGTTCCTGTGTGTAGGCCTTCTCCATGGAGTGAAGTCTCTTTACCACCTGCAACAACACAATCAACACCTGCACCAATGCCGCCTGCACTGACCAAAGCCCCTGTTCCCAGCTACTCGACCAAAAAAGGTTAAGATAGTTAACCACACATCATGTGAATTAGATGTTTTGTTATGTTTTTAATTTCCTCCTTGTGCTGTTTCATGCAGGTCTGCTGCAGCCTCTATCTACATCAGTTCCTGTGTGTAGGCCTTCTCCATGGGGTGAAGTCTCTTTACCACCTGCAACAACACAATCAACACCTGCACCAATGCCGTCTGCACTGACCAAAGTCCCTGTTCCCAGCTACTTGGCCAAAAAAGGTAAAGACAGTTAAATGCATATCATGTGCAATCAGTGTTTTACACACACGCACACACACATATATATATATATATATATATAAATATATATATAAATATAAATTAATAAATTTACTTTTACTTTGGGATTTATGCAGTTCTGCCGACATCACGCGCAGTCTCTAGTCCTCCCAGTCCCAGTATGCCTTCTTCACAGACTGATGGTTCTGTACCATCTCCTGCAGCACAATCAGCACCTACAACTCCTGCATCAATGCCATCTGCACAGACAGAAGCACCTGTTCCCAGCTACTTGCAAGATATTAGCCGCTGGAACTGTTCTCTTCATCAAAGAATTTGGATGAAGACAGAGATGGAGTCCATGGGGCTCTGGCCAGGATCATACCCAGTAAGAAACCTCATGAATATGGTCTCCTTGTGGCGCTATCCACCTCAGCCTGAGCTTATAGAGACAAACACTGGTCTTCCGTCACCCAAATACTTCCAGCTCCATCCCTTTTTCATTTGGAAACCTGAGCACAGTATAATGGAAAGGCTTAGGAACAATTACATCCTGCCTTGTCTCTACGGCTGTCAAAGTCCTAATGTTGTGTCCTCTGGTGTGGGAAGACCCCGAGTGGTCCTTGGTACTACCAGCCAATATTACATCCTTGCTTCACGTCTGTGTTGTAAGGCATGCAAAAAATACTGGTTCGCTGATAAACCTCAGTGGCTAGACATGCTACCACAGCGATTCACAAACATCTTGCCAGCCTTCCTCACCCATAAGAAGGCAATCTGTAAAACAGTAATGGATGAACTGAGGCGCTCTGGAAAATCCCCTAATGACATGGCCAACCAGCTGTCTGAGGCGCTTCACCTTAAATATGAAAGAGCCCATCTGGCCTACCTTCTCAGTGTGCAGAACGTCAGGGATGCTGAAGCAGGGCTGTATGGTCAGAAAACCATCACTGGGGCACTGAGGAAGGATGACACACCTGGACCGTTTGGGGGTTACGAAGACACTGATGGGTGGCATGGGGTGTCTGTCTCTGCACACTATTTAGTAGAGTGCCTTCTTCATGAATATCAGCGGCAGGAAGCAGCTCTCACTCAGCTCCTACAAGGCACTTTTGGACAGGTGTTCAGGTCAGATCACACACGCAAAGTTGCTAGAAAAGTGACCCTCTCATCTGGCACAATGTCATCCTATGCTGTGATGAATGAGAACTGGATGATTCTGTCCTGGGTGATGCTGCAGAGTGAAAGTGAGCACTCCCTGGAGTCAATGTACTGTGGGCTGGCCAATCGCTACAGTGCTGCTGGTATTCCCAAGGCCAAGTACCAGTGGGTGGACAGGTATGAATCACGAATCAAGGTTATGCATGTCAAATACATTAAACTTAATTTAACTTTCCCCTTTTATGTAATTAGGGACTGCTGTGCCGCTTTCAGAGTGATGGACCCAGGACCTTATGAGCACCAGCAGTGGGAAGCCTGGAGGACCACTGAAGCTATTGTGGCAGAGGTTACATCAGGAAACCTCAAGAATTTACATGCCGCTTGCCGGAAGTTCAATGAGGACATGGTTGTTAAACTGGACTTGTTTCACTGTATGCGGCGGTTCACCAGGGAGTGTTTTTCGGAGCACCATCCTCTGTACAGCTCATTCTGCCAGTTCCTCTCTTCTGCCTTCTCTGTAGTTGATCAAAGTGACATGGAAAAACTGAAGAACGCATACAAATTCTGTGGTATCGAGCCTGCTAATCCCACCAAGCAGCACATCAGAGAGCACTGCAGGACAAAAGTGCCACATCCCAGAGAGCTGCTCCAAAGAGTGGAAGAAGTGCTTCACCATTTCCATCTGGCAAAGGATCCCAACAACATCTTTCTTTTTAAACCATCAATGTTAAAAATGTGGTGGATTCAGCGTATCCACATTCTTAGAGGCTGCCTAAGTGACCCTGAGGTGGAGGAAGGAATCCTCTACAGGCATGGTGGAACCCTACAGCTCAATCATGTCAAGGGTGATGGAGCTGCTGTCCCCATTTGGATCCCCGTCAGAGGCACTTCCCAGCAGGAGGGGTTTCATTTTCACCAGGCTCAGTGGGTAACAGGCAATCGCGTCTCTCCTGA
>NW_027394277.1:13560410-13604818 GCF_049309525.1 Garra rufa
TTTCTCAAAATATCAGACTCTCAAAGATCAGACATATTTATGTAATTACACTACATACAGTATGTGCATTTTGTTCAAAGATGGTCTGTAGAATGGCTCTCTACTCTGTCACCCTCTCTGCCTCTCCCCCCTCCCCCCTGCAATAATGAGCTTCTCTGTGCCTGACTGAACGCACACACATACTGTAGAGACATTCACCAGAGTGACAGCAGGTTTCTGAGTTATCTTTTTAATTTTCTTTAATTCATTGAAGCTTGTATAAAATTTATATTTCCAGCACTTGCTCAGAATGATTAGATCTCTGTGTGAAAAAAGTTTTAAAGAGTTTGGATGCTGCACTTTAAAGATATAAAAATATTTTTTACTATATCTTTAAAAAATCACCATGTCCACACCGTTCAAGATATCCAAAATCCGCTCGCAATTTAACATCTTCAGAATCTTCTCTTCATGTTAAAAAAGTTTGGTGTGAACAGCTGGTTGTTCTTAGAAGTAGTGTGAATTTGTTTACAGCCTGATTTTTCAAAAAATCCACCTTCAAATCAAAATAGCCGGCTTCCTGTTGGTCTTAGCTAATGAGTTTGATTTAGAAAGTTGTCCAGATTGATGAGATTAATATATGTACAGAGTTTGGTGACTGTAGGAAAAACTAACCCCCCAACTTTTGTCAAAAGATGGCGCTATAGAGTGCCTGCTCCACGCCCATTTATGACCTTTTGCCAGTGTCTAACTATCATTAATATTGATGTGTGTGTTGAGTTTCATGAAATTCTAAGCATGTTATCTGCCTCGAAAAGACAGGAATCTAATTTTAAAGTTTGACATGTTGCCATGGCAACAGCATTCGATTTATCATCGACCCCTTTACATATTCTTATCGGCCGTGTTTTGACATGATTTTGATGAAGTTTAAAGAAAATCGAGTAAAATTAAGAGGCTGATTTCAAAGCATTTTGAAAATGACACACTTCCTGCTCCCAGTTGGTGGCGCTATAACTTTGACTCATAATAGTCACATTTATGGAATCGGCATCATACAACGAACAAACTGGTGAAGTTTCATCAGAATCAGGCAATGTGTGCAACAGTTATTAGACACTTCCTGTTTCTCATTTCTCGCCATAACTTTGTCGCCTTGCCACGGCCAAACCGTTCGAGATATCAAAAATCTCCTCGCAATTTAGCGTCCCCAATGTCTTGAGATCATGCTGACCGAGTTTGGTGACAATCCCATGGAATTCCTGGGAGGAGTACGTTAAATTCCAGAGCATGTGCTTTTTAAACAGCCCTAAATATCTCACTTCCTGTCAGGTGGAGCCTATGACATAGAGTACAAAAGTTGTTTGGCTCAGTGAGATCTATATGTGTACCGAGTTTCATATCAATACATGCAAGTATGTGTGCGCAGTACATCAAGTTTTCAAACTGTGTTCCAGGGGGCGCTGTAGAGGCCCTGAACCACGCCCGGGTCCCAGCCTCTTTGGCGTCCTGATGGCCGCAGATTCCGACGTGTGTGCAAATTTTCAAGAGTTTTTGAGTATGTTAAGACCCCCAAAAGTGCCCGGAAGGTTGAAAAAAAGAAAAAAAAAAAAAAAAAAAAAAAAAAAAAAAAATAATAACCCTTAGAAGAACAATAGGGCCTTCGCCCTTTTGGGCTCGGGCCCTAATAATAATAATCCTTAGAAAAACAATAGGGCCTTCGCCCTTTTGGGCTCGGGCCCTAATAATCCTTAGAAAAACAATAGGGCCTTCGCCCTTTTGGGCTCGGGCCCTAATAATAATAATCCTTAGAAAAACAATAGGGCCTTCGCCCTTTTGGGCTCGGGCCCTAATAAGAATCCTTAGAAGAACAATAGGGCCTTCGCCCTTTTGGGCTCGGGCCCTAATTAAAGCTGCGAGCAGCGATGAACGGGCCCTCGCACCAGGGCTCACCGCCGACCGGTGGCTTCAGGAAAACAGCAAACGGTGGGCAGTATGCTTTTAATACAGTAAATATAGAAAAAATATGTCATAAGTCATTTAAATGTGCCAAACTTGCCGCTGCCAGATGGTGGCGCTATGCCTGTAACTGATTATTGGCATGTAGATGTGTTCAGGCCAGCACTATTATCAAGTTTGGTGCAGATTGACCTTGGTATGTTTGAGTTAGTGAAATATATGAGATATCCTGCTGCCAACAGGTGGCGCTATGATAATATCTGAATATTGGTCTTTAGGTGTCTTCAGGCCAGGACTCTTACCAAACCTGTGAATTTTGTGGCAGATCAGACATTTTCAGGCTAAGTTATAACCACTTCTATGTCTATGCAGAAACATCAAACTTTGTCAGGCCACCACGGACATGCCCTTTAATGAAAACTCAAGATCTTCACAATTTAACATCTCTAAGGCTTCAAGATCAGACTGACCAAATATAATGTTGATTTAACTAAATGCAATCAATGCAAGGACTTCAGATAAATGCCAACTGTGAACCAGTATGCTACAAATGATGATAAGAACATGATTCATGATGATAGCAAAATGTTATTATTGCTTCCTTTACATCCACCACTTCTGCTTAAATGTCATTGTTACCTATCTGTACAATTTTTGTGTGGATATTGCTTTGCTGGTGACTCCTGTTATAAGACATCACTCTTAAGCGCTACATAACTAAGAATCAATAAGGAAGACGGTGCCCAGTTGGCACATGCATTCACAGTAACCCTCTGCTAGTTTGGATTTTAAGTTTACAGAATTGAAAGGGTTACACTTTAAAATCAACACACAGACACATACACACAAAATATAAAATGTTGCCATCCAGTTTCATTTGTTAAAATTAACTATATTAGTTAACATGACCAATAAATAAATAGCATTTATTAATGTTAATTAATATTAAGCTAAAAAAAGTATTCATATAAAGTTTATGTACTGTGAATTAGCATGAACATGAACACAGTTCATGTGGGTGTACAGCAATACACAATAAAGTGCTCTATAAACTCTTCATTCTTTCAAAATATCTAATATCTATATCAAAATAACGGGGTGATATATATTTATATCTGATCTTAAAATTATGGTTTTCAGATGTTTTGAAGAAATTAACAGTAACGTTTGTTTTGTTGTCAAAGTTTGTCATAATTTTTTATTATTATTTTTTTATATTCAATAAATAACACTATGTAAATATTGTCTATCAATGAAGATAAATTGATCATGCTAAAAAGTTGTATTTTTTTTAATCTTTTGCTATGTGACTGAATAGGACAAGTTCATGGTACAGTTAAGTAAAAAATAAATAAAAAACAACTGCAAAATACGAACAATGAAAGACTAAGTGACCCTTTATATTTTCTCAAAATATCAGACTCTCAAAGATCAGACATATTTATGTAATTAAAATACATATGTGCATTTTTTGTTCAAAGATGGTCTGTAGGATGGCTCTCTACTCTGTCACCCTCTCTGCCTCTCACCCCTCCCCCCTGCAATAATGAGCTTCTCTGTGCCTGACTGAACGCACACACATACTGTAGAGACATTCACCAGAGTGACAGCAGGTTTCTGAGTTATCTTTTTAATTTTCTTTAATTCATTGAAGCTTGTATAAAATTAATATTTCCAGCACTTGCTCAGAATGATCAGATCTCTGTGTGAAAAAAGTTTTAAAGAGTTTGGATGCTGCACTTTAAAGATATAAAAAATTAGGGGTATGTTTTTTACTATATCTTTAAAAAATCACCACGTCAACACCGTTCGAGATATCCAAAATCCGCTCGCGATTTAACATCTTCAGAATATTCTCTTCATGTTAAAAAAGTTTGGTGTGAACAGCTGGTTGTTCTTAGAAGTAGTGTGAATTTGTTTACAGCCTGATTTTTCAAAAAATCCACCTTCAAATCAAAATAGCCGGCTTCCTGTTGGTCTTAGCTAATGAGTTTGATTTAGAAAGTTGTCCAGATTGATGAGATTAATATATGTACAGAGTTTGGTGACTGTAGGAAAAACTAACCCCCCAACTTTTGTCAAAAGATGGCGCTATAGAGTGCCTGCTCCACGCCCATTTATGACCTTTTGCCAGTGTCTAACTATCATTAATATTGATGTGTGTGTTGAGTTTCATGAAATTCTAAGCATGTTATCTGCCTCGAAAAGACAGGAATCTAATTTTAAAGTTTGACATGTTGCCATGGCAACAGCATTCGATTTATCATCGACCCCTTTACATATTCTTATCGGCCGTGTTTTGACATGATTTTGATGAAGTTTAAAGAAAATCGAGTAAAATTAAGAGGCTGATTTCAAAGCATTTTGAAAATGACACACTTCCTGCTCCCAGTTGGTGGCGCTATAACTTTGACTCATAATAGTCACATTTATGGAATCGGCATCATACAACGAACAAACTGGTGAAGTTTCATCAGAATCAGGCAATGTGTGCAACAGTTATTAGACACTTCCTGTTTCTCATTTCTCGCCATAACTTTGTCGCCTTGCCACGGCCAAACCGTTCGAGATATCAAAAATCTCCTCGCAATTTAGCGTCCCCAATGTCTTGAGATCATGCTGACCGAGTTTGGTGACAATCCCATGGAATTCCTGGGAGGAGTACGTTAAATTCCAGAGCATGTGCTTTTTAAACAGCCCTAAATATCTCACTTCCTGTCAGGTGGAGCCTATGACATAGAGTACAAAAGTTGTTTGGCTCAGTGAGATCTATATGTGTACCGAGTTTCATATCAATACATGCAAGTATGTGTGCGCAGTACATCAAGTTTTCAAACTGTGTTCCAGGGGGCGCTGTAGAGGCCCTGAACCACGCCCGGGTCCCAGCCTCTTTGGCGTCCTGATGGCCGCAGATTCCGACGTGTGTGCAAATTTTCAAGAGTTTTTGAGTATGTTAAGACCCCCAAAAGTGCCCGGAAGGTTGAAAAAAAGAAAAAAAAAAAAAAAAAAATAATAATAACCCTTAGAAGAACAATAGGGCCTTCGCCCTTTTGGGCTCGGGCCCTAATAATAATAATCCTTAGAAAAACAATAGGGCCTTCGCCCTTTTGGGCTCGGGCCCTAATAATCCTTAGAAAAACAATAGGGCCTTCGCCCTTTTGGGCTCGGGCCCTAATAATAATAATCCTTAGAAAAACAATAGGGCCTTCGCCCTTTTGGGCTCGGGCCCTAATAAGAATCCTTAGAAGAACAATAGGGCCTTCGCCCTTTTGGGCTCGGGCCCTAATTAAAGCTGCGAGCAGCGATGAACGGGCCCTCGCACCAGGGCTCACCGCCGACCGGTGGCTTCAGGAAAACAGCAAACGGTGGGCAGTATGCTTTTAATACAGTAAATATAGAAAAAATATGTCATAAGTCATTTAAATGTGCCAAACTTGCCGCTGCCAGATGGTGGCGCTATGCCTGTAACTGATTATTGGCATGTAGATGTGTTCAGGCCAGCACTATTATCAAGTTTGGTGCAGATTGACCTTGGTATGTTTGAGTTAGTGAAATATATGAGATATCCTGCTGCCAACAGGTGGCGCTATGATAATATCTGAATATTGGTCTTTAGGTGTCTTCAGGCCAGGACTCTTACCAAACCTGTGAATTTTGTGGCAGATCAGACATTTTCAGGCTAAGTTATAACCACTTCTATGTCTATGCAGAAACATCAAACTTTGTCAGGCCACCACGGACATGCCCTTTAATGAAAACTCAAGATCTTCACAATTTAACATCTCTAAGGCTTCAAGATCAGACTGACCAAATATAATGTTGATTTAACTAAATGCAATCAATGCAAGGACTTCAGATAAATGCCAACTGTGAACCAGTATGCTACAAATGATGATAAGAACATGATTCATGATGATAGCAAAATGTTATTATTGCTTCCTTTACATCCACCACTTCTGCTTAAATGTCATTGTTACCTATCTGTACAATTTTTGTGTGGATATTGCTTTGCTGGTGACTCCTGTTATAAGACATCACTCTTAAGCGCTACATAACTAAGAATCAATAAGGAAGACGGTGCCCAGTTGGCACATGCATTCACAGTAACCCTCTGCTAGTTTGGATTTTAAGTTTACAGAATTGAAAGGGTTACACTTTAAAATCAACACACAGACACATACACACAAAATATAAAATGTTGCCATCCAGTTTCATTTGTTAAAATTAACTATATTAGTTAACATGACCAATAAATAAATAGCATTTATTAATGTTAATTAATATTAAGCTAAAAAAAGTATTCATATAAAGTTTATGTACTGTGAATTAGCATGAACATGAACACAGTTCATGTGGGTGTACAGCAATACACAATAAAGTGCTCTATAAACTCTTCATTCTTTCAAAATATCTAATATCTATATCAAAATAACGGGGTGATATATATTTATATCTGATCTTAAAATTATGGTTTTCAGATGTTTTGAAGAAATTAACAGTAACGTTTGTTTTGTTGTCAAAGTTTGTCATAATTTTTTATTATTATTTTTTTATATTCAATAAATAACACTATGTAAATATTGTCTATCAATGAAGATAAATTGATCATGCTAAAAAGTTGTATTTTTTTTAATCTTTTGCTATGTGACTGAATAGGACAAGTTCATGGTACAGTTAAGTAAAAAATAAATAAAAAACAACTGCAAAATACGAACAATGAAAGACTAAGTGACCCTTTATATTTTCTCAAAATATCAGACTCTCAAAGATCAGACATATTTATGTAATTAAAATACATATGTGCATTTTTTGTTCAAAGATGGTCTGTAGGATGGCTCTCTACTCTGTCACCCTCTCTGCCTCTCACCCCTCCCCCCTGCAATAATGAGCTTCTCTGTGCCTGACTGAACGCACACACATACTGTAGAGACATTCACCAGAGTGACAGCAGGTTTCTGAGTTATCTTTTTAATTTTCTTTAATTCATTGAAGCTTGTATAAAATTAATATTTCCAGCACTTGCTCAGAATGATCAGATCTCTGTGTGAAAAAAGTTTTAAAGAGTTTGGATGCTGCACTTTAAAGATATAAAAAATTAGGGGTATGTTTTTTACTATATCTTTAAAAAATCACCACGTCAACACCGTTCGAGATATCCAAAATCCGCTCGCGATTTAACATCTTCAGAATATTCTCTTCATGTTAAAAAAGTTTGGTGTGAACAGCTGGTTGTTCTTAGGAGTAGTGTGAATTTGTTTACTACCTGATTTTTCAAAAAATCCACCTTCAAATCAAAATAGCCGGCTTTCTGTTGGTCTTAGCTAATGAGTTTGATTTAGAAAGTTGTCCAGATTGATGAGAACAATATATGTACAGAGTTTGGTGACTCTAGGAAAAACTAACCCCCCAACTTTTGTCAAAAGATGGCGCTATAGAGTGCCTGCTCCACGCCCATTTATGACCTTTTGCCAGTGTCTAACTATCATTAATATTGATGTGTGTGTTGAGTTTCATGAAATTCTAAGCATGTTATCTGCCTCGAAAAGACAGGAATGTAATTTTAAAGTTTGACACGTTGCCATGGCAACAGCATTTGATTTATCATCGACCCCTTTACATATTCTTATCGGCCGTGTTTTGACATGATTTTGATGAAGTTTAAAGAAAATCGAGTAAAATTAGGAGGCTGATTTCAAAGCATTTTGAAAATGACACGTTTCCTGCTGCCAGTTGGTGGCGCTATAACTTTGACTCATAATAGTCACATTTATGGAATCTGCATCATACAAGGAACAAACTGGTGAAGTTTCATCAGAATCAGGCAATGTGTGCAACAGTTATTAGACACTTCCTGTTTCTCATTTTTCGCCATAACTTTATCGCCTTGCCACGGCCAAACCGTTCGAGATATCAAAAATCTCCTCGCAATTTAGCGTCCACAATGTCTTGAGATCATGCTGACCGAGTTTGGTGACAATCCCATGGAATTCCTGGGAGGAGTACGTTAAATTCCAGAGCATGCGCTTTTTAAACAGCCCTAAATATCTCACTTCCTGTTGCGTGGAGCCCATGACATAGAGTACAAAAGTTGTTCAGCTCGATGAGTTCTATATGTGTACCGAGTTTCATATGAGTACGTGCAAGTATGTGTGCGCAGTACATCAAGTTTTCAAACTGTGTTCCAGGGGGCGCTGTAGATGCCCTGAACACGCCCGGGTCCCAGCCTCTGTGGCGTCCGGACGACGGCAGATTCCAACGTGTGTGCAAATTTTCAAGAGTTTTTGAGTATGTTAAGGCCCCCAAAAGTGCCCCAACGGTTGAAAAAAAAAAAAAAAAAAAAAAAAAATTAAAGCTGCGAGCAGCGATGAACGGGCCCTCGCACCCGGGCTCACCGCCGACCGGTGGCTTCAGGAAAACAGCAAACGGTGGGCAGTATGCTTTTAATACAGTAAATATAGAAAAAATATGTCATAAGTCATTTAAATGTGCCAAACTTGCCGCTGCCAGCTGGTGGCGCTATGCCTATAACTGATTATTGGCATGTAGATGTGTTCAGGCCAGCACTATTATCAAACATATGAAGTTTGGTGCAGATTGACCTTGGTATGTTTGAGTTAGTGAAATATATGAGATATCCTGCTGCCAACAGGTGGCGCTATGATAATATCTGAATATTGGTCTTTAGGTGTCTTCAGGCCAGGACTCTTACCAAACCTGTGAAGTTTGAGGCAGATCGGACATTTTCAGGCTAAGTTATAACCACTTCTATGTCTATGCAGAAACATCAAACTTTGTCAGGCCACCACGGACTTGCCCTTTAATGAAAACTCAAGATCTTCACAATTTAACATCTCTACGGCCTCAAGATCAGACTGACCAAATATAATGTTGATTTAATTAAATGCAATCAATGCAAGGACTTCAAATAGATGCCAACTGTGAACCAGTATGCTACAAATAAGAACATGTAATTCATGATGATAGCAAAATGTTATTATTGCTTCCTTTATATCCACCACTTCTGCTTAAATGTCATTGTTACCTATCTGTACAATTTTTGTATAATATATTTTTGTATAAAATCAATTGTTGTCATAACTAAGAATCAATAAGGAAGACGGTGCCCAGTTGGCACATGCATTCACAGTAACCATCTGCTAGTTTGGATTTTAAGTTTACAGAATTGAAAGGGTTACACTTTAAAATCAACACACAGACACATACACACAAAATATAAAATGTTGCCATCCAGTTTCATTTGTTAAAATTAACTATATCAGTTAACATGACCAATAAATAAATAGCATTTATTAATGTTAATTAATATTAAGCTAAAAAAAAGTATTCATATAAAGTTTATGTACAGTGAATTAACATGAACATGAACACAGTTCATGTGGGTGTACAGCAATACACAATAAAGTGCTCTATAAACGCTTCATTCTTTCAAAATATCTTTAAAAATCAGGTTGAGTATTTTAACGGGGTGATATATATATTTATAACTGTTCTTAAAATTATGGTTTTCAGATGTTTTGAAGAGATAACAGTAACTTTTGTTTTGTTGTCAAAGTTTGTCATAATTTTTTATTATTATTATTTTATATTCAATAAATAACACTATGTAAATATTGTCTATCAATGAAGATAAATTGATCATGCTAAAAAGTTGTATTTTTTTTTAATCTTTTGCTATGTGACTGAATAGGACAAGTTCATGGTACAGTTAAGTAAAAAATAAATAAAAAACAACAACTGCAAAATACGAACAATGAAAGACAAAGTGACCCTTTATATTTTCTCAAAATATCAGACTCTCAAAGATCAGACATATTTATGTAATTAAAATACATATGTGCATTTTTTGTTCAAAGATGGTCTGTAGGATGGCTCTATACTCTGTCACCCTCTCTGCCTCTCATCCCTCCCCCCTGCAATAATGAGCTTCTCTGTGCCTGACTGAACGCACACACATACTGTAGAGACATTCACCAGAGTGACAGCAGGTTTCTGAGTTATTTTTTTAATTTTCTTTAATTCATTGAAGCTTGTATAAAATTTATATTTCCAGCACTTGCTCAGAATGATTAGATCTCTGTGTGAAAAAAGTTTTAAAGAGTTTGGATGCTGCACTTTAAAGATATAAAAAAATAGGGTTATGTTTTTTACTATATCTTTAAAAAGTCACCACGTCAACACCATTCGAGATATCCAAAATCCGCTCGCAATTTAACATCTTCAGAATCTTCTCTTCATGTTAAAAAAGTTTGGTGTGAACAGCTGGTTGTTCTTAGGAGTAGTGTGAATTTGTTTACTACCTGATTTTTCAAAAAATCCACCTTCAAATCAAAATAGCCGGCTTTCTGTTGGTCTTAGCTAATGAGTTTGATTTAGAAAGTTGTCCAGATTGATGAGAACAATATAAGTACAGAGTTTGGTGACTGTAGGAAAAACTAACCCCCCAACTTTTGTCAAAAGATGGCGCTATAGAGTGCCTGCTCCACGCCCATTTATGACCTTTTGCCAGTGTCTAACTATCATTAATATTGATGTGTGTGTTGAGTTTCATGAAATTCTAAGCATGTTAACTGCCTCGAAAAGACAGGAATCTAATTTTAAAGTTTGACATGTTGCCATGGCAACAGCATTCGATTTATCATCGACCCCTTTACATATTCTTATCGGCCGTGTTTTGACATGATTTTGATGAAGTTTAAAGAAAATCGAGTAAAATTAAGAGGCTGATATCAAAGCATTTTGAAAATGACACACTTCCTGCTGCCAGTTGGTGGCGCTATAACTTTGACTCATAATAGTCACATTTATGGAATCGGCATCATACAACGAACAAACTGGTGAAGTTTCATCAGAATCAGGCAATGTGGTCAACAGTTATTAGACACTTCCTGTTTCTCATTTCTCGCCATAACTTTGTCGCCTTGCCACGGCCAAACCGTTCGAGATATCAAAAATCTCCTCGCAATTTAGCGTCCCCAATGTCTTGAGATCATGCTGACCGAGTTTGGTGACAATCCCATGGAATTCCTGGGAGGAGTACGTTAAATTCCAGAGCATGCGCTTTTTAAACAGCCCTAAATATCTCACTTCCTGTCAGGTGGAGCCTATGACATAGAGTACAAAAGTTGTTTGGCTCAGTGAGATCTATATGTGTACCGAGTTTCATATCAATACATGCAAGTATGTGTGCGCAGTACATCAAGTTTTCAAACTGTGTTCCAGGGGGCGCTGTAGAGGCCCTGAACCACGCCCGGGTCCCAGCCTCTTTGGCGTCCTGATGGCCGCAGATTCCGACGTGTGTGCAAATTTTCAAGAGTTTTTGAGTATGTTAAGGCCCCCAAAAGTGCCCGGAAGGTTGAAAAAAAAAAAAAAAAAAAAAATTAAAGCTGCAAGCAGCGATGAACGGGCCCTCGCACCCGGGCTCACCGCCGACCGGTGGCTTTAGGAAAACAGCAAACGGTGGGCAGTATGCTTTTAATACAGTAAATATATGAGAAATATGTCATAAGTCATTTAAATGTGCCAAACTTCCCATTGGCAGCTGGTGGCGCTATGCCTATAAATGGCATGTAGATGTGTTCAGGCCAGCACTATTATCAAACATATGAAGTTTGGTGCAGATTGACCTTGGTATGTTTGAGTTAGTGAAAGATATGATATATCCTGGTGTCAACAGGTGGCGCTATGATAATATCTGAATATTGGCCTTTAGGTGTCTTCAGGCCAGGACTCTTACCAAACCTCTGAAGTTTGAGGCAGATCAGACATTTTATGGCTGAGTTATTACACCTATGTCCATGGCAAAACATCAAACTTTGTCAGGCCGCCACGGACACGCCCTTTACTGAAACTCAAGATCTTCACAATTTAACATCTCTAAGGCCTCTAGATCAGACTGACCAAATATAATGTTGATTTCATTAAATGTCTAGGAGGAGTTTGCTATAAACCTAATCCCCTGCAAGGACTTCAGATAATGCCAACTGTGAACCAAATGTTTTTCCCTATATTCTGATGATGATGATAAGAACATGTAATTCATGATGATAACAAAATGTTATTATTGCTTGCATTACATTCACCACTTCTGCTTAAATCGTTACCTATCTGTACAATTTGTATGTGGATATTGCTTTGCTGGTGACTCCTGTTATAAGACATCACTCTTAAGCGCTACATAACTAAGAATCAATAAGGAAAACGGTGCACAGTTGGCAAATGCATTCACAGTAACCCTCTGCTAGTTTGGATTTTAAGTTTACTGAATTGAAAGGGTTTCACTTTAAAATCAACACAGAGACACATACTGTACACACAATATATAAAATGTTGCCATCCAGTTTCATTTGTTAACATTAACTATATTAGTTAACATGAACAATAATTAAATAGCATTTATTAATGTTAATTAATATTAAGCTAAAAAAAAGTATTCATATATTGTTTAAAGGTAAATTAGTTTATGTACTGTGAATTAACATGAACATGAACACAGTTCATGTGGGTGTACAGCAATACACAAAGTGCTCTATAAACGCTTAATTCTTTCAAAATATCTTTAAAAATCAAGTTGAGTGTTTTAATGGGGCGATATATATATAACTGATCTTAAAATGATGGTTTTCGGATGTTTTGAACAGATAACAGCAAAGTTTGTTTTGTTGTCAAAGTTTGTCTTGAAATTTTTAATTATTATAATTTTATATTCAATAAATAACACTATGAAAATATTGTCTACAATGAAGATTATTCACTCATGCTTAAAAGTTGTATTTTTCTTAATCTTTTGCTATGTGACTGAATAGGACAAGTTCATGGTACAGTTCAGTAAAAATAAATAAAAAACAACAACTGCAAAATACAAACAATGAAAGATTTAATGACCCTTTATATTTTCTCAAAATATCAGACATATTTATGTCGATTACGCTACAGCAATGTGCATCTTCCTCAAAGATGGTCTTAAGCAAAACAGCATGTTCCACTGGTCTCTCTCCCTTACACCCCTCCCCCCTTCAGTCACTCTTCAGTGACTCAATGGTGACTGAACACAGACAGGCACAGGCAGAGTGACAGCAGGTTTCTAATTTCTTTTTTTAATTTTCTTTAATTCATAGAAGCTTGTATAAAATTGATATTTACACCACTTGCTCAGAATGATAAGATCTCTGTGTGAAAAAAGTTGTAAAGAGTTTGGATGCTGCACTTTAAAGATATAAAAAAATTAGGGTTATGTTTTTTACTACATCTTTAAAAAATCACCACGTCAACACCGTTCAAGATATCCCAAATTCGCTCGCAATTTAACATCTTCAGAATCTTCTCTTCATGTTAAAAAAGTTTGGTGTGAATACCTTATTTTTCTTAGAAGGAGTGTGAATTTGTTTACAGCCTGATTTTTCCAAAAATCCACATTCAAATCAAAATAGCCGGCTTCCTGTTGGTCTTAGCTAATGAGTTTGATTTAGAAAGTTGTCCAGATTGATGAGAACAATATATGTACAGAGTTTGGTGACTGTAGGAAAAACTAACCCCCCAACTTTTGTCAAAAGATGGCGCTATAGAGTGCCTGCTCCACGCCCATTTATGACCTTTTGCCAGTGTCTAACTATCATTAATATTGACGTGTGTGTTGAGTTTCATGAAATTCTAAGCATGTTATCTGCCTCGAAAAGACAGGAATCTAATTTTAAAGTTTGACATGTTGCCATGGCAACAGCATTCGATTTATCATCGACCCCTTTACATATTCTTATCGGCCGTGTTTTGACATGATTTTGATGAAGTTTAAAGAAAATCGAGTAAAATTAAGAGGCTGATTTCAAAGCATTTTGAAAATGACACACTTCCTGCTCCCAGTTGGTGGCGCTATAACTTTGACTCATAATAGTCACATTTATGGAATCGGCATCATACAACGAACAAACTGGTGAAGTTTCATCAGAATCAGGCAATGTGTGCAACAGTTATTAGACACTTCCTGTTTCTCATTTCTCGCCATAACTTTGTCGCCTTGCCACGGCCAAACCGTTCGAGATATCAAAAATCTCCTCGCAATTTAGCGTCCCCAATGTCTTGAGATCATGCTGACCGAGTTTGGTGACAATCCCATGGAATTCCTGGGAGGAGTACGTTAAATTCCAGAGCATGTGCTTTTTAAACAGCCCTAAATATCTCACTTCCTGTCAGGTGGAGCCTATGACATAGAGTACAAAAGTTGTTTGGCTCAGTGAGATCTATATGTGTACCGAGTTTCATATCAATACATGCAAGTATGTGTGCGCAGTACATCAAGTTTTCAAACTGTGTTCCAGGGGGCGCTGTAGAGGCCCTGAACCACGCCCGGGTCCCAGCCTCTTTGGCGTCCTGATGGCCGCAGATTCCGACGTGTGTGCAAATTTTCAAGAGTTTTTGAGTATGTTAAGACCCCCAAAAGTGCCCGGAAGGTTGAAAAAAATAAAAAAAAAAAAAAAAAAAAAAATAATAACCCTTAGAAGAACAATAGGGCCTTCGCCCTTTTGGGCTCGGGCCCTAATAATAATAATCCTTAGAAAAACAATAGGGCCTTCGCCCTTTTGGGCTCGGGCCCTAATAATCCTTAGAAAAACAATAGGGCCTTCGCCCTTTTGGGCTCGGGCCCTAATAATAATAATCCTTAGAAAAACAATAGGGCCTTCGCCCTTTTGGGCTCGGGCCCTAATAAGAATCCTTAGAAGAACAATAGGGCCTTCGCCCTTTTGGGCTCGGGCCCTAATTAAAGCTGCGAGCAGCGATGAACGGGCCCTCGCACCAGGGCTCACCGCCGACCGGTGGCTTCAGGAAAACAGCAAACGGTGGGCAGTATGCTTTTAATACAGTAAATATAGAAAAAATATGTCATAAGTCATTTAAATGTGCCAAACTTGCCGCTGCCAGATGGTGGCGCTATGCCTGTAACTGATTATTGGCATGTAGATGTGTTCAGGCCAGCACTATTATCAAGTTTGGTGCAGATTGACCTTGGTATGTTTGAGTTAGTGAAATATATGAGATATCCTGCTGCCAACAGGTGGCGCTATGATAATATCTGAATATTGGTCTTTAGGTGTCTTCAGGCCAGGACTCTTACCAAACCTGTGAATTTTGTGGCAGATCAGACATTTTCAGGCTAAGTTATAACCACTTCTATGTCTATGCAGAAACATCAAACTTTGTCAGGCCACCACGGACATGCCCTTTAATGAAAACTCAAGATCTTCACAATTTAACATCTCTAAGGCTTCAAGATCAGACTGACCAAATATAATGTTGATTTAACTAAATGCAATCAATGCAAGGACTTCAGATAAATGCCAACTGTGAACCAGTATGCTACAAATGATGATAAGAACATGATTCATGATGATAGCAAAATGTTATTATTGCTTCCTTTACATCCACCACTTCTGCTTAAATGTCATTGTTACCTATCTGTACAATTTTTGTGTGGATATTGCTTTGCTGGTGACTCCTGTTATAAGACATCACTCTTAAGCGCTACATAACTAAGAATCAATAAGGAAGACGGTGCCCAGTTGGCACATGCATTCACAGTAACCCTCTGCTAGTTTGGATTTTAAGTTTACAGAATTGAAAGGGTTACACTTTAAAATCAACACACAGACACATACACACAAAATATAAAATGTTGCCATCCAGTTTCATTTGTTAAAATTAACTATATTAGTTAACATGACCAATAAATAAATAGCATTTATTAATGTTAATTAATATTAAGCTAAAAAAAGTATTCATATAAAGTTTATGTACTGTGAATTAGCATGAACATGAACACAGTTCATGTGGGTGTACAGCAATACACAATAAAGTGCTCTATAAACTCTTCATTCTTTCAAAATATCTAATATCTATATCAAAATAACGGGGTGATATATATTTATATCTGATCTTAAAATTATGGTTTTCAGATGTTTTGAAGAAATTAACAGTAACGTTTGTTTTGTTGTCAAAGTTTGTCATAATTTTTTATTATTATTTTTTTATATTCAATAAATAACACTATGTAAATATTGTCTATCAATGAAGATAAATTGATCATGCTAAAAAGTTGTATTTTTTTTAATCTTTTGCTATGTGACTGAATAGGACAAGTTCATGGTACAGTTAAGTAAAAAATAAATAAAAAACAACTGCAAAATACGAACAATGAAAGACTAAGTGACCCTTTATATTTTCTCAAAATATCAGACTCTCAAAGATCAGACATATTTATGTAATTAAAATACATATGTGCATTTTTTGTTCAAAGATGGTCTGTAGGATGGCTCTCTACTCTGTCACCCTCTCTGCCTCTCACCCCTCCCCCCTGCAATAATGAGCTTCTCTGTGCCTGACTGAACGCACACACATACTGTAGAGACATTCACCAGAGTGACAGCAGGTTTCTGAGTTATCTTTTTAATTTTCTTTAATTCATTGAAGCTTGTATAAAATTAATATTTCCAGCACTTGCTCAGAATGATCAGATCTCTGTGTGAAAAAAGTTTTAAAGAGTTTGGATGCTGCACTTTAAAGATATAAAAAATTAGGGGTATGTTTTTTACTATATCTTTAAAAAATCACCACGTCAACACCGTTCGAGATATCCAAAATCCGCTCGCGATTTAACATCTTCAGAATATTCTCTTCATGTTAAAAAAGTTTGGTGTGAACAGCTGGTTGTTCTTAGGAGTAGTGTGAATTTGTTTACTACCTGATTTTTCAAAAAATCCACCTTCAAATCAAAATAGCCGGCTTTCTGTTGGTCTTAGCTAATGAGTTTGATTTAGAAAGTTGTCCAGATTGATGAGAACAATATATGTACAGAGTTTGGTGACTCTAGGAAAAACTAACCCCCCAACTTTTGTCAAAAGATGGCGCTATAGAGTGCCTGCTCCACGCCCATTTATGACCTTTTGCCAGTGTCTAACTATCATTAATATTGATGTGTGTGTTGAGTTTCATGAAATTCTAAGCATGTTATCTGCCTCGAAAAGACAGGAATGTAATTTTAAAGTTTGACACGTTGCCATGGCAACAGCATTTGATTTATCATCGACCCCTTTACATATTCTTATCGGCCGTGTTTTGACATGATTTTGATGAAGTTTAAAGAAAATCGAGTAAAATTAGGAGGCTGATTTCAAAGCATTTTGAAAATGACACGTTTCCTGCTGCCAGTTGGTGGCGCTATAACTTTGACTCATAATAGTCACATTTATGGAATCTGCATCATACAAGGAACAAACTGGTGAAGTTTCATCAGAATCAGGCAATGTGTGCAACAGTTATTAGACACTTCCTGTTTCTCATTTTTCGCCATAACTTTATCGCCTTGCCACGGCCAAACCGTTCGAGATATCAAAAATCTCCTCGCAATTTAGCGTCCACAATGTCTTGAGATCATGCTGACCGAGTTTGGTGACAATCCCATGGAATTCCTGGGAGGAGTACGTTAAATTCCAGAGCATGCGCTTTTTAAACAGCCCTAAATATCTCACTTCCTGTTGCGTGGAGCCCATGACATAGAGTACAAAAGTTGTTCAGCTCGATGAGTTCTATATGTGTACCGAGTTTCATATGAGTACGTGCAAGTATGTGTGCGCAGTACATCAAGTTTTCAAACTGTGTTCCAGGGGGCGCTGTAGATGCCCTGAACACGCCCGGGTCCCAGCCTCTGTGGCGTCCGGACGACGGCAGATTCCAACGTGTGTGCAAATTTTCAAGAGTTTTTGAGTATGTTAAGGCCCCCAAAAGTGCCCCAACGGTTGAAAAAAAAAAAAAAAAAAAAAAAAAAATTAAAGCTGCGAGCAGCGATGAACGGGCCCTCGCACCCGGGCTCACCGCCGACCGGTGGCTTCAGGAAAACAGCAAACGGTGGGCAGTATGCTTTTAATACAGTAAATATAGAAAAAATATGTCATAAGTCATTTAAATGTGCCAAACTTGCCGCTGCCAGCTGGTGGCGCTATGCCTATAACTGATTATTGGCATGTAGATGTGTTCAGGCCAGCACTATTATCAAACATATGAAGTTTGGTGCAGATTGACCTTGGTATGTTTGAGTTAGTGAAATATATGAGATATCCTGCTGCCAACAGGTGGCGCTATGATAATATCTGAATATTGGTCTTTAGGTGTCTTCAGGCCAGGACTCTTACCAAACCTGTGAAGTTTGAGGCAGATCGGACATTTTCAGGCTAAGTTATAACCACTTCTATGTCTATGCAGAAACATCAAACTTTGTCAGGCCACCACGGACTTGCCCTTTAATGAAAACTCAAGATCTTCACAATTTAACATCTCTACGGCCTCAAGATCAGACTGACCAAATATAATGTTGATTTAATTAAATGCAATCAATGCAAGGACTTCAAATAGATGCCAACTGTGAACCAGTATGCTACAAATAAGAACATGTAATTCATGATGATAGCAAAATGTTATTATTGCTTCCTTTATATCCACCACTTCTGCTTAAATGTCATTGTTACCTATCTGTACAATTTTTGTATAATATATTTTTGTATAAAATCAATTGTTGTCATAACTAAGAATCAATAAGGAAGACGGTGCCCAGTTGGCACATGCATTCACAGTAACCATCTGCTAGTTTGGATTTTAAGTTTACAGAATTGAAAGGGTTACACTTTAAAATCAACACACAGACACATACACACAAAATATAAAATGTTGCCATCCAGTTTCATTTGTTAAAATTAACTATATCAGTTAACATGACCAATAAATAAATAGCATTTATTAATGTTAATTAATATTAAGCTAAAAAAAAGTATTCATATAAAGTTTATGTACAGTGAATTAACATGAACATGAACACAGTTCATGTGGGTGTACAGCAATACACAATAAAGTGCTCTATAAACGCTTCATTCTTTCAAAATATCTTTAAAAATCAGGTTGAGTATTTTAACGGGGTGATATATATATTTATAACTGTTCTTAAAATTATGGTTTTCAGATGTTTTGAAGAGATAACAGTAACTTTTGTTTTGTTGTCAAAGTTTGTCATAATTTTTTATTATTATTATTTTATATTCAATAAATAACACTATGTAAATATTGTCTATCAATGAAGATAAATTGATCATGCTAAAAAGTTGTATTTTTTTTTAATCTTTTGCTATGTGACTGAATAGGACAAGTTCATGGTACAGTTAAGTAAAAAATAAATAAAAAACAACAACTGCAAAATACGAACAATGAAAGACAAAGTGACCCTTTATATTTTCTCAAAATATCAGACTCTCAAAGATCAGACATATTTATGTAATTAAAATACATATGTGCATTTTTTGTTCAAAGATGGTCTGTAGGATGGCTCTATACTCTGTCACCCTCTCTGCCTCTCATCCCTCCCCCCTGCAATAATGAGCTTCTCTGTGCCTGACTGAACGCACACACATACTTAAGAGACATTCACCAGAGTGACAGCAGGTTTCTGAGTTATTTTTTTAATTTTCTTTAATTCATTGAAGCTTGTATAAAATTTATATTTCCAGCACTTGCTCAGAATGATTAGATCTCTGTGTGAAAAAAGTTTTAAAGAGTTTGGATGCTGCACTTTAAAGATATAAAAAAATAGGGTTATGTTTTTTACTATATCTTTAAAAAGTCACCACGTCAACACCATTCGAGATATCCAAAATCCGCTCGCAATTTAACATCTTCAGAATCTTCTCTTCATGTTAAAAAAGTTTGGTGTGAACAGCTGGTTGTTCTTAGGAGTAGTGTGAATTTGTTTACTACCTGATTTTTCAAAAAATCCACCTTCAAATCAAAATAGCCGGCTTTCTGTTGGTCTTAGCTAATGAGTTTGATTTAGAAAGTTGTCCAGATTGATGAGAACAATATAAGTACAGAGTTTGGTGACTGTAGGAAAAACTAACCCCCCAACTTTTGTCAAAAGATGGCGCTATAGAGTGCCTGCTCCACGCCCATTTATGACCTTTTGCCAGTGTCTAACTATCATTAATATTGATGTGTGTGTTGAGTTTCATGAAATTCTAAGCATGTTAACTGCCTCGAAAAGACAGGAATCTAATTTTAAAGTTTGACATGTTGCCATGGCAACAGCATTCGATTTATCATCGACCCCTTTACATATTCTTATCGGCCGTGTTTTGACATGATTTTGATGAAGTTTAAAGAAAATCGAGTAAAATTAAGAGGCTGATATCAAAGCATTTTGAAAATGACACACTTCCTGCTGCCAGTTGGTGGCGCTATAACTTTGACTCATAATAGTCACATTTATGGAATCGGCATCATACAACGAACAAACTGGTGAAGTTTCATCAGAATCAGGCAATGTGGTCAACAGTTATTAGACACTTCCTGTTTCTCATTTCTCGCCATAACTTTGTCGCCTTGCCACGGCCAAACCGTTCGAGATATCAAAAATCTCCTCGCAATTTAGCGTCCCCAATGTCTTGAGATCATGCTGACCGAGTTTGGTGACAATCCCATGGAATTCCTGGGAGGAGTACGTTAAATTCCAGAGCATGCGCTTTTTAAACAGCCCTAAATATCTCACTTCCTGTCAGGTGGAGCCTATGACATAGAGTACAAAAGTTGTTTGGCTCAGTGAGATCTATATGTGTACCGAGTTTCATATCAATACATGCAAGTATGTGTGCGCAGTACATCAAGTTTTCAAACTGTGTTCCAGGGGGCGCTGTAGAGGCCCTGAACCACGCCCGGGTCCCAGCCTCTTTGGCGTCCTGATGGCCGCAGATTCCGACGTGTGTGCAAATTTTCAAGAGTTTTTGAGTATGTTAAGGCCCCCAAAAGTGCCCGGAAGGTTGAAAAAAAAAAAAAAAAAAAAAATTAAAGCTGCAAGCAGCGATGAACGGGCCCTCGCACCCGGGCTCACCGCCGACCGGTGGCTTTAGGAAAACAGCAAACGGTGGGCAGTATGCTTTTAATACAGTAAATATATGAGAAATATGTCATAAGTCATTTAAATGTGCCAAACTTCCCATTGGCAGCTGGTGGCGCTATGCCTATAAATGGCATGTAGATGTGTTCAGGCCAGCACTATTATCAAACATATGAAGTTTGGTGCAGATTGACCTTGGTATGTTTGAGTTAGTGAAAGATATGATATATCCTGGTGTCAACAGGTGGCGCTATGATAATATCTGAATATTGGCCTTTAGGTGTCTTCAGGCCAGGACTCTTACCAAACCTCTGAAGTTTGAGGCAGATCAGACATTTTATGGCTGAGTTATTACACCTATGTCCATGGCAAAACATCAAACTTTGTCAGGCCGCCACGGACACGCCCTTTACTGAAACTCAAGATCTTCACAATTTAACATCTCTAAGGCCTCTAGATCAGACTGACCAAATATAATGTTGATTTCATTAAATGTCTAGGAGGAGTTTGCTATAAACCTAATCCCCTGCAAGGACTTCAGATAATGCCAACTGTGAACCAAATGTTTTTCCCTATATTCTGATGATGATGATAAGAACATGTAATTCATGATGATAACAAAATGTTATTATTGCTTGCATTACATTCACCACTTCTGCTTAAATCGTTACCTATCTGTACAATTTGTATGTGGATATTGCTTTGCTGGTGACTCCTGTTATAAGACATCACTCTTAAGCGCTACATAACTAAGAATCAATAAGGAAAACGGTGCACAGTTGGCAAATGCATTCACAGTAACCCTCTGCTAGTTTGGATTTTAAGTTTACTGAATTGAAAGGGTTTCACTTTAAAATCAACACAGAGACACATACTGTACACACAATATATAAAATGTTGCCATCCAGTTTCATTTGTTAACATTAACTATATTAGTTAACATGAACAATAATTAAATAGCATTTATTAATGTTAATTAATATTAAGCTAAAAAAAAGTATTCATATATTGTTTAAAGGTAAATTAGTTTATGTACTGTGAATTAACATGAACATGAACACAGTTCATGTGGGTGTACAGCAATACACAAAGTGCTCTATAAACGCTTAATTCTTTCAAAATATCTTTAAAAATCAAGTTGAGTGTTTTAATGGGGCGATATATATATAACTGATCTTAAAATGATGGTTTTCGGATGTTTTGAACAGATAACAGCAAAGTTTGTTTTGTTGTCAAAGTTTGTCTTGAAATTTTTAATTATTATAATTTTATATTCAATAAATAACACTATGAAAATATTGTCTACAATGAAGATTATTCACTCATGCTTAAAAGTTGTATTTTTCTTAATCTTTTGCTATGTGACTGAATAGGACAAGTTCATGGTACAGTTCAGTAAAAATAAATAAAAAACAACAACTGCAAAATACAAACAATGAAAGATTTAATGACCCTTTATATTTTCTCAAAATATCAGACATATTTATGTCGATTACGCTACAGCAATGTGCATCTTCCTCAAAGATGGTCTTAAGCAAAACAGCATGTTCCACTGGTCTCTCTCCCTTACACCCCTCCCCCCTTCAGTCACTCTTCAGTGACTCAATGGTGACTGAACACAGACAGGCACAGGCAGAGTGACAGCAGGTTTCTAATTTCTTTTTTTAATTTTCTTTAATTCATAGAAGCTTGTATAAAATTGATATTTACACCACTTGCTCAGAATGATAAGATCTCTGTGTGAAAAAAGTTGTAAAGAGTTTGGATGCTGCACTTTAAAGATATAAAAAAATTAGGGTTATGTTTTTTACTACATCTTTAAAAAATCACCACGTCAACACCGTTCAAGATATCCCAAATTCGCTCGCAATTTAACATCTTCAGAATCTTCTCTTCATGTTAAAAAAGTTTGGTGTGAATACCTTATTTTTCTTAGAAGGAGTGTGAATTTGTTTACAGCCTGATTTTTCCAAAAATCCACATTCAAATCAAAATAGCCGGCTTCCTGTTGGTCTTAGCTAATGAGTTTGATTTAGAAAGTTGTCCAGATTGATGAGAACAATATATGTACAGAGTTTGGTGACTGTAGGAAAAACTAACCCCCCAACTTTTGTCAAAAGATGGCGCTATAGAGTGCCTGCTCCACGCCCATTTATGACCTTTTGCCAGTGTCTAACTATCATTAATATTGACGTGTGTGTTGAGTTTCATGAAATTCTAAGCATGTTATCTGCCTCGAAAAGACAGGAATCAAATTTTAAAGTTTGACACGTTGCCATGGCAACAGCATTTGATTTATCATCGACCCCTTTACATATTCTCATCGGCCGTGTTTTGACATTATTTTGATGAAGTTTGAAGAAAATCAAGTAAAATTAAGAGGCTGATTTCAAAGGATTTTGAAAATGACACGCTTCCTGCTGCCAGTTGGTGGCGCTATAACTTTGACTCATAATAGTCACATTTATGGAATCGGCATCATACAACGAACAAACTGGTGAAGTTTCATAAGAATCAAGCAATGTGTGCAACAGTAATTAGACACTTCCTGTTTCTCATTTCTTGCCATAACTTTGTCGCCTTGCCACGGCCAAACCGTTCGAGATATCAAAAATCCCCTCGCAATTTAGCGTCCCCAATGTCTTGAGATCATGCTGACCGAGTTTGGTGACAATCCTATGGAAACCCTGGGAGGAGTACGTTAAATTCCAGAGCATGCGCTTTTTAAACAGCCCTAAATATCTCACTTCCTGTTGCGTTCAGCCCATGACATAGAGTACAAAAGTTGTTTGGCTCAGTGAGATCTATATGTGTACCGAGTTTCATATCAATACGTGCAAGTATGTGTGCGCAGTACATCAAGTTTTCAAACTGTGTTCCAGGGGGCGCTGTAGAGGCCCTGAACCACGCCCGGGTCCCAGCCTCTGTGGCGTCCTGATGGCCGCAGATTCCGACGTGTGTGCAAATTTTCAAGAGTTTTTGAGTATGTTAAGGCCCCCAAAAGTGCCCAGAAGGTTTAAAAAAAAAAAAAAAAAAAAAAAATAAGAACCCTTAGAAGAACAATAGGGCCTTCGCCCTTTTGGGCTCGGGCCCTAATAAAAAAAAATAATAACCCTTAGAAGAACAATAGGGCCTTCGCCCTTTTGGGCTCGGGCCCTAATAATAATAAACGGAGCAGATTCAATAGGGTCCTCACACCATCGGTGCTCGGGCCCTAATAATAATAATAATAAACGAAGCAGATCCAATAGGGTCCTCACACCATCGGTGCTCGGGCCCTAATAAATACATATTAACTTAGTTGACTTTTTGGCCTTTTTGTATTTGTTTCTCATTCTAATTAAGTGAACTGAGCAGTATAGTGTCATACTTATAAGATACTTTGTTCTATCAGTGAGAGTGTATATATGTATTTAAATCACATAATTTTTCCTTAAAAGATAAAAAAAATATTTTAATGCTCTTTAAGCACCTATACAAAATAATTATGTAAAATTACACTGACAGTACAGTACATATCAACTGATTCTATGGATTATTGTCATTCTTATACACTGACAATGAGCTAAATAGCATTAGAGGTCAAACGATTCCTTATCTTATGAGGACCTCTAGTGTTCATCCCTGGTATTAGAGCTTTAATCTGACGAATTTATTTGACACTTTTAATGTTTTTGGGGCCTCTGAGCATGATAACATTTTGAAACTACACGTATTTCCTAAGAATTTCTTGTTCTTTATATGTAAAAAGTTTTGATGAGTAAGAATAATGCAATTTAAAGATATATGAAAATAACTCTTCATCTTTTTTATTGTTACTTTCATAAATCACCACATCAACACCGTTCAAGATATCCCAAAGCCGTTCACAATATAGGGAACATTTTCCCTATATTCTGAGGATGATGATAAGAACATGTAATTCATGATGATAACAAAATGTTATTATTGCTTGCTTTACGTCCACCACTTCTGTTTAAATGTCATCGTTACCTATCTGTTCCATTTGTGTGTGGACATTGCTTTGCAGGTGACTCCTGTTATAAGACATCACTCTTAAGCGCTACATAACTAAGAATCAATTAGGAAAACGGTGCCCAGTTGGCACATGCATTCACAGTAACCCTCTGCCAGTTTGGATTTAAAGTTTACAGAAATGAAAGGGTTACATTTTTAAATCAACACACAGACAAATACACACTAAATATACAACTTTACCATCCAGTTTCATTTGTTAACATTGTTAACATGAACAATAATAAATAGCATTTATTAATGTTAATTAATATTAACCTAAAAAAGTACTCATATATTGTTTAAAGGTAAATTAGTATCTTTTAACATAGTGTATGTACTGTGAATTAACATGAACATGAACACAGTTCATGTGGGTATACAACAATAAACAATAAAGTGCTCAATAAACGCTTCATTCTTTCAAAATATCTTTAAAAATCAAGTTGGGTATTGTAATGGGGCGATATATAAATATAACTCATCTTAAAATGGTACAATTTTCAGATGTTTTGAACAGATAACAGCAAAGTTTGTTTTGTTGTCAAAGTTTGTCTTGAAATTGTTAGTGTTTTTTTTTTTTATTGAATCAAAAATTTTAATTATGAAAATAAATGTCTATCAATGAAGATAAATCGCTCATGCTAAAAAGCTGTATTTTTCTTAATCTTTTGCTATGTGACTGAATAGGACAAGTTCATGGTACAGTTCAGTAAAAAATAAATAAAAAACAACAACTGCAATATACAAAGAATGAAAGAGTTCGTGACCCTTTATATTTTCTCAAAGATCAGACTCTCAAAGTTCAGACTTATTTATGCAGATTAAACTACAGCAATGTGCAATGTGCAAATTGCATCTTCCTCAAAGATGGTCTTAAGCAAAACAGCATGTTCCACTGGTCTCTCTCCCTTCCACCCCTCCCCCCTTCAGTCACTCTTAGTGTCAACACAGACTGTCAGCCCAGTGACAACAGTTTACTGATTTCTTTTTTTAATTTTCTTTAATTCATAGAAGCTTGAATAACTATGATATTACCAGCACTTGCTCATAATGATTAGATCTCTGTGTGAAAAAAGTTTTAAAGAGTTTGGATGCTGCACTTTAAAGATATAAAAAATTAGGGTTATGTTTTTAAAAAAATCACCACGTCAACACCGTTCAAGATATCCCAAATCCGCTCGCAATTTAACATCTTCAGAATCTTCTCTTCATGTTAAAAAAGTTTGGTGTGAATACCTTGTTATTCTTAGAAGGAGTGTGAATTTGTTTACAGCCTGATTTTTCCAAAAATCCACATTCAAATCAAAATAGCCGGCTTCCTGTTGGTCTTAGCTAATGAGTTTGATTTAGAAAGTTGTCCAGATTGATGAGAACAATATATGTACAGAGTTTGGTGACTGTAGGAAAAACTAACCCCCCAACTTTTGTCAAAAGATGGCGCTATAGAGTGCCTGCTCCACGCCCATTTATGACCTTTTGCCAGTGTCTAACTATCATTAATATTGATGAGTGTGTTGAGTTTCATGAAATTCTAAACATGTTATCTGCTTCGAAAAGACAGGAATCTAATTTTAAAGTTTAACACGTTGCCATGGCAACAGCATTTGATTTATCATCGTACCCTTTACATATTCTTATCGGCCGTGTTTTGACATTATTTTGATGAAGTTTGAAGAAAATCAAGTAAAATTAAGAGGCTGATTTCAACGCATTTTGAAAATGACACGCTTCCTGCTACCAGTTGGTGGCGCTATAACTTTGACTCATAATAGTCACATTTATGGAATCGGCATCATACAACGAACAATCTGGTGAAGTTTCATCAGAATCAGGCAATGTGTGCAACAGTTATTAGACACTTCCTGTTTCTCATTTCTCGCCATAACTTTGTCGCCTTGCCACGGCCAAACCGTTCGAGATATCAAAAATCCCCTCGCAATTTAGCGTCCCCAATGTCTTGAGATCATGCTGACCGAGTTTGGTGACAATCGTATGGAAATCCTGGGAGGAGTACGTTAAATTCCAGAGCATGCGCTTTTTAAACAGCCCTAAATATCTCACTTCCTGTTGCGTTAAGAAAATGACATAGAGTACAAAAGTTGTTCAGCTCAATGAGTTCTATATGTGTACCGAGTTTCATATGTGTACGTTCAAGTATGTGTGCTATATGGCCCTAAAAATTCCAGGGGGCGCTGTAGAGTCCCCTTGCCACGCCCCGGTACCAGCCTCTGTGACGTCCTGATGGCCGCAGATTCCGACATGTGTGCAAATTTTCAAGAGTTTTTGAGCATGTTAAGACCCCCTTAAGTGCCCGGAAGGTTAACAAAAAAAAAAAAAAAAAAAAAATAAGAATCCTTAGGAAAACAAGAGGGCCTTCGCCCATTCTGGGCTCGGGCCCTAATAAGAATCCTTAGAAGAAGGGCCCTAATTAAGATTCCTGAAATAAAGTCTCTCTTATCACTATGTACATGCAAATTAATATGTAATTAAAATGTGTTATTTTGTACCCTCTTGAATCATTTATTTTTTTCATTTTATAATGACTAGCAGATTCTTTATCAGAATATATTTTTTGTTTGTCAAAGACACTTATAACACTTTTCCAACAGCTTTTTGTAGCATTTCAAAAGTATTTTCTTTTTGTTCTTGAAGACTTAAGGAGGGCCTGAGGACTCTAGGACTGTTGGAGGCTGTTGTTAAAACACAAAGAGGCCTTCAGACCCCTATTTTTCAGCCCACCACAGCCACTTACGGCAGAAGCCCTTGATCAATTATTCGATATTTGCTACTCCACTGCTGGAAGTAACAAGCAGGCAGAAGAAAACACCATAGTTGCATTCTGGAGAGACTACCTTCTAGATGCAGAAGGTAAGTAATTGGACTCAGTGGAAAGGTGGTGGTTTCTTGTATATTAGGAACTGTAAAGCCCTAAAACCGTATGCACCATTAACACACAAAAAAAAAAAAACACACACAAAAAAAAAAAAAACGGGTTTTCTGATTTACTTTGGCTTAGTTTCTTTAGTAATTAGGCTTCAAAATAGGCTTGAACAATGAGAACATGCCATCCAACAAGAGTGTTATTCCTTGTTTTTTCTTTTTGTGCTAAAGCAGGGGTGTCCAGACTCTGTCCTGGAGTGCTGGTGTCCTGAGTTTAGCTCCAAACTTGCTTCAGCACACCTGTTTGGAAGATTCTAGCATGCCTAATAAGACATTAATTAGTTGGTTTGTGTGCTTAATTAGGGTACAAGCTAAAATCCGCAGGATGCCGGCCCTCCAGGACCAGGATTGGACACCCCTGATCTAATTACTGAGCCTTTTCATATTTATTTATTTATTTATTCATTCTTTTCAGAGAGGGCACCTCTAGCTGCACGCTAGGGCTGGGCGATTAATCGAAAAGTAATCGAAATCGACATTCAGAACCTATAATCGATCAAATTTTTCCAGGTCAATTATTTCAATTACTTTCCCTTTAAAAACACTACTGCGTGTGGAGTCACGTAAGAGTAATTTTATTTAGAAGAGATACTGCTTATTTTCTACTTTTAATATTTATTATTATTTTATAAATAATTTAATTGCAAGTTATTTATTTTCACTAATTTAAGAAAAATGTGACTTTTCGTTTTAAGCAATGTGTGCTTTAATTTCAGTTGTTCAACACTAATGTTCAATAAATAATCATAGATAGTAGTTAGTGTGTGCACCCTTCATTCAAAAATCTCTCACTTGTAATATGTGAGCATATTTACTGTACAAAACTTGTCAGTGAACTATGAGGGCAAAAAAAAAAATATTTAAATATAATTTTATAAATGAATAAAATAATCGTTCATTTAATCGTAAACGGGTTAAAATGTTCAATTAATCGAGATTTTGATTTTAGGCCAAATCGCCCAGCCCTACTGCACG
Source organism: Garra rufa (assembly GCF_049309525.1). Classification (NCBI taxonomy): domain Eukaryota; kingdom Metazoa; phylum Chordata; class Actinopteri; order Cypriniformes; family Cyprinidae; genus Garra; species Garra rufa. The sequence goes on from NW_027394277.1 coordinate 13,589,218, forward strand.
CCACAGAAAATTCTTACATTTGTAACTGGATGCAGTGCTCTTCCCTCAGTTGGATTAAAGCCACAGCCATCAATTGAATTCTTACACCCTGTTGATACTTCACCGTGGGATACTTCACAGAGAGAAAAGTTTCCAACTGCAAACTGTCATGACTCTGGGCTGTGGGTTTCCCTAAGCCACCTGAGGTCGCTGTTTCCCCTTCCCTTGCACTGCACTTCCCTGATTGTATACACCTGTCTTGTGATCGTTACACTCGTCTCAACTCACACCTGTTCACTATTATACAGACTTTAAAGCTGCTCATGTCTCACTCCTCATTCTGGCTGCATTGTCGTCGTGTGTGTTTCTCTGTGTTTTGATCCTGCTCTAGATTGTGTTTCAGTTCTGTTTATTTTGATCTTTGATTCTAGTCGTGTTGGCCTTTTGTTTTGTTTGTTTATTTATTGTTCAATTAAATATATACTTTCCTGTATTTGGACCCAGATCTCCTCCTTCCCAACGTGACACAAACACTTGCATTAACTGCTTGCGTTTCCATTTGCACGAGAACTATGAAATTTTTAAGTCTAATATGGACTTTGCCATTTGCAACACACAAGGCATTATCTACCATCTTACTGGATACCACAGCTGTGAGAGGTGTGAAGAGGAGGGTGAATGGTTGGACAAATTAGTATTCAACAGCAAAGATACATTCTCTAGCAGGTCAGATGAAAAGTTTAACCAAAGACACCACTGATCAGAGCAGGCATTCCATGTGTTAGCTCTTTTGTGCTTGATTATATGCACATTGTTTGCCTTGGATTAGTGAGACGCATCCTTTATTATCTGTGCAGGGCCAGTAATCCTCGTAGGCTCTCTCCGAGACAGAGAGCTGAACTCTCCAGTGAACTCATTAGATTGAGGAACACAATGCCCAGTGAGATAGCAAGGAAAACACAGATCCTTTCAAGAGTTGGAGAGATAGAAAACCACTGGTACTCTGTGGAATTGTGGACCTGGAATTGTACCTCCACTTCCTTCGCCTGACAATTGGAATGTTGATCCTTCTTACTGCAGATCGTGACCGGAGAAACCACTTCCTGCCACATACAGCAGACCTCGTCAATCACTTTGTCATCAATAGCTCTAAATGGAAAGAGGTCTATGGAAATTATTTCACTGTCTACAATGTGCATGCCATGAAGCACCTCCACAAAGAAGTTGCACATTTTGATTTTTCATTAAATGATATATCTTATTTCCCTTTTGAGAACCAGCTTAAAACCATCAAGAAGCTTGTCAAGGCCAGCCATAGCCCTTTGGAGAGCTGAGAAGGAACATGCACAAAAAATATGAAACAGAAGTAAAACTCACCTGCAGGCAGCCAGTGTCAGGAAAGCAGGGGGACAGCTGCTTTTTGCTCCAAGGTGGCAGTGAAGCTTTTGTGACTGACAAAAAAACAGATGGCAAATTGTTTTGCAGCATCTATCCAGATGACCAAACCTTCAACCTCTTTGAAAAGCCTTGCCAGTCTAAACTCCTGGACGTTGATTTCATTGGCAGTATCCGCAGCATGGCTACAACACAGCTACTACAAAGGGCATGTTTTCAGGACTTGAAAACAAAAACTGTATATTTACCACATTGTGGAGGATATGCCATACCTTTGTTGCATAATACAGAATGAGAAAAGAACAAACAAACAAAAAAAAATATTTATTTATTTGGAGAGGGATTTATTTATGTAAACGCCCTGTATAGTTTGGGTCATAAAAATATTTAATTGTTTGTATATATTTATTTCGTATCTATACTATGTCTATTTCTTTTTACATGTATATATGAGTTCAATTTAAGTTACTTTAATGTGTGTTAACTATGAGTTTGCACTGAACAGTCCAGCTGCATTTTCTAAATTCTGGTGACAGTTTATAGAGTACAGTCATCATGACAACGGCGGCGCATCCTCAGACAACAAATAGCTTGGGCAACCACTAACTCTTGTCTCTGTCTCTATCATTTATTGTTAAAGAGAGTACTACATTTATGTTTTAATTTAATTAAGTTGCCCTTTCGTAGTTTCAGACATTGTTTTTGCATGGCTGTTTAGATTGAGGGTGACAAACATTTTGAAGGTGTTATCCCCAAAAAAATGGATCCAAGAAGATAAAAGGTTGAGAGATGGTCAAACCGATCTCATCCATCAGAAAATGAAGCACAAATTTAAAAGGTTAAATTTAGTCTTATCTCTTTTTTAATTAACTGTAGAAGAGTACACCTTAATGATTATGATAATTTTTGGTGTTGTAGTAGTTCAACTAGTAGAACAGGGTGCTAGCAATGCTGCTAGTCATTGGTTTGATTCATGGGGTACAGGGGGTGGCGTTCACCTTTTACCTGGGGTCTCTATACACAGCATTGACTAAGTGTTGCACAATGGAAGTCGTACAACGTCTTCCCTATCCACCTTCCTCTTGGGTAAAGAGTAAACATTCACATAGCGTTAGCTCAACAAGGCTCAGAGAGCAACGGCATCCAAATCAAAGTAACAACAAAGCAAAACAATGAATCGAAAGGTGGTGAGGTTTACTAGAAGTCAAACAAAACACAAAAGAATTTCGACATGAATCAAAAAACACAAAGACAAGCAAAAACCACAAAAGTACGGAAGAAAAAAACAAAACAGCGCTCTGCATTCAATCCTTCCAGCATCCTTTTAACTTTGCCGGTAGAAACTTCATTGATTGACAGCTTACTGAGCCAATCAGCAGTCACAGGATGCAGGCTAAAGATTGGCAGAGGAAAGAACGAACAAGAGCGAACAGGGGGAAAAAATAAACACGAGCACTCCCATTTATGGACTCTTACGTATCATCAAAATCGTTGATTCATATTGGCGGAAATGAGAAGACAGTATGCTTTGAATTCTCATATCTTGTAAACGCAAATTTTGTTGTTGTTTTGAAGCACACTAGCTTATAGATAACCTTAACAGAAGGCAATATATTTCACAAAATGTGTGTAATTATTTTTTAATTACAGTGCTTACCAAAATCTGTGGTCCACAACAGCTTGCAAAATCACAGAATGCCATCCCTTTCGATTAAAGTAGTCAGTATGGTCCTCAGACGGAGCGATGACCGTTATCCCCCAGTGGTGTTTGAAATCTCTTATGATGTTCTGCTGTGGAAGCTGGATGTACTCGCGCAGCTTGTCTCACATGGCTTTTACAGAAGTCATTGACTATTGGACCCACTGCTCCTTGTTAAAGCCTGCCACAATATGCTCCCATCTTGGCTGCTGTGTGGTGCAAAAAAAACCTTTGAGTATGCTTGATATTTCAGATGGTATAGCAAGTATAAACACAAATCAGATATGGGTCACAACTGAAATACAATGTAAACAGTCCAAAAAATCTGATGCTGGCAACAAATTGGACCTGCAGTGTAAACGGGGCCAAAGAGACCACAAACATGAGGACAAAAAAATTTCTAGATTTAACTGTTTTGCTCCTATAATGTGTGTTGTGCTGCGATGTGACAAAGACAGCACACCACACATTAACAGAATTTCAACCAACTGTAAACAAGGAAAATTTCACAAAATGTCTTGAGACTTAAGGATAAACATCACACAACTTATTTAAAAGCTTTATTTTAACAAGTCATTGTATCTTTGCCTTATGTTTATTCATACTGCAATCAATTGACATACAATATTGTTTGGAAAAAGGTTTTGCTAATAGCTTATCAATATTTAATTATTTAACTAATATTGATTTTAGTTTCTCCTTTTGTGTCAGTTGCCTTAAAACAATTGTATATTATTTTGGCATTGCCCTTGTGGAAAACTATTTTGGCTAAATTTCTTTGATTTTATTGTACAAAATACTGATAATCATTCATGGAAATATGTATTATTTGGTATCTTGTGGACAAATTATGATAAATCTTTTTTTTTTTTATGCAAAATTTCCTATGCACAAATATAAGTTCTCCCACTAAACAAAACAAAACAAAACGAAAAACATTATTTTATTGATAGTATACAGTTTTCTATGGAACAAAAAGCAATAAAATAGTGAAAATAATCTGTAAAATAGTCTGTAAATGCTTTAATATTTTTTTTATAAAAATGTTTATAATTGCTTATAAAATATATACACACATACATATACCATAAATAGGAAATATAATTATGAATACATTTGTTTGGCTGTTTATTTGTTTAGTTAGCTTTAAAAAAAAATTAAATATCAAACATGCATTTTTTTGCCTTTTATAGTCTTACATATTAAATGTGGTACAGACTCTTTTGTTATCAGACAGCATATTTTAGATGTGTATTTCACCAAGAATAAAACTCTGAATACCTCTGGAATATGGTTTATTATTTGTGTGTGCTTTCTTTATATAAACATGCACATTTGAGATTGTAGACGCAGCAATGTGTTAACAGGACTTTTATTTTGATCTGTGTGACGTCACAAGGCCGCGCCGCGCTCCTGCGTCTCGAATCGGGACTCGCTAAATTCCAGGGGTTTCATTACCACGACGTAAAATGGGCGTCCCTGAGGGCGTTGGGAAAACGCCCCTTTCTAAAAAAAAATTATTAAGAGAGGTCACCGATCATGCGCAGTAAGTCAGTTTTTTTGCGCGGGCATTTTAAAACCTAGGATCAGCACTGATGGATAATGAAGGACAACACAGTCATACAGGTTATTTTTATGTTTTAAAATCTTAAATTTAAACGATTTTCGAAAAGAAATAAACAGCCGTTATAGAAATGTAAAACGTGTAGCGTCTATTTACGAAAATAAATCATGGTTTACAACGGTATCGTGGACAGGTAACGTTATTTCAAGACACTGCAACGTTATATGAATATAAATATGAAGGGCACGAAACCCCTGTGATTGTGGACAGGTATTTCAAAATACTGTATATGAATATAATTATGAAGTGCACGAAAACCCTGCGATCTTGGCCAGGTATTTCAAGATACTGTATATGAATATAATTATGAAGTGCACGAAACCCCTGCGATCGTGGACAGGTATTTCAAGACACTGTATGAATATAATTATGAAGTGCACGAAACCCCTGCGTTCGTGGACAGGTATTTCAAGACACTGTATGCATATAATTATGAAGTGCACGAAACCCCTGCGTTCGTGGACAGGTATTTCAAGACACTGTATGAATATAATTATGAAGTGCACGAAACCCCTGCGTTCGTGGACAGGTATTTCAAGACACTGTATGAATATAATTATGAAGTGCACGAAACCCCTGCGTTCGTGGACAGGTATTTCAAGACACTGTATGAATATAATTATGAAGTGCACGAAAACCCTGCGATCTTGGCCAGGTATTTCAAGATATTGTATATGAATATAATTATGAAGTGCACGAAACCCCTGCGATCGTGGACAGGTATTTCAAGACACTGTATGAATATAATTATGAAGTGCACGAAACCCCTGCGTTCGTGGACAGGTATTTCAAGACACTGTATGCATATAATTATGAAGTGCACGAAACCCCTGCGTTCGTGGACAGGTATTTCAAGATATTGTATATGCATATAATTATGAAGTGCACGAAACCCCTGCGATCGTGGACAGGTAACTTATTTCAAGACACTGTATGAATATAATTATGAAGTGCACGAAACCCCTGCGTTCGTGGACAGGTATTTCAAGACACTGTATGAATATAATTATGAAGTGCACGAAACCCCTGCGTTCGTGGACAGGTATTTCAAGACACTGTATGAATATAATTATGAAGTGCACGAAAACCCTGCGATCTTGGCCAGGTATTTCAAGATATTGTATATGAATATAATTATGAAGTGCACGAAACCCCTGCGTTCGTGGACAGGTATTTCAAGACACTGTATGCATATAATTATGAAGTGCACGAAACCCCTGCGTTCGTGGACAGGTATTTCAAGATATTGTATATGCATATAATTATGAAGTGCACGAAACCCCTGCGATCGTGGACAGGTAACTTATTTCAAGACACTGTATGAATATAATTATGAAGTGCACGAAACCCCTGCGTTCGTGGACAGGTATTTCAAGACACTGTATGAATATAATTATGAAGTGCACGAAACCCCTGCGTTCGTGGACAGGTATTTCAAGACACTGTATGAATATAATTATGAAGTGCACGAAAACCCTGCGATCTTGGCCAGGTATTTCAAGATATTGTATATGAATATAATTATGAAGTGCACGAAACCCCTGCGATCGTGGACAGGTATTTCAAGACACTGTATGAATATAATTATGAAGTGCACGAAACCCCTGCGTTCGTGGACAGGTATTTCAAGACACTGTATGAATATAATTATGAAGTGCACGAAACCCCTGCGTTCGTGGACAGGTATTTCAAGACACTGTATGCATATAATTATGAAGTGCACGAAACCCCTGCGTTCGTGGACAGGTATTTCAAGACACTGTATGCATATAATTATGAAGTGCACGAAACCCCTGCGTTCGTGGACAGGTATTTCAAGATATTGTATATGCATATAATTATGAAGTGCACGAAACCCCTGCGATCTTGGACAGGTATTTCAAGATACTGTATATGAATATAAATATGAAGTGCACGAAACCCCTGCGATCTTGGACAGGTATTTCAAGACACTGTATATGAATATAAACGATCGTGGACAGGTATTTCAAGATACTGTATATGAATATAATTATGAAGTGCACGAAACCCCTGCGAACGTGGACAGGTATTTCATGATACTGTATATAAATATGAAGTGCACGAAAGCCCTGCAATAGTGGAGGTTTTTGAAGCAAATTGCTTTTCCCTAACTGCGCATGATCGGTGACCTATGCAAATTCTCAAATAGGCCACGCCTGCCTGGTGACGCAATATTGATTACGCTGTACTGAAACCCCTGGAAAAAAGTGCTTCCCTCTAGAATCAGCTGAAGACAGGTTTGTGTTTTTAATTATCTAAAGTGTTTAAATCGATACAACACGTTCCGTATACTTTATAGTTTTTACAAGCGAAGTAAGTTAATTTATTATTATTGATTAGCATTATAATACACTATCTAACATTAATGAATGCTATTTTGAGTTTAAACCTCATTCACACAATAATAACAGAAACAGTGCGTCCCATTTCTCTCCCTATATCGTGAGTCAGTTCATCGTAAAAACTCATTCCGTCACTGGCACGTACTGATGAAGAAACGGTGCTTTTTGAAACGCCGAGTCAATTGAGTCAAATGATTCGCAAAATGATTCACTGTTTTGAATCGCTCGAATCGCCGACTACTGTTGCTCAAAACGGTGTAAATGCAAAGAGAACAAGCCTTGTAGTCAAAAGTAAGATATATTCAATGACAACTTTTACAATGAATAGCATTTTTGAAAGTGTAATCTCTATATAAAATACTAATTATTAAATAACTAATATTGATCAAAACTAAATGTGTATTTTTTGTTCTTTTATTCATTTGTTTATTATTATTGTTAATATTTATGGTCAAAGTTTTCTGTTTTCAGCTAATCACGTGATTCAAGGTCATTAACTATCACTCTGACTCCCTGACTCCTAGTTGACCCATATATTTAGTTTATTTTTCCATTTCTGTTAATTATTTTCATCTCAAACAGGACAAAGTGTCCAAACACAGAAAAACTGCTGTCCACGTGACACTATTATAAAGATGGCGTTCATCAAAGAGGAGAGTGAAGACATGAAGATTGAAGAAACATTCAGAGTCAAACATGAAGATACTGAGGAACAAACAGGTTGGTTTTCATCCTCAAAGCTGAATTAATTTGTCCTGTACATTTTCTCAATATTTTTTTCTTCAAGTGCTCTTAAAATGTCTATTTCTACTCTCATTTTAGTGCTCTGATTTGAACTCTGCAGAATTAAGTGAGACATGACTCTTTAAACAATGTAAATGGCAACTGTGAACTTAATAAAATCTTTGCAAATGAAATAACTACACATGGAAGTCTTTTGAAAATGGTTCTTATGCTTAATATTAAAGTTGGAACAGACCTTATATTAGGTCACCCTTAATATATAATATAAATATATATTCAAGTAATTAATTTATATAATATTAATATATATAATGTATGCAGTTATTTGACTAGTTGAATTGCCTAAATGCCCCTAACTATCAGGTTTACTTTACAGAGAACATTTACAAGACCATTTACCAGTAGACATTTATTAAAGCAACTGTGTCCCCATGCACAATACCCTTCATGATTAAATAATGTACCTTATATAACATCTGTAGATTGACGTTGAGAAGGGCAGGCTAGATTTGCCCATATTTCAGCACTGGTGAATTTCAGATGTTTCTTCACTCCACCAAACATTTTGTGTTTATGTAGAATGGAAGCTGAGAAGTCTTGAAGGAAATAAGAGGATGCAGTAACTTATTTCTGCGAATCTCCACATTTTTATGACATCCATCATTTTGAGAGATTTCAACTATAGCACATCTGTTTTTCTGGTTTTTAGACAAGAAATTTAAATAATCAAATAATAAATAGGATATTAAAAATAGGAAATTATTCTTATTATTCCAAGCATATGACATTTTATTTATTTTTAACATTTTAACAGACAATCATGTGACTCCCAGGATTATAGGATCACTGAACTTGCTTCTCCACCACGAATAATCCACAATCAAATCTGAGTGTTATCACTGAGGTGCCATGTAAATTTATTTTTACAGAAGTGGAAAACGATTACCATCTGATAATGGTTTACAATTTTAGGGTTGTAGAACTAAGCAAAGATTGATCCTAAGAAGTTCTTAAATGCAAGGAGCCCTTAGAAAGCATGTGTGCATATACAACACTGATCTAATAGGACTAGAAGAGAAGTGTAGCCACAATCAGATGGCACAAGCAGGTCATTTGTAACCTAACCACTGAGGAGCACATCTAAAGCACCAGCATCCAGTAAAAAACTCTTGTGCTTTAAAGCCAAATATACACAGGTTCTCTCTGTATTTCTCAGTATTAAAGCCGTTTTGAAATACGGTTTGAATGTATTTGTTTGCAGGATCCTTGGACTGAAAAGTTTACAGGGATTCACCAGAAATTTCTTTGTAATTGTAACAGCCTACTTAATTTAATTTTTACCATATTTTTTTACAGTTACATTATGATATATGGATTTAGAGTAGTAATTCACTAAAGTTGTAATCACTAATTATTTATTATTTTACCACTCTGCGCACCTCCCCTTACATGCTCTCACGTTTGAACAGGCAGCATCTCTGTCACTGTCTGCATCCTCTGACTGGGGTTGGGGGATTGAACAAGGTGCATCAGAAGCAATCATCAAACATATTTCAACACCATGGTCCTGACCACATAACTGTCTTTAGTGGGTGTTTGTAAGGGACTTTTGCATTTATTCACATATGATTGAATTACCTATTCATGTGGTGCACTGTCATGATTTTGGCTATTGCGGGACACTACTGAAAGAAGTGGGTATGCGCAAAGCCGCCTGATAAAGAAGTGGGTATATGCCATATACCCGTGTATACCCGGCACTGCACTGCTGGTTTTGATGCTTAAAGTTTTGCTAATGTTAATGTTTTAATCTGTTGCTTTGTGCCATTAAATTGGGGTTAATTTTTATTTGTCTTTTTTCACATAAGACCCAATTGTGCTGAAAGAGGAGAGTCAAGAACTAAATGAAATAGAAGAGAAAAGTCCATATAAGGATCAACACGATTTTATAACTGGAGAAAAATCTTTTAGTTGCTCACAGACTGAAATTACTTCCTCAAGAAAAATGAACCAAAAGACCGGGAGGAGTAGTTATATGTGCCAACAATGTGGAAAGAGTTTCAGTTATAATGGAAACCTTGAAGCCCACTTGAGTGTCCACACTGGAGAAAAGCCTAACACCTGCCCACGGTGTGGAAGAAGTTTCACTCAAAAAGGAAGCTTTAACAAACACATGAGAATTCACACTGGAGATCAGCCTTATGTGTGATCAGTGTGGAATGAGTTTTGATCAACATGAAAACCTTGAAGTCCATATGAAAACTCATAGAGAGAAACCCTACACATTAGTGATGCGCGGATGGCGGTTATATCCGCGGGCGCTGCGGATAATCCGCGGGTCGGGTGGGTCGGGTAATAAAAAAATGCATTCTGATTATTTACGGGTGGGTCGCGGGTGGGTGAGATAAATCAATAATGATGCAAATATTAACTACATTTTCTAAAAGTTGAACGTGTTTTAAATACGTCTTTCATCAGGCAGGCGATTTCATTTGTGTGCGTGTGTGTGTTTGCCTGTTCTAAGTTTTTGGTGACAGAAACGGTGACATTCCATATAAAGTTTGAAGGGAGTAATGCCTGTGCTAATGCTATTGAGCATGGTAATGCAGTGGTGTAGTGCATTGGTCGCTTTGCGTTTACCCACGTCTCTGATGCGCATCATTCAGTCAGTGTCCTGCATTAGCCAAAATCATGAGAGTCCAACAAAAAATTAATAGCTAATTCAGTTGCATGTTAAAAAAATTGAAATATTTTCCTTAAAAACACCCAGTAAAGACAGTGATGTGGTCAGGACCGTGGCGCCGGCTTCTTTTGAAATATTTTTGACGATTTTGCCTGATGCGTCCAGATGCTGCCTGTTCATTCATACGCGAGAGCATGTCAGGCTAGGCGCGCAGTGGTATAATAATTATTATTGATTACTTATTTGATTCAGTAGATTGTAATGAAAACAATACCTTAAAAATGAAAAGAATCAGATTTTTACGATCAGACCTTTCTTAAACTGGTGAACCCCTGTAAACTTCAGTCCAAGCATGCGTTCAAATAATAAGTTCAGAGCGGCTCTAATACAGAGAAAACCCGGCCGAATTTGCCAGAGATTGAGGAGAGTCGCATCCAGATGTCAGTTAACGTTATTCTTTTCTGCATGGATTTGGCTTAAAATCATGAGTGATAAACGTATATTAGTGTGCAGCGATTTGCAGATCAGCTGAATCAATCTGCTGTTAACATGAACCATCAATTTATCATATCATCATGCAAAACTAAGAATTACAATACGTGTAATATGACGATCGGGTGCGGGTCGGGTGCGGTTATCTAAATCAGAGAAAAATATAGGTGCGGGTGGGTGGCGGGCGGATAATTTATTTGAAGCTGCGGATTCGGGTGACGATTGAGCCCATCCGCGCATCTCTACTACACATGCTCTGAGTGTGGAAAGAGTTTCCATCGAAAACAACACTTTGAAGTCCACAGGAAAATCCACTCTGGAAAGCAACCCTTCACATGCCCTCAGTGCGGAAAGTGGTTTAAACATAAACGACGATTTGAAGAGCACATAAGAGTTCACACAGGAGAAAAGCCTTTCACCTGCCAGCAATGTGGAAAGAGTTTCAACCAAAAAGGATCCCTTAACCGGCACATGAGAGTTCACACTGGAGAAAACCCATTTAAATGTGGCCACTGTGGAAGGTGTATAAATAGCAGGCCTTAAATACCACATGCGTCGTCACATGTGAAATTGCCATCAGTGTGGAATTGTGAAAAGTTTCACAGACAAGAAACATCTTAGGAATCATGTAATAACACCAAAGAGAAGCAATCTTGAGGTTCATAGAAGCAACCCAAATCTTATCTTTTTAAATAGAAAACAATGTATGTGTGTTGATGGTACAAAGTCATCTTACCTTGATTGCCCCCACTGGGGTTCCACAAGGTTCTATTTTGGGAATTATTTTATTATAATATTGATTTACCTGGAGTATGCAAAGATGTAAATGTCCACATGTATGCAGATGATGTAGTCATTTTTACCTTTGTAACTAATTGAGAAGAGGGTTCAATTACCTTAACTACTTCTACGGAAAATGTTCAGGACTGGCTTACCAAATTAAATTTACTACTGAACAACAATTAAATCACTTAAATTACTTATAAAAAAAATCAATAAAATTGCTAGATAACCATTTTTCTTTAGCTAATGTAACATTCTTAAAAAAAAAAACCAATTATTTAGAAAATGAAAAAAAAAAAAACATCTAAATATGCCTGAAATATTTATAAGGTACGTTGTGGTCTTGCCACACTTCAAAACACAGATTATGATATTGGTAGCAGGTCTGTCATTGGAGGAGATTGTGCGGTGCCATACAGCCTTATCATATTTTCAAAAATCACTTTTGGCAGTTGTGTAAGTGTAAATTGTTTTGGAGTATTTTGTTTTCTGTATGAAGTTTGTATGTATATTTAATGTGTTATTATGTATACCTATCTAGGGTCTGTGAATATAAATTAGCAATGTTGCTATAATTCAGCTTACATACATATACTATATATATATATATATATATATATATATATATATATAATATATATATATAATATATATACTATATTTTATACAAATATTCATTAGTATGCATTGTCCCTATCAAAACTGCATTTCTTACAGAAGGTGTCATGCTAGATGTCCAAATCCACTTCGGTCAGACTTTCTGGAATTTGCCACTGGATCTGATGTCTCTATAGCAGCGGTTCCCAAAATGGGGTGCACAGTCTGACTACCAGGGGTGCGCGAGAGAATGTTTGTAATGGGGGAAAAAAAATATTTGATTATTTGGGTAAACTTAACATGTTATATTTGTCAGAGAAAAGAAATTCACAGAGAGAGAAAAAAAATCACATTACAAATTGTAATTTACAACCTATGAATTACTGATTTCGTGGTTGTCTGCTCAACAATAGCCTTTCACACTAGGCGCTAAGTGATAGTACATTCGTAATTTTTTTGCTTTACTAAATTCGTCAAAATGGACACCTGGTTAAAAACTGGCACTTTAAAGAAGTCAAGTGACAGTAGGGATGAACCATCAACATCAGCCTCTTCTATCGAGATGTGCAGCGGCCTTGAATATATGGACTCGGAGGATAACGAACGAGGTGAAGAGGCGCAGGCTGGAACAGAGAAATCCAGCAGAGATGTACTGATGAAGAGAATTAGGCCTACGCCTAAGTGAGAAAATAAGTAAGAAATGCAAATATAACAACAGTTACATTGGTTTCGGGTTCACATGGATTGGAGATGCAGAAAATCCAAATCCGCAATGTGTAGTCTGCGGTGAGGTTTAAGCTAATAGCAGTCTCAAGTCCCGTTCGCACTACACGCGACAAAGCGACGCAATCGCATTCATTTTAATGGAGAGCTGGCGATTTCCGGCAAAAGTGACCGTTGGTGACCGGATGTGGGCGTGTCTAGCGACGCAACAAAGTTCAGAATCTCTCAACTTTATGCAAATGAAGAGCGACTTTCGGGAGCGACAGCCAATAGGAAAGAAGACGACAGTGCTCATGTGATCATTCTCCTTTCAGCTCCAGCAGTGATGAAGGAGAAATTAATTCTTGCCGTTAGCAATTGTCCTGTTTTATATGACATGTCCCTGCCCACATATAGGGACATAAATTACTAATTTATACATAAGTTACTAAGCAACCAGTAATGAGAACGCCCACTAGCGACCTCATCGCCAGCCTCTGGCGACATGCAGCGACAGAAGTCGCGTGTAGTGTGAACAGGGCTTTAAGCCCTCATATATGGTTCGGCACTTACAAACAAGACACACACAAATTATAATTTTCACATATAAATGCAGGGCGAAGTTGTGTTTGTAGGATTAAAAAAAATATTTGTGAGTATGTTTTTTATTTGCAATTCAAATTTTTTTACTTGTGAATATAATTCATGTTTGTGGAACTCTAAGATTTATTTGTGGATCTCATTCTATTTATTTAGTGTTTTTTGTCAATCGCTTTACATTTATTTGTGGATCAACTCCATACTCATCCATCTCACTAAAAAGGTAAGAAGCAATGTTTTTATTCAAAACTGATACGTTGATATTTTCTAATATAGAGAAAATATGTGTATTTAGTTATTGTAGTTAGAAAATGTGGAGTTTAATCGAAGGGGTGCTTGAATGGTGTCAAATATTAGAAAGGGGTGCACACAGCAAAAAGTTTGGATACCACTGTTTTATAATACGGTCCAGATGATTTCTTGCACTTTCATTTTCAAGGTTTTGAATATCTGTTTGCCCCTGTTTGAAGCTTTGACCCAGGCCAGTGTTTGCAGGGTCAGTGTGGGGGTAAACCTTACCCTAACCCGTCCTATGTTAGAATGGATGTTAAAAGAATATGTGTTTAATCTGATGTGTTACATTAAAAGAAGTGTCGTGAAGGGGTGAAAACATGCCTATATCTCCACCCCCACACTGCCTTTGCCCAACCTAAGCACTGATATAAGCCTCATCGAAGATGTCTTTGCATTGAAAGGGGGGAGGCATGCAGTGAAACACCTGAGGAGCCCACATACACACCTCCCCTGCCCTGGTCTACCATGTTGTTTTTGTGTGTCCAGCCATCCAGGGAGCTCTGATATAACAGAAATAGATTATGTAGGAAAGGCAAGATGACAGATGAGAGAGGGTGGGTATTACCATGGATACATCTTCATGGCTTTTCTCTTCATTCATGCTGACAATCTGACCAAAAAAAAAAGAAAAAGTCATTAACACTTTGTGATCTTGGTGTGATCCTACTGTGATACTTTTGAAGTGTTAACTGAAAACTGACCAAGGCATCATCCAAAATGAAGGGATCATTCTTCCCCCGTTTTGCTTCGCCAACAGCCTAATAAAGTAATCACAAAGTCAAGTTAAACAGCGATTGTCATGTGTCAGAAAACTTGAGGGCCACTGGGCCTACTTCAGCCAATTTTATGTTCCCATTTCACTACATGAATTGCAGATGACTCGTGGTTAAGAGAAAAAGTCTGTTCTGCATTTGTTGTGCCATGAATTTCTGTTATGACTGCCTTGAAATTACAAACTTTTACGTCCGTCTCCTCATGTCTTCACCTCCTCAGGCGAAATACTGGCTGCCGAATGCCGCTCAGCAATTCCCTTGACGCCTCTGTCCAGTGAGCGAACACTTCTTCATGGCTAGAAAATGTAATTTTTTTTGAGGTAGTTATTTCATTTTCCCCACATCAGAAATACTTGTCATTACTTGTCCAGTGGGAAATTTTCCATCAACATTACACACCACCATTTCCTCAGCACTGGCATATCCTCCTGAACAAAACAAAGGTAGAATAACATTTTAGTAAATATGTTTTTAAATATATATTTTAAAATCTACCCCAAGCAAATAGAAATAACAGTTCCTTACAATTGTGTAGTCAAAAGGAGCATCCAGAGCAATGTAAAAAGCAGACTGCACAAAAACAAAGAGCATAAAATGATGGGTGAGGGCATGGGTGGTAGTAAGACATGAACTAACCGTAAAGATAAAATAATTAAAATAAATCTCACCGTCAGCATAAATATGCCACAGTCGTTTCCATGTGTTTGACGGGGAAACCTCTGCAATAATAAAATGTGAATCTTCTTCTTCTGTGACTTTCATTGGCAGTTCACAAGCAATGTGTACTACCGCCATCTCCCTGGCTGGGGTATGATCGACTTTCAGAACAGTAAAGACACGCCTTTTTCTAAAGTTACGCCTTCTCGCGACACG
>NW_027394277.1:13605318-13644589 GCF_049309525.1 Garra rufa
GGGACGGCGTTTTAGTTCCAACTTGATATAGGCATGGCATTCTGGCTAATGCAAGAGGGGCCGGACTATTTTCTTTAATGTGGGCCGGTCAGATTTTTACATATATATATATATATTTTACATGCCAACAGTGCATATGATGGGTTTTTAGCGCTTGCATTATGTGTTTTCCCCGTGGGCCGCTGTACAATGTGAGTTGGCCCATTGTGTTAATTATATATATATATATATATATATATATATATATATATATATACTGCTCAAAAAAATAAAGGGAACACTTAAACATCAAAATGTAACTCAAAGTCAATCACACTTCTGTGAAATCAAACTGCCCACCTAGGAAGCAACACTGATTGACAATTAATTTCACATGCTGTTGTGCAAATGGAATAGACAACAGGTGGAAACTATAGGCAATTAGCAAGACAACCCCAATCAGCGAGCGGTTCTGCAGGTGGTGACCACAGACCACTTCTCAGTTCCTGTGCTTTCTGGCTGATGTTTTGGTCACTTTTGAATGCCTGCAGTGCTTTCGCTCTAGTGGTAGCATGAGACGGAGTCTACAACCCACACAAGTGGCTCAGGTAGTGGAGCTCATCCAGGATGGCACATCAATGCGAGCTGTGGCAAGAAGGTTTGCTGTGTCTGTCAGCGTAGTGTCCAGAGCATGGAAGCACTACCAGGAGACAGGCCAGTACATCAGGAGACGTGGAGGAGACCGTAGGAGGGCAACAACCCAGCAGCAGGACCGCTACCTCCGCCTTTGTGCAAGGAGGAACAGGAAGAACACTGCCAGAGCCCTGCAAAATGACCTCCAGCAGGCCACAAGGTCGGGGTTGTGCTTACAGCCCAACACCGTGCAGGACGTTTGGCATTTGCCAGAGAACACCAAGATTGGCAAATTTGCCACTGGCGCCCTGTGCTCTTCACAGATGAAAGCAGGTTTACACTGAGCAGATGTGACAGATGTGACAGAGTCTGGAGACACCGTGGAGTAGGGCTGCTGAGGCACGTTTTGTCAATGAAGCCGGTACTTCGATTAGTAGTAAATCTCCAGCACGTGCATTCAGCTGGAAAGGCAAGTAATACACAGAGACGTAAATCACTGACAAGCCATGCCAAATCGCGCTAGAAATCAAATGATCAAGCACGATTTGGCGTAGCTTGTCAGTGATTTACGTCTCTGTGTATTAATTGCTGAACGCTGAATGCACATGCTAGACGCACGTGATGAAGATTTACTACTAATCAAAGTACCCGCTTCATTGCAAAACGCGCCTCACAACATAGAGCGATTAATCGTGCAGCCCTACCGTGGAGAATGTTCTGCTGCCTGCAACATCCTCCAGCATGACCGGTTTGGCAGTGGGTCAGTAATGGTTTGGGGTGGCATTTCTTTGGAGGGCCTTTAGAAGTATCAAGATGAGATCCTCAGACCCCTTGTGAGACCATATGCCGGTGCGGTTGGCCTGGGTTCCTCCTAATGCAAGACCTTATGTGCCTGGAGTGTGTCAGCAGTTCCTGCAAGACGAAGGCATTGATGCTATGGACTGGCTCGCCCGTTCCCCGGACCTGAATCCAATTGAGCACATCTGGGACATCATGTCTGTCTCCATCCACCAACGCCACGTTGCACCACAGACTGTCCAGGATGCTTTAGTCCAGGTCTGGGAGGAGATCCCTCAGGAGACCATCCGCCACCTCATCAGGAGCATGCCCAGGCGTTGTAGGGGGGTCATACATACACGTGGAGGCTACACACACTACTGAGCCTCATATTGACTTGTTTTAAAGACTTTACATTAAAGATGCATCAGCCTGTAGTGTGTTTTTCCACTCCCATTTTGAGTGTGACTCCAAATCCAGACCTCCATGGGTTAATACATTTGATTTTTATTGATAATTTTTGTGTGGTTCTGTTGTCAGCAAATTCAACTATGTAAAGAACAAAGTATTTAATAAGAATATTTCCTTCATTCAGATCTACCCCATTGGATCACATAGATGCGTCCACCATCTTGGAACGATCAACTTTACGTCATTTGCCATATAGTAGTTTCGTAGACCAATGGCTGTGCAGGACCGTGGCATTTCCAATTTTCAGTTATTACTATGGTGAATGACAGATCTATGGGTGAATGACGTCAAGTTGACTGCTGCAATATGGCGGGCGGCTTACGTATCGTGGCCCATAGAAACAGTCGCTAAGAGATATCTATGTATATACTGAAGGAATGGAAGTCGGAAGACATCATGGTATGTCCGAATTCATAGTATTCGAAATTCAGTAGGCGAGAAGTACCCAGATGACCTACTGCTTCCGGCCGAATTCTCTAGTAGGCATACCATGGACACTTTCATATCCCATGAGGCTCCGTGAGAGGAGGCGTCATATTCGAAAAGTGGAGACGCAGCTTTTATCTCAGGATAAAACATTGTTTATTGTGATTAAATACACTTGTTTAACACAATCTAAATAAACGGTTGACTTATTGAAAGTTTAAACATTCTAAATCGATGAGGTGAGTTCGTGAATCGGCTGTAAGAAGTTGTTTTGTACATCAGCTTGTTAACACATTTATTTTTACGGAGACATTCGTTGTTAAGCAGTTTAATGAAATTAGAAAATTAAACAAATTAAAACGATTTGTTTCCTCTTTTACTAGTGTTAATTTTTAGTTGAGATTTTGTTGGCTGCATATCAAGCTAGTAATAAGTAAAGTTATGCTTCAGCTTGTCAATGATTACTGTTTTGACATTACAGGGACTGATGAACACACTCATCTCCTTATTCAGTGGAGAGTGGCTAATGAAACCCTCTTCACTGGAAGGAGAAATGCTGCCATCAAAGGTTTTGAGTAAGTAAACAAATTATGTAAAATGTACTTTTATTCAGGTGCTGTTGACACTGAGTGTAGTACACACCAACACTTCAAGCAAAGGTTTTACTGCATTATTTTTATGCTTGATTTCTGTGCATTTATTGTGATAGAGTTTTTGTGACAGAGCAGAAGCTAGATGGGAAAATTTCTGCTGCCCAAGTTAAAAGAAAGTGGGAAAACCTAGAACAAAAATATAAAGAATTGAAAAAAAAATGGTTCACACCAAAATTTGAGTTCTTTCATGATTTGATAATGCTAATGTTGTTAATGTCATAGTAATCTAATGAATATAATTGTTCTTGGTATTTTGCTTTTACATTTTTTGTAGGATCTTAAATGTCCACAGACTGGTGTGAGTACAGAGGATGGTGAGGTTACAGCAGCATCTTGGAAATGGTGTGCTGTCCTGGATGAGGCAATAGGGGGCAGACCATCCATCACACCACCCACCCTTATTGCCTCATCCGGATCAGATGTTGCTGTAACCTCACCATCCTCTGTGAGGTCAACAGCTGAAAGAGCAGGGAGGAAGAGGAAGGACATAGAGGAGGTTATGTACGAGATGGAGGAGAGGGAGGCGGAAAGGGAAATGGAAGCAGTAGAAAAGGAGGAGAGGCGATGGAGAGAGATGATGGAAAGGGAGGAAAGAAGAGAAAGAGAGAGACGAGAACAAGAGGCCAGGGAAAGAGAAGAAAGAAGAGACAGAGAAATGAGAGAGAGAGGAAAGACGAGACAGGGAGACAAAGGAGAGAGAGGAGAAATTTCTTCAGCTTTTAGAGCTATTTGCAAAAAAATTAAGAATATTAATAAAAACTATATTTTCTTTCCATTTGGTTTTTCATTGTTACATACTGGTTATCAAGTTTCAATGCAGTGTTAGTTTCCATGGATTTACAGTAGCTAGATTTTGTCAGTTGTAAAGTGGCAATTAATAAAATGTGGCATTGAGTAACAACAGTTTTAAAGCACTTATGTGCACACTAATTTTGTGGTAGTTTCCAGCTGCTTTTTAAAGCAAAATGAGTGTCATACTGTAGAGAAAACCCAGACCAGACAGTTTTAAAAAAGTATTCATTTTAATTTTGTTTTAAATATAACTTCTACATAAATGTGATCACAAAGATTAGGGCAAAACATTTTTGCATCATGTAGTATATAGAGTTTAAGTCAAGACCAAATGGAAACATTTTTATAATGGGTGCCAGTAAAATTAACTTCAGTGTCTTCAGACAGGTAACGTTCACATACAAGTCTTTTGAGGTTAACATGTAGTAATATCATCTCCTAATCTCACTATACTTATTTATAGGGCTTCACTTTTTTTACCCCAGAAATAAAGTAATTTATAAAATTAAGCTTAAAGGGTAGGTTCGGAGTAGAATTGACTTCATTGCTATGCACTCCGAAGCCCATGTAAATACCCCATCCGAAGTGTTTTTTACCTTAGTCGAACATTTATGGAGATATTAGAGTTTTTCGAATTGCTTGTTACAGGAGTGAATGGTACATGTAGCGTATCTCGTAAATTGCACCACTAAACGTGCAAGTAATCTTACCAAACTTGTACAGTAGTGTAAATAGGTTATGTACTCACAAAACGCTGCATCAGAATATTTGTAAGTCCACCATGAGTGTTTTAAAAACACGTTTTAGCCGATCTCTCCTAGTCTCAAAAACTACAAATTGAGACACGTCGGCGTCACTTCCCTGGTTTGAAAAAAGCACGTAAAAGTCCTCCTACAAGTTGACATGCACACAGATGTAGTAGGAGGACTTTTACGTGCTTTTTTCAAACCAGGGAAGTGACGCCGACGTGTCGCCATTTGTAGTATCTCGGCCAAATATTGTCCTATCCTAACAAACCATACATCAATAGAAAGCATATTTATTGAGCTTTCATATGATGTATATATCTCAGTTTTGTCAAATTTAACCTTATGACTGGTTTTGTGGTCCAGGGTCACATATAACTTAAGATGCAAAATGAAGAAATTGTCTTGTTTATGCTCAAAACAAGACTATTTGTGTCAATGGTGTATGAAAATAATTTTGCCATTTGAATTTTGTAAAAATATTTCTGAGCTCACAGGCAGATATTTGTCCTTGTTTTAATCATGAACTTCATTTTGTTCAATTTCACAGAGAACAAGGCTACTTGTATTTTTTTAACAAAAAAAAACTGTTTTATTTTTTCTGTTTATTTTACAATTAACAAAAAATTGCTTGCTCTATTCTTTTTCTATCTTTTTTTTTTTTAATTTACTATATAATCTAAAAATTCTTGCTACGTATACTGCATTAATCTAATCTGAGGCTTGTCAGAGCTTACATAGCATTGTTCTTTTGTTGATTTTGATTGCTTCCATTGTCCTCATTTGTAAATCGCTTTGGATAAAAGCGTCCGCTAAATGATTAAATGTAAATGAATCATAATTTTGCATCCTAAGCACTGATTTGTTATATTCCCTTTATCTTTTCATAAATTTACTTTCATAGAACCGTCAGAAACCCTGAAAAAACTGCTTTTTCATCACATTGCCAGTGCCAGTGAGCAGTAATCAAGAGGGATGCGCACAGATGTTATGCACTTCCACCTCTCTCTAACTACTACTGCATTTTTTAGCATCACAACACCCTGTGGGCTTTGCCCACTCACACACACCTAACTATTTACATATTAACTAGCTAATGTAGACAAGCTTAAACAATGTCAATCTGAGAACAAGAACTGAATTGCAAAGTCTTAACCTGTTAAATTGTCTTACAGGTAGTCATGCTCATGAAGAGCAGGCACACAATTGTCTGGTGCGGACACAGCTGCAGCCAGATTGTCCCGCACATCCTCTCCTGTGCTGGCCTCTGTGTTTTGGGGTTCAAGGGGGTCATCGGCAGGATCCTCCACATCTGCATCAACAATGTCCCTGTTCTGAAGACAGAGGTTGTGGAGCACTGCACATCAAGCAACAACTTCTGGCACAAATGCAGGGCTCACTTCCAGGGCCTTGAAAAAGATGGACCTCCAGCGAGTCTTCAGCATCCCGAAGGCTCTTTCAACTATGTTGCGTGCTCGAGCATGCTTGACATTGAAGCGAGCCTGTACAGGATTCTGTACAGGCTCTCTGTACGGAGTGATGAGGCAGATGGGCGCGCTCAAACAGGGATACCCACCATCTCCGAGGATCCATTTCCCTGCAGGTGGATATAAGCGGCCAGTGTAAACAGGGCTGTTCTTAAGTACCCTGGCATCATGCACCGACCCAGGATACCCAACAAAGATATCAATGAACTTCCCCTTGTGGTCTGTGATGGCCTGCAGCTGTACAGAGTGGAACAGCTTCCTATTACAGTTTTTCTCAATTGCTTAAACACATTTCTTGAAATTTGCCTCTTATTTGCGAAACTCTAAACACAAACCCACAACTCCTAACTCATTTCCCCAAACTTCCTATATTGAGGTCAAAATGAAGCTCTCCACTCAAAACAATTCAATCTTGCTGAAAAACCAAACTTTGCTTTCAGACATGACACACAAATCCTCAAAAACACACACACTACAACACAGTTTTACACCCTGATGAGATCAATTCTAAACAATACTACAAAAACAATCCAAATAAAAAACTTTTCACATTATGAGCACATATTCCTTGATTTAATGTACTGTAGTAGACTACAGACTAAGACTAAGAGTAACCTCCTACTCTTCCTTTTCAAAATTACACATTACTGTATGTGGGATACTGATTGAAAAAGACTGGATAGGATTCACAGTTACACTTAGTGGTCTGACAAAAAATAAATAAATAAATAAAAACGCATTACAACGTCATTGTGAAATAGAAAAGAAAAAGAAATATGGGCACAAAGGTGAAAATAAAAATGAGAAAGTCCACTCACAATTTGTAACTCTTGTGTTATCCTCTGTCTATATATGCTTTCCAACTGAAGGTTCATGAGATGTACCTTTGAGCAATTTCAGAGAACTGCTTTATCATTGGTTGATCTATATCTTCATTAGTGAAAGTCAAGATTCACTTGAATAATTCATGTTAAATTTACAAAAAGTCTAATAGAAATGTTTAGAATATATGATTGACAGTTTATGACAACTAGATAAAAAATTTAGCATTTAGGTAATGACTTATACAATGAGCTAATGACTTGATGTTTTGAGGGTAAGACTATTGCACAGAGAACTATATAATACATTTTGAGCAACATGACAATAGCAACTGATAATGTAGGAAACCGCAGACAAATGTATATAATCAGTTGTATGAATATACCAAAGCAATCGCAACTTGATTAGAAGAATGAGAAGCTTTTTATGATGTGAGCAAAGAGACTAGATGATGTGGATGTTGAACAAGTAGTTTTGACAATTTCATTTCTGATCTGAAAAAATGCACCAAAGTGACTGAGAAAAACTGTAAGCTTACTTTGGCTCTTTTATCTCCATCGAAGGTTCTGATTGGTGTGTGCTAAATTTTGACTCCTAGTGTTTCCACTAGGATAACTGTGTGCTAATTGAGCTCAAACTTCTCTGACTTGAGTGAACAATATTGAATGCTTGTGCTTTCTAAATGACCACATGGTGTAAGCACTGAGAAATGTAGGGATTTGTGTGTAGAGTTTTGCAGTAATAGTTCACCATATATAACTCATGTGTCAAAGCAGGGAATAGTGTTTATTGTTTAGGGAAATGGGTGTGCTTTTTCAAAAATGGCGTTATAGTTTTGACATTTTAGTTCAAAAGACTGGTTATAGTGTTTTAGCAATTGAGAAAAACTGTAAAGTAGCATGGGGCGTCACCTGCTGGTGCTTTGATCCGGATGTGGCATCCGTCTATTGCACCAGCTACTGTGCAGAAAGCTGGAGACCCAGCCAGCTGGGCAAAACCTGCCCCCACTTCCTCCAGATCATCCGGGGTCGGGAAAGTGATCACCCTCTTCAAAATACAGGTGACCGCCCTGCTAATTCTGTGCACAATGTCATGCACCGTGGACTTTGGAATGTCAAAAGCCATTGACACCACCCTATATGATGCTGCGTGGGCCAGCCAGTACAAAAACACCAGCACCCCAATGTCAGTTTCCCAGCCATGGTCAAAATCTGACCTCAAGGCAGCAATGAGGGACGTGATGGACCGTCGTGAAAGCCGCAGGCTGGGACAAAGGTCAGATTCCTCTTGAAAATATAATTGAAGAACTGGCACAGCAGCATTCAGGCGGCAGTAGGTTGTAGGGCTCACTGTCTGTAAATGTGTATATAGTTTTTTTTTTTAGAACATGTATATATTTGTTTATCTATTCATAATATATTCATTTTATCTATGTATATATTGTATTTATCCATTTATTTATATACACACACACACACAGCTCACCATCTTTGGTTTTTTTTTAGAATATGTATATATTATTTGTGTATCCATGTATAATATATTCATTTTAACTATGTATATATTGTATTTATCCATTTATTTATATACACACACACACACAGCTCACCATCTTTGTTTTTTTTTAGAATATGTATATATTATTTGTGTATCCATGTATAATATATTCATTTTAACTATGTATATATTGTATTCTTATAAATACACACACACACATACACACACACACACACACACACACATTGAAGCAACAAGACTCAATGAATAAATTTGAATGAATATATACACACTTATATATATATAAGTGTGTACATATTCTAAATGAATTTGTTGTCCTGTGTATTCATTCATAACAATAAACTGCTTTGTCTGTCAATTACTTTGGTGTTCACAGAGGTGTTTTTTTATTCTGAGGTAAAATTTGCTAGCTAAATAAGTAATTATACTTACGTTATTTGATAAAAAATCTACAAGCTGTCTACTAAGGCGTGATCTGCGAGCAGCTGACCGACGGCTTCTCTGAGCTGTCTGTCCAATCAACATTAAAACGCCGAACATTGCCGGTGCCAGTGTTCGTGCAGTGGAGCGGTCTCTTTAAATTTTCACGCTGTTGTGAAGACGCATGACACGTGACAACATCAATATGGCGGATGTAGTATGTCCGAATTCCATTCATACTACCCACATTCATACTATATAGAACATACTGTTTTAACGGTCGGGTAGTACGTTTGAATTTAAATGTAGTACCTACTTAAGTAGTATGCGATTTCGGACGCAGTGATTCAGTTTAAAATTGAGGAAGCGGAAGTGATTGTCGTCAAGGGCAGCATTACTTCGGTTGAAGGGGCTGGCTGCGTTCGAAACCGCATACTCAATAAGTATACTCAATGGATGTGATCTGCACGTCTTACACCATGTTGACGTTGTCATGTGACAAATGACGTTATAACAGGCGCAACAATTTAAAACATATGAGCGACAGGTTCAATTAATCTTTCTATAAATATTTTGATGTTGATGAAATTTGTTCATTTTATGGTCATGTTGAAGAAACAGCTGTCCCTGATTGCAGTATAACGGATACATTTTGGGTTCATTTTGGGTTGCATTACCTTAGAATGCACTGATCAATAATAAAGATAAATGCTGACCTACAATTAATTATAGTTTTAGTAAAACAAGCATGTTTTTTTCCCAATCAAGTAATTAATTAATGCATATATTAATAAAACAGTAATATTCTATTTACTGACAGCAACATGGATAAATGAGTAAAAAAATATAAAAAATAACCATGAACATAAATAAAGACACATGGAACAAAGCATTATTCAGACATATTGGTATTATAGTCTTTCTCTAGACGCTCTTGCTGTCTCTTTGGTCTCTGAGGATGAAGATACTGCAGCAACATCTGGTCCAGATGAGGCAAAGAGCAGGTGGAGTGATGGAGGGTCTCATCGATGGCACTAAACCATTTCCAGGATGCTGCTGTGGATTTCTCCTTTCTCACTGCACAAACCAGTCTGCAGACATTTCAGATCATACCAAGATGCACAAATATAATAAAACAGCTGTCATTTTAACAGCACAATGTCATTAGATCTCCGTATTAGAAGTAACAAAATTACCTAACTTTATATTAAGTTACAGATTTGACTTTTTTCCCCACAAATGCTGCTGTCACCTTTCCTTTCAGGTCCTGCTCCACCACACAATATTTATGAGGTAGCTGTTGTGTTAATTGGATTTTTATCCAATACAAATGCTCCTGAATTTATCAACAGTACTAATAGACAAATGAAATAGATAACTCATGTTTAGTTACTATATGTACATGTGTTTATTTACATTACATTCATCTAAAGCAGTGTTGACAGCAGTGAACTCTACATAAACTCACATAACGTCCATCACTCATTTAGATGTCTGTTTGTTGTTGTCATGTGCTTATTTAATTCTCTCAGAACATGTTCCTGTCAGTTGTTAAATAGACCTTTAGTAATCATCTTTAAGATGTCTATGGTCGCTATTTGTAATAAAACGTGTTTTACAGCGAAATCACAAATATACCTTAACGTTACTGTCTAACGTCTTGACACCTTATGCTGATCAGCAGTTTACAATACAGTTCAACAAATACGATTTTGAGACAGGGAACCATGTTTTGGTTTGTAATACATTTGTAAACACCCTCGTTGCGGTTCCCAATCACGTTCAATAATGTGCATCAGATGAACACTTCAGAATCTGGGCTGAAGCAGTAGGACATCCGGGGATTTCTCGCCTACTCTTTTATGAACACTGAGGTTTCGAACGTACTTATTTCTTCACGTACTCATTTTTCCTACTATATAGTAGGTAAGTAGGCATATTTGAAAGCACTTTAAGTAGACGTTCGTCCGAATCTTGCGAGAATTAGTGCACTCGCCTACTAATTCTCGCCTACTCTTTTATGAATACTGAACATTCAAACATACTTTTTTGCTCGCCTACTGCTTTTTGCCTACTATATAGTATGGAAGTATGCGGTTTCGAACGCAGCGACTGTCTCGTTCTGGGCTGGAATACCTGTTCACAGGTGCCAGAAGTTTCTGTGCAACTCTGACTCTGTGCAACATAGCTGTGTAGCAGTTCTGGTTATACAACAAAATATAAGTTCAGTGATTCACAAGAAAGCTAAATCTACAACATGTTTTCAGTTTATACAGTAAATGTTTGACTTTGTAAAGTAAAATGCAGACACTACTACTATTTTGAACAGCTTAATATTTATTTTTCTTCATTTTCAGTAAAGTAATAACAAATTTGATCATTTTTTCTTCATGTTTTGATTTAGAATAGAATTGGCAGTGTTCTAAAATAAAAGTTATAATGATTTTGAACTTTACTCACTTTTTTAGTCACATTGCTATTATTTTGAACAACTGTATATGGTGGTGTTGTCTGTAATAATTTATATGTAGGAATGTATAGATATTTTATAAACATGATGTATTGTGTGGCTGTAACATTTGTCATTTGTTAGAATTTAATGTAAATATTTTATATGTTGTGTAGTATGTTTTCTTAAGGACCCCCAGGTTATGACTCCGGCCGTAGGGGCCGGGCCGCTCCGCCACCGCTTTCCAAACTCCATGATCCACAATGGCTTCCTGAACTGTCTGATCCACCATGGCTTCCTGAGCTCCATGATCTGCCATGGCTTTCTGAGCTTCCTGATCAACAATGGCTCCCTGAACTGTCTGTACAGTTATTTTTGAATAGTTTTACTCACTGTGTGAGCAGTGTATTGTTAAAAATGACTGAATTGAGTAATTTAGCAACAGAAAAAATGCTGTATTATTATTATTAGTAATATTTTGATTCAGAGAGATCAACACATGGAATAGGCTCTATGCACGGCGGTGAATGACGTACTTCCGGTAGAATATAAGGATGCTGGATTACTTCCGTTCCGGCGATTGTAGTGTTGTATACTATTTTTTCTAATAACTTGTCTTCTATACTACGGTAACGTTAGTCACAAAAACAGACAAAACAGCCTCCACTCATATTGTTGATGCTTATTTGCTTTATTATATTAAATAAACAAATATATATATATATAAAATGACATCTAAACGTCTGAAAGTATCTTTTCAAAGACGGGAGGACAGCACCTCTAGCCACCACTGCTGTGTGCCGCAGTGTACAGCATCTGCTAAATTTAACACTTTTCTAAGTTTCCACACGTTTCCTAAAGACAAGGAAATACAGAAGAGGTGGGTAGTTAATATAAGACGAGACCATTTTACAGTTACAAACCAGACAAGAGTGTGTAGCCGACATTTCCAAAGTACAGACCTGATCGAGCCGCAAACGCCGGCCGGCCGCAGACGTCTGAAGAATGGAACTGTCCCGTTGCTTTTTCATTGGAACAACTTCAGTCTTCCAGCCCCACGGACCGGAGTTTGGGAAAGGGTAGAGCGACCAAACACAGACACACTGCATACCGAAGCCCCCTCTATGGACGTGGAATATTCGGACCACGACTACTGCTCCAGTGCTGAGCCTGCTGCGCTGGATTTGTCCCTGGACCACAATGAAGATCAAATAGTGAGGCTGCAAAAACGAATTGAGGAGATAACCATCAGCACCAAGTTCTGTTTGGAGCGGTTTGCTGCCTCCGATGATGACATTAGGTTTTACACAAGGTAAGCTGACTCAGAAGTTCCATGAACATTCATTAAAACATTAATTTCACCTCACCTCACCAGACATGTACTGCAGCAGTGACCAACAGTAAACTGCAATGCACATGTGCAAATTGCGCATGCCAATCCCTCTCGTCTACGGCAAGTCCAAAAGGACATAATGTGTTACACACTGATAAGTATATTATTCTGTAAACGCTGGCATTAGACTTTTTATCCTATCTCCTAATATAATGTTGTATTAATGGGAATTACGACTAGGATGCAAATAAATCTGCAATTTAAAACTGTCTATGGGCACTTAACATACCATACCAAAAAAATATGGGTTACACTTAATTTTATTGTGTGCCTGTTACAGTGTAATTTTGCATTTAATTACTGAGTAATATTAATGAATGACAGGTACTTACTGTAGGGTTAGGTGCATGTAATTATGCCTAATTTATAGTTATTACTATAACAAATACATGCAACATCTGTAAATTTATGAACATTAAAATAAAGTGTTACTAAAATAATGTTTTCCCACAGGTTTGCGACTCATGCACACTTGATGGCCTTTTGGAGGCAGATAGAGCCAGCAATAGGCAAGATTGTGCGCGTGACAAGAGCACGGACTGCAGCCATGACAGATGAGGTCCCTCATGCTGTCAATGCAACAACGGTACATGTAGTCTGAAACATTTAATGTAATTAAGATATCTTTTTGTTTTACAATAAACCTTTCTGTGCCGGGTATGGTGTTTGTGTAATAGTAATAAAATAATTTCTTCTTTTCACAGTCTCTTCAACCCATTGATGAGTTTTTTCTGTTCATGACATATCTGTCATTGGGTCTGGTGCAGAAGGATCTGGCCCACAGATTCAGAATCCACCAATCTACTGTAAGCCGCATAATCAACACATGGGCTAACTTTCTCTACACTGTGCTTGGAGCTGTTGGCATTTGGATGGATGAGGAGACTGTCAAAGCTCACATGCCAGATGTTTTTCAGTCTTACTCAGATACACAAGTGATTTTGGATTGCACTGAACTGCGCTGCCAAACACCACACTCTCTTCTCCTTCAAAGCGAAGTATTCTCCAACTATAAATCTCACAGCACTTTCAAAGGGTTGATTGGGATGGCTCCTCACGGTGCTGTAACCTTCGTGTCATCTCTCTATGAAGGAGCCATCAGTGATAGAGAGATCCTAAAGCAGTCTGGCATTGTGTCTCTTCTAAAACCAACAATGGCTGTAATGGTGGATAAGGGTTTCCTTGTGGAAGACTGTGTGCCCTGCAAAGTCCACATACCTACCTTCCTGTCAAAGAGAGCACAACTGTCTGGGCCAGAGGTCAGGAAAACACAGTCTATTGCAAGACTCAGAGTCCATGTTGAGCGCCTCATTCGAAGGGTGAAGGAGCACAAGATATTCAGTACAGCAATACCTCTGTCTCTCACAGGAAGCATCAACCAACTGTACACAGTCGCCTGCCTCTTGGTTAACTACCAAAACGGGCCCTTAGTTAAAGCCTGGGCAAGCAATTGCTAATGCTGAAGAAGCAGAATTAGGCAGGCGGAAATGTTTTTTATTACTGTACAGTCACATGAAATCATTTTTGTTTTAACTTTAGAATGAGTCCTTATTCACTGTATATAATTTGAAATTTGATTTGAAATAAAATTGTCAACAAATATAGAATTGTGAAACAAATATTTTAATTACATTTTGATGACATGAAAAGACAAAAAATGTTTGTAAAATCTTACATCAATTAATTTCCTCATTACTGTGCCTCTTAAGTTACTTGTGCATAGAGAGGTATTTTGGCAGATATGTAAAAAAGAAAAACAAATCACACCTCTGTTTCAGGGAGCTTAACACAGAATTGTCTCTGTAAATGCGCTGCACAAACATGTCATCATGGGCACAGACAACAAAGTCACACCATTCCATACCCGTCATAAGCAACTGCCCCTGCACTTGCCAATAATAAGCATGGCTTTCCTTTAATTTATATGTTCCATGATCAACTCTGAGGTACCTGCAGTCAACGTAGTTTAGTGCATTTGGGCATTTCATCTCAACCAAGCCAAATGATGGTCTCTCAAGCGGGTCATATACCAGACCATCCGGTGACGCACCCAGCCAAGGTGCATCTGGATGAATCACCAGTCCACATTTCCTTAAGTTCAGGTTTTTAAGAGTTGCATAGTCCTTTAAGGCACCTGCCTCCATATCCAGTCCCCTCTTCATGTGTGTTGTTTGTCGTGTCCCTCGCATGATCCTCTCAGCTAGTTTGTCTGCAGCATTTGGACCTCTAACATGGCTAATTTCCCTAAAATTTGAAGCAGTCACCCTCTCTTTCCTCAGTGAATGCCACTCAGGTGCTGCACTTTGACATCTGGTTGATTCTTCAATTAGGTGTGACTGCAACAAAGTCACAGACAGTGAGTGGAGATGCAGCTGTTCCTGGTTTGTTGGGACATATGTACAGTCTGTTGGCTTTAACTGGTAGCCCTCTGGTGGCACTTTTGGGAATGGGGGTGCATCCTTATGGGTGATAAAACCATCAGGTGTAGGTGGTGGATGCTGATACGATAGGATACTGCCAGCTTGTACCTTACCGAAAATGGAGTCCATGAGTGGCTTGTCAGGTGAGATATTCATTGTGCAGATAAGGGGAAGAGATCCTGGTTTGAAGTCAGCATAGACAGCTTTAGGGTTGAGTGTTGATGGGACTGGCAGCTCACCACTGTAGGCCTTGTATAGTGAAGATCTGGAATAACATTATCAGGGAATCAATAAACAATTTTGCTACAAAATATAGTATAGCATGCATGTTTACACTGACTGCATACCTGATTCCACTTGCTGAAGTAGCACCTGGTTTGGGCTTCACTACCACCATGGCATCCACCGGTCCCGGCTTCACTCCCTATTTATTAGATGCCATCAAAACTATTGCAAAAGGCTATAGCAAAACAAACATTATGTCAGATATTTAATTGATACAAACCATTGTTCGTGGTTTATGCCACTTCTGTTCTGTTTGGGTGCATGATAGGACAGGAGGGACAACAGACATTCCAGATTCATAGTAATGGGCTGTCTGGTAAAGCAAAGCAACCAAATGGTTGCACAACCCACTCCCAGCCACACAGGAGCAGGAGCTGTTAAGCACAACTGGCTCTGAATCACGTAATGTCATCTGAAATACACAAACAAAAAGTGTAAAAATAAATAAATACAAAAAGTAGTCATCAAGTATATCAGTTACTCATCAACAAAGTTGAAACCATGTGTCTATGCTTGGAACACGTAAAGACAACAACAGTTTCAAGGTAGAACATGAGCAGTTTGAAGGGTAGCCGTGTAAGGGCAATAGCCAGCATTCTGCATCTGCAGCCATCACATCAGGTAAAACTACATTTCATATCATTATTCATCAGATTTTAAAATAAACTCCCTGTGTGTTATAGACTAACTAGAAAGCCTGCACACTCTGCTACCCTGTATCTGCAACTGCTGTAAAGTTAGTTTCATATTCATAGATTCAGATTTTTGCCCTCAATAACTTTCTTATGGTGTATTAAAAATGATTCATATTAGTAAATTATTATAATAAACAAGTATGACTATCAGCTTCAACTCTTGTAGTCGTTTTATTTAAAAAAATTCATTTTTTTGTAGCTCATTGTCAATGATATTAACTCTTTTCCATCCACAATTGAAAATCTATTGACAAAAATTCTGAATGTGTGATTATAAAACCAACTTTGCCGCAGTGTATCTCCATTACCACTGTTTCAGCTATAATTTGCAGTGATAATTCAGTGCTATTCATCTGTCGTAGAACTGCATTACATTTTTTATTCTTATTATTTTGTACAATAATCATCCATACTAGCTAAGATAACAGCTGTGGTTATCCACGCTGAACAGTGGTAACGTTAGAAAAGTAAAAACTGAACTGGACTGAACATGTCCAACAGAACTTTGAACGTCACTTAAGCTACTAGTACTCCTACTCTCAGTTGGTGTGGAGTCTCTGCTTTCCTCATAGAGCGGTAGCAGTGAGCTTTCACTGAGATTTCATTTGTGGCCCTGATTTTACCTGACACTTTCAGACAAAATTACAAACACATTAAATGTAAAACATTTATACTAACGTGATTAGCCTGCTGCTGGACGGATCGTAATAAATAATAGCGGTTCAGGTTAGCTGAACTTACCTTCATAATTACACAGATACGAAGACACATAAAACTTGAAACCTTTCTCAAGTTTGCTCTGTGGCGTTGTACTGCACATCCTTACAATTCTTCGCACATCATTGATTGTACATTTGGGCAACTCCAGCAAACACCGAGTAAAATTCGTCGACTCTGCCATAATCGCGCTTTCCTCCGCTTCAAACCTCTCCAACCGGAAACGGAAGAGCAGCCTTGCGTCAAACGCGGAAGTACGCGTGCATAGAGCCTATTGAGTGACTCTACATAGTCACAATTTGAAGATTTGGTCTGGTATGGCCTCAGAAGTACAAAAA
Organism: Garra rufa; assembly: GCF_049309525.1. Taxonomy (NCBI): domain Eukaryota; kingdom Metazoa; phylum Chordata; class Actinopteri; order Cypriniformes; family Cyprinidae; genus Garra; species Garra rufa. Next base: position 13,622,340 of record NW_027394277.1, read on the forward strand.
CAAAACAAAAAAAGCCTTGTGGTGAAACAAAAAGTTATGAAGGACGCATGAAGGTGACCAGATGTAATCCACATTCAGTTCCGGTGTGAACACTGACTAGATTTCACACACCTTTTTTCTCTCAGTACACTCTTGAACAATGTTTTAGTACTTTTGATACTTTACTTTTGGTACTTTAGTACTACAATTGAATGTATTTCAAAAGGCATGTGTAGATGATTGTAGAAATTGCTAATTTTCTAAACCTCTTCTTGCACTGAAGAAAACGGCAGTTTCTTTCCAGAATTAGTTTGCACATGACTTATCAGGCTGCTTTGACGTGTGAAACTCTTCTCACACTGAACACACTTGTACGGTTTCTCTCCAGTGTGAACTGTCATGTGAACCTTAAGGTTTACTTTATGTGTGAAACTCTTTCCACACTGTTCACAGGTGTAAGGTTTCTCTCCAGTGTGAATGCTCAAGTGAATCTTAAGACTTACTTTATATGTGAAACTCTTTCCACACTGAGGGCAGGTAAAAGGCTTTTCTCCAGTGTGAATTTTCATGTGAGTCTTAAGAACTCCTTTTCGTGAGAAACTCTTCCCACACAGTTTGCAGGAGTAAGGTTTCTCTCCAGAATGAATTCTCATGTGGCAATATAGATTACATTTCAGAGTAAAACTCTTTCCACATTGATCACACTGGAATGGATTCTCTTCAGAATGACTTCTCATGTGAGTCTTAAGTTTTCTATTACATGTGAAACTCTTCTCACACAGTTTGCAGATGAAAGGCTTTTCTCCAGTGTGAATTCTCATGTGGACAGTAAGGTAATGTTTCTGTGTAAAACTCTTCCCACAAAATTTGCAGATGAAAGGCTTCTCTCCAGTGTGAACTCTCATGTGGACAGTAAAGTTATTTTTCTTTGTAAAACTCTTTCCACACTGAGGGCATATTAATGGCTTCTTTTCAATGTGAACTTTCATGTGACTGTTAAGATGTCCACTTAAGATGAAACTCTTCCCACACTGTTGGCAGCTGTAAGGTCTCTCTCCAGTCTGAATTCTCATGTTAGAATTAAGGTTTGTACTTTGTGGTTTCTTATTTATTTCTGGTGTGGAAGTCTTTTCATTCTGTGAGCAACTAACTGATTTTTCTTCAGTTTTGAAATCATGTTTCTCATTTTGATCTTTCTCTTCTGTTTCATTGAGTTCTTGACTCTCCTCTTTCAGTGCCATCAGGTCTGAGGTCAAATAAGAAAAATGTAAGTTAACAGCAGTTTAATGGCACAAAGTAACCGTCATCAAAACATTTAGACTAGTGTTGTCAATTAATAAAAAACTAACTATTTGACGATAAACTATTTCACATTAAATGGAATGTAAAACAACATAAAGATTGTACATTTAAAATATGTGGCTTATTGGCATCTTTTCACCAAGTAGCCAATGGTAAATGAAGACCAGTTTCATTGAGACAAATACTGCTACTGATCTGTTTCTATTTAATGCATTTCCATCCAATTTAAGCCATTAATTGTAGCCATAATTAAAACCAATAATTTGTAACATATATATTGTTGTGCTTTTATCACAACTACCATATAATTATAAATAAAAACATTAGCTCCTTTAAAAAAGAAAACACAAAATCTGCCATGTTTATCTTCACGTTAGAGAATTTAAAAGCAGCATTCAATTGAGAAATATTTTCTAATTAAACCCAGAGAAGTTATGATGAGTGATTTTTGGTTTGTATTTTATTGTTTGGCTCCAGAGTTGGAGAGTAATAAAGTACATGTAACGTCATTTCATATTTAAAATACAAGATGAATAACTATTACGGAAAATGTTACCTGTTTCAGATGCAGAAAAGTTAGTTGATGCATTCATGACGTCTAGACTGGACTATTGTAACGCACTACTAGGTGACTGTCCTGCATCTTCAATAACAAGCTACAAGCTGGTGTTTCTGAAATATGACTATTTATTGCTTATTATAATGAACATTCAGAGCTATTTACGTTTTAATATCGCACTTTTGATGATAGCAGAAAAAAATCCCTTACAGTTAAAACAAATGTTAACTTACTAAAGTGTCATTGTTTGCTTCAAGCAAAATATTTTTTGTCAGATACCGCTTTCATTGTTTTCTAATCAAAAGTAGATACTGTGTTTAAATGTTACACAATATATATATATATATATATATATATATATTTTTTTTTTTTTTTTGCTATAGAGCTGGACATTTTAATAAGGTGAATGAATGAGTTCAGCTTTGAAAATGAAAACCAACCTGTTTGTTCCTCAGTATCTTCATGTTTGACTCTGAATGCTTCTTCAATCTTCATGTCTTCACTCTCCTCTTTAATAAACACCATCTTTATAATAGTGTGACACGTGGATCTCAGTTCATTCAGCAGGAGTTTTTCTGTGTTTGGTAGAAAGAAAAATAAATGTAAACTAAAACTAAAACTTTAGTAGTCATTTATCAGATTCCACTTTCATGAAAACATTTGCTGTTTGTTGTTCTTGTTGTATTCCCAGTGTTTTGAGCAGCAGATGTCGTAAGTGTGCGGCGATTCAAATCAGTGAATCATTTTGGTGAATCGATTGATTCAGTTGAATCGGAATTTCGAAAAGATCCGTTTCTTTCAACACTACTTATCCTACCAGTGACCGAATTCATTGTGAAAAAATATTCACTATATAGGGACTACAGTGTCACTAAATAAAGCATTACAGTGTTTTATTGCCTAACAAATCATTTCACAGTTTTATATCCAATTCTCTAAACGAGTTGCCTTGATTTAAACACTTTCAGTTGCTGCTCCGGGTGTGTGTTCACTACTGTGTGTGTGCACTTGGATGGGTTAAATGCAGAGCACAAACTCCTAGTATGGGTCACCATACTTGGCCTCACCTCACTTCCTTTCCTTTCCTTTCCTTTAAAGCACACACCTTTCTCCGTTTGAATCCCAGATGCAGAAGCGCGCCGCAGCCTTATGACATCACATCTCCAGAACAAAATAAAAGTCTTGTTCACTAAAATCAATATCCTTTTAGATTATAAAACACGTATAATACTTTACAGCTGTACCTAGAAGGTAGGATGAATTGAAGAGACAAACTGCAGATCTATCAAAAGTCCAAAGCTATTGATACTAATTATATATTTTTATATCTAATACATAGCCTGATAACATTTGTGATATTCTCAACAAGAATAAAGTCCAGTATTTCGGTATTCAAATTACAGGACTGAAAAAAAAATTAAAATGAATATTTCAAACGATGTTTTTTAAATCAAAATTAAATTTGTGTTTGCAGAGAGGTTTATGATATGTATTCATCTTTTAAATAAAGATTTAAAGATCTATGACTGTAAAGGATTGTATTATATAATATTATATTAAGGATTATATTAATATATAAAGTATTAAGTATAATAGCCTGTGCTAAAATGAGATCATAAGTTATCTATCACTTTAGTAATATCTCTGACTGAAAAATATGTATCACATTTCATATTACAGTGTTCTCAGACTTCATCTCAGATCAGAAATGTTCATTTAATCAATAAAAAATAAAAAATAAAAGCGGCATTTTTAAACAGCATTTTGGAAGTTCAAACTTTGGGGCGCCATACATATTCATTATATACAGAGAAATCCTGAAAATGTTTTCCTTGAAAAAACAATTTCTTTATGACTCAGGAAAGAAAGGCATGAACATTTTTGCGTGTATTTGAATGTTTAGGCGCGAACCTTGAACTAAAAGATAACTTTACATGTCCGTGTTCTGCTCCGTCTCTGAGTGCAAACACAGAACAGCGCATGTTTTCTTACGCACTATTAAAAACACAACATCAAATAAACATTAATAAATCAAGCACGTCCAGTTTTATGAAAGTCACATTATATGATTTTTGCTGATTTGCATGTGAAACTATACTTTTATGGAGGAGCATAAGCGCACCACTGGTTAGGGGGCAGAACGCAATAATCGTTTCATCTCGATTACTGCATTTTTTTATGATCGTTGAAGCAGAAATCAAAACTGAATTTTGATTAATTGCACAGCCCTATGTACATCTAATATTTCTTGTTATCCCTTGATATTTCAGACCACTCACTGTTACCACTCAACCTAATCAGCAGTAAACTCCAGGTTTGAGTCTTATGTGTTCTTACAGACACACCACTCTGGATACAAATCCACATGTTACAGCACAAATACAGTCCTTACCTAATTCTTCAAAACAAAGACAGCATAGGAGTTTTTGCATCTGAAATATTCACATGCATTACAGTGCATCACTGAATTGCAGTTAGGTTGTATTTGTACTTCATTGTGCTGCAGTTTTAGTGCCGTTGAACTTTAACTGCAGTTTCACTGCTGTTGAACTTTAATTAACATCAGTTGTTTTTGTAAGAGAAAGGCTGTCTCCAGGGTTAGGGTTAGGTTCATTTTATGTAAATGAAGTAAATCTTTACTTCACATGAAATGTTATTAATAACATTCAATTAACTTAATTACATGAATGAAGTGTGAAGTTAAAAAATAGAAAAATCCTGTAATGGACATTTTTGAATCTTGAATATCTATATATAATAACATATATTACGTGTAACACGTTACATTTAAGTCACATCTCTCTAACAAGCAAGCAGGACACACAAGATGTTGGAAAATGTGATAGAGTGAAGAATTTGTTTAAGTGACTTTAAGTGCTCATGGAAGCGGCCAGCTAAAACCGCTCATGGTTAAAGGGATAGTTCACCCAAAAATGAAAATGTGATGTTTATCTGCTTACCCCCAATGCATCCAAGATGTAGGTGACTTTGTTTCCTCAGAAAAACACAAATGAAGATTTTTAATGAAAACCGGTGCAGTCTGCCAGCCTTATCATGGACGTGGATGGGCACCAGACCTTTAAAAGTAAACAAAAACATGCACAGACAAATCCAAATTACACCGTGCGGCTCGTGACGTTACATCGATGTCCTAAGACACGAAACGATCAGTTTTTGCGAGAAACTGAACAGTATTTATATCATTTTTTACCTTTGATACACAGTCACGTCCATCTGTCCTGAGCACGAGTTTGGCATCAGTCACGTCACATGTGCACGCGCTTCTGTCGTAGAATACGCAAACGCCGGAAGCAATCTGTCGCATGAATACGACACTCATTGTTTACACAGTGCACAGAGATTGTGGGTATAGCGGCTATTCAAAATGGTAATTACTTGCGCGTATCCTGATTGTTCAAACCGATTTAAAGCTAAAAGATTACGTTTGCTTGCGCAAACTCATCCGGGACTTTTCACTGATTTCCCCTTCCGGCGTTTGCGTATTCTACGACAGAATTCATGTGACGTGACTGATGCTAAACTCGTGCTCAGGACAGATGGACGTAGCTGTGTATCAAAGGTAAAAAATGATTTAAATACTGTTCAGTTTCTCGCAAAAACCGATCGTTTCGTGTCTTAGGACATCAATGTATCATTCATGAGCCGCAGGGTGTAATTTGGATTTGTCTGTGCATGTTTTTGTTTACTTTTAAAGGTTTGGTGCCCATCCATGTCCATGATAAGGCTGGCAGACTGCAACGGTTTTCGTTAAAAATCTTCATTTGTGTTTTTCTGAGGAAACAAAGTCACCTACATCTTGGATGCATTGGGGGTAAGCAGATAAACATCAAATTTTCATTTTTGGGTGAACTATCCCTTTAAGGACCCGCAGGAGCCCTCTACTTTACGAAAGCCTGTCGGGCAGACCAGTAAAACACAATAGCCCTGGGTCATTGGGCTAGCGATTTTGCAAATAAATATCTACATAAAGGCTGCAGTATTGAAATTACAAATACATGGATATTGTATATTTTCACAATGTATCTGCTACTATTCCAGAACATTTGTGATTATCTAATCAAAATATGTTATTCACACACCGGGGCAAAAGTCCAGCTCTGAGTCTAGAAGAACTCGCCATCTGGTATCACACACACCGGACACGTTGCGTTCAGTTCAAGCGGTGATCTACAAGAGTTTATTTGATCACCAAATCTTCACTAATGCAGCATCAAGTCAACAAATCAATCACTTAATGATATGAGCACATGCACTTCTGTAAAATATGTACACACCGCTTCATTATCGATGTTTTAAATCCGCCTTTGGAGTGTCCCGCTCTGTGCAGTGCTCAGTGTCACGTGTCTAAAACTGTACGTGCTGTCAGTAATTTCCACCACTAGAGGCTGCTCTCCTGCTGTATAACAAAGACTATAAGGATGCTGCTGTATAATGAGGACCTTCTCAGCCGCTCTAGCAACGGACCCAACGTGGAAAAACTATTGACATAGATTTTGCCAGATAACTGATAGCTCTGCCAAGCAACTATCGGTGCCGATTAATCGGCGAAACCGATACATCGGTCGACCTGTAGTCCAGGTGGTAGGGCCTTGCTTTCTGCTATTCATCTTGGGCTGCAGACTGGCACAAGCTCCATGATGATGATGTTGAAGGACCTTCTGAAGCTTCAAGAGTTGTTGCCAGAATCTCCTTCAGTTTCTGCTTCTCACTGTTCATTTAATTAAAATAATGACAATAAGAAGTCAGCCTACCAAGTAAGTTTTGAGACAAGTTCTGTTCTGTTACCATGGGTACCTCCTCAGCTGGTTCACAAGGATTCAGGACTGAAAAATATTGTGATAAAGTAATTAGATTTTGCAGTTTGGTTCAAGTAAATCAAACCTTTTGGCAGCAAGGAGGCAAAGAAAAAATAACTATGTAATGTTACTGCATCACATATTGATTTGATGCTGAAAAATTTACTAGCAAGGGGGCATTAGCATCCTGGAATGACAACAGAAAAAATGTGTAGGGATAGTAACAATCAAAAGCCCATTTTACAGGCGATTCCTCTTCCACTGTGACTCACTGTACAAATAAATACAGCAAATTATTTGAAGGTTCCAGTGGCTCCATGAAAATAACAAATTAAAAAATAATTATTGGTGAAGGACCTACTTCCTCTTTGCTAGCACTCATATTGAACACATCTAAATAAATAGAACCATTAATGTTTATATAAACATATCCATGGATGTATTTGACATATGTTTAGTTTCATTTATTTATGGATGTATATTATATGCAGTTTTGTTTTGTGTTTTTGTATTTATTCTGCTATGTACAGTGCTTTGGCCATATGTACCCAAGTATGTCATGCCAATAAAGCAATCTGAATTTAACTGATTTAACCAGAGAAGGCACAGACAAACCTAGCCTAGCTCCACCCACACCTATTCAAAATACAGGATACAGCCTAGACCAACCCGTAGCTGAAGAACGCATACACGTTTCTCCACTTCTGCTCTTTCTTTTTAGCAGTGGATGCCCTTCACAGTCTCTCGCAATCCACTGAAATTTATCTTGCGGTTAGTGGATGTTCTTTTCTCATCTTGCTTTTCCTTGCATGATAGAAAGTCAACATTATATGTAAACAGCACATCTAACACAACATCAGTGGGGTTTCTCCCATTTTACTTACTGTATGAATCCCATTCGAAATTCCTTTTGGCCAGCAAACACCCATTTTTACAGCCGGTGTAAGACCCGTGCAGGACTCTGACCATGGTTTACAAAGGAATGAATATGCCAATAAGTGGTACTGGTAATAGTTAATAAATGGGTGTTGATTATCTTGTTTGGTTGTAATTACTAAAACATCTATAGTTTATCCCCAGTCACTATCAGTCAGTATCCATTGAAGACTTTGTGACCTACTTTTTTCCATAAACTGATATAAAACTGAGGTTTTTTTTTTTTTTTTTTTTTTTTTTTTTTTTACAAATGTGTTGCTTGCACTTTGCTGTTTATGCTTGTTCATAGATTAGAGTTCATGATGCCTTGTGGAAATAAATTAGTTGCCCCAAAGGTGTGTGAAGGCCATGAGATGAGTGGAGAACTGATTCACAAAGTGTTTAAATCAAAGACCTTGTACCTCAGGTCATCAAAGGAATAGAGGTATGCCCTACGTTTGACGATCTGTTTTTTTAAATTATAAAGTGCTGTCTGAGTATGCATCTTTTGTGTTTGTTTGTTTGTTTGTTTGTTTGTTTGTTTGTTAAACAATGTAACTCATTTTGCAGTGAGGATTTAGAAAGATGACTCTGATTCAGTAATGAAATAACACCTACAGTACCTTGCCCCAGGACCACTGAATTGTGTTCTCCACCTCTCTCTGAGCCTGTTGCTACACAACCTTCTACATCCCTCTCATGTTCAGCAGTGCCTTCTACTTCATGGGCAACTACACCATCCACTTTTCCAGGGCATTCTGTTGCACAGGCTTCAACATCTTCAGCTCCATATACAATGAGTTATGAGACCATAAGTCATGATGATTGCAGTGCCTATCTGTCAGTTATGATGACCTTCTCAGACATTTCATCAGATGATGAAGAGCTTAATCAGGCAATTCTCACCAGCACTGAAACACATCAGTAAGTACAATGAAAGTAACAACTAACTATGGTGGTTTGAGTTATATTAGTAAGGGTAGCTGTGCATTCAATTATTTTAGGCAAAGAACAACTATACATGAAGTGCATTAAAGTAATTTATACTATGGGGTTGTTGAATGCTTGAATCTGAGTGGCACAGCGAACGTAGTTTCAGGCAGCACTTGACCACATTACATGTCTTTATCCCTTTGCCACATGATTTCAGTTATTTCAAAGGTCTTTACAGCCTAAAACAGGGCTATTCAATTAAGATTCATTTGAGGGCCGGATTATCGAACTGAAAATTTGAAGGGGGCCAAGGGGGTGGGGGCCATCCCGATCTCGTTCTAGGGGGGGCTATACAATTACATTGAAATGCATATTCACTAAAATGAACTAATATTACCAACACTGCTGTCTGTCAATCAAATTTTTCTGTAATAATTTATGCATTTATATTGTCATAATTTCACACTGAACCTCCAAATTAAGGTAGAAACAACATAAAGTATATTTTAAATATGTTTTTAATGGTATATTTTTGCCAAGTAGCCTAATGAAGTATTGATATTAATTCTGCTACTGGTGTCTCTATTCAATTAATTTTCTCTCAGTTTTACATATTAATTATGTGCATTCAACATTACAGTATTAACAGTCAGTTGAAAGCCAATATTTTAAACATTTAACAAGCTCTGAAATATAATTTAGGTGATTTTAAAACAATCTTCACATAAACTGTAAATTGTATACGCATAAACTATACAGAGTATTATTACCATATACTGGTTATAATCGGGATTTTATGTATTTTAATTTGACATAATTTTTGTCATTTACAGCTCATTCTGGTCTTTTTGAAAGAGTCACAGAATTAAAGCAGTGCGTAAGATTACATTTATTTGAATTATAGCATTTTTTTGGATTAACAAGTGAGAGAGAAAGAGATTTGTACCTGCTTTCTGTTGAAAGTCTTTCTCTGTATTAACAATGAAACCTGTAAGCTGCACTGAGCAGCTGCTTTCAGTTTATAATCATACCGTCTGTTCTCTAACTGAACTAAGTGATTTTTATTAAAAAAAAAAAAAAAATCAAAACTATGATGGGGGTGGTGCCATGGTGGACAAGTGACAAACCTGGTGTTGTGGCCTAACATCGAGTAACACGGATAACACTGAATATCGCAACAAGCCTAGTGTGTGCCTTGTGCATTAATTCATCATTTGGGTTAAACTGACTTGAAACTATGTGAGGATCAAACGTTTTTTTTTTGCACAGCCGATCTGAATTGAGTTTTCAGACAGACCATGGTATAATTGCATTTAACTCTCCATTGTTTTGGTTCATTCTGTCACACCCCCGGACTTTCTTGTTGGTTTTTCCCATTTTCCCCTGCAGTTCTGAGTGTTTTTGGTTTCTCCCTTATTGTCTGCACCTGTGTCTGTAATTAGTCTGTCTATTTAAGGTGTGTGTTTTCCCAGTACTCTTGTCGGTCTTTGATGTGAAATGGATGTTTTCCCCTGGTGTTCCTGTGTCTACCTGTATTCCGTTGGATTTATTAAATATACGTCTTTTTATTACGTCGTTGTTCATGTGTCTCCTCCTTTGTTCAGTTTGTTTTGGTTTCACCATTTGCCCATATTTGGACTTCCCCCTCATTATCTTGTTTGGTATCACCTGTCATGTTAAATTGCCACACTCAATCTATTTAAGTTGTTTGTTCCCTCAGTTTCATCGTCCGGTCTTAATGTTTTGTCGTGTCTGTTTAAGCCTTGGATTTTATTTTGTTAGGAAGTTATGTAATGGTTGTTAATTCCTGGATTTATGTTTGTTTTTCAATAAATACGTGGGTTTTTTGTACTCCTGCTTCCCCGTGTTTTCCTCTGGCTCCTCATTCAATTTTGTGTGATTATCGATTGTGTTAAAATGCATATTACACAATTACATTTACCTTGTGGATCTATTGTTATGCCATCTAATCCTTTACCAAGGAGTTCTAGGGACTAATTCTGTCCTCAATTTTACAAACATTAAATACTGCAGTAAAATATATAAATGTTATTAAAAAAACTGTAACAAAATATATTATAAGCCCATTATAGCCCTTTCATAATAGTACAATGAAAACACCACAAACAGTCAAAGACTGTAAAGAAAATTTTTCTGAAACAATTAAAACATAAAATGAAGTACCATAAAAAATGATAATGCCCACAATTTAATAATATAAAATCTTCAAATCAAACATTAAATTAAATACTATATTGCCCTTTAAATATATTCAAAATTGCAACAACTTATGGTATTCAAAAAGAAAATGTGTCTCTCTAGACAATTATTTTCAAAACAAAACTACATGTTAAATGGAAATACTTTTTCCATCAAAAGAGAGGCTTTACAATTACCACAATATAAATAAATTTACGCTTAAGTGTAACCCATATTAAACAGGTGGAAAAACACCATTAACATCAATCCTTTAAAACTACATTTAACACGGTTACATTTAGCAAACATGCAAAAAAGTTATGAAAAGAAACTATATAAATGTATATAAAATAAACAATGTTTATAACACCATTTAACTTTAAAAATCAATGATCGCAAAACATTTCTTAAATTACCCAACTTATAAATGCGGCCTCGTGCCTACGGCGAATCACAACCGTGCCGATATACAGCCATATCTCAAGTCTACTCGTGTGATATTGCTCATATATCTTTGCTCTGGAATTGTGCACTATTTTTCTATATCTGTAAGACATTACATAAGGAAATGCTCAGTACTGAGCAGCAAGTGCAAACAGCCTTACAACTGACTGACAATAACATTGCATTACTTTAACACAGCATTATAGTTATGTCTTTTTTTTAAATTGACAGCAAATTACAGCTGTATATTCAGACAATTCAGAACGAGGAAACAATTAAAAAAAAGGTCAGTTTTATGGTTGTATATAATGTCAATGCAATTGGACTTTTACATTAAGAGGTACACATCTTTTTTAATTCAGCAATTAGATAATGTTCATCGCCCACACATTGCATTCTAAGACTTTGTTAATTTCAGATCTGAAATCAGGATAACTGTCATAGAAAACTGACAGCTCCAGGATACATCCACATGTGTGCAACTGGGCATTGTTGGAATCCAGAAACAGATAAGAACGAGTGCAGAATCTGAGAAAACATGACAGACCCTGTATGTCAGCTTCCTGAAGATAATATCTGTTAAAATGCTGTTATGCAGTTTCACATCATCTTATGTCCTTCTGCTGTTGTTTTAGCAGCCTGCCACTGCCACTCAGTCCCCTGTTGCACCCCACAGTCTGACCCCCAATTTCCACCGGCTGCGTTACGGCTCCGGCACGGCGGTGGAGTCAATAGGTTTTCATTTAAGTCAATGAGTGTATTTCCACTGAATGCGGTACAGCTGCGTTCCGACTCCGACGATCCGCAGCCCTCCTGAGCAGATACGCAGAGCTTCTATTTTTGCCGGATGCCGGAGCGCTCCGCAGCACTACAGGGCAGAGTACGCAGGACAGGAAGTCGAGTGACAAAACAGAACAGCCAGAAACAAAATAAAAGATCCGTTTAATTTTCAAAATAAAATACACCGCACTCATATTTCCCTACACTACACCTTGAAAACGTCATAATGGGCGGAGACAGGCTTGTTGAAGTTTTAACCCCGTTGTCACGATGGATGAAGAAATGCTGATTATTGGGGTACAGAATCAACCCATCATCTATGACCCCTCACATCCTTTTTATAAGGACAACATTAAAAAGGATGCGGCTGGTTTGGTAGTTCTGTTTATAGAAAGTACATATCGCGCGATCACACCAGAATTCGTGAAGAATACATATAAAAACTACATGAAATGGCCGGAGACAGCGTATGACGTCACCGCAGCGCGACCGTCGCTGCTGCTGCATCACTACCGGGCGACCAACACATAAAAGGGGCGCCAATACAACACAATACATCTTTTTCGTCTTCAGCCCTCTTTGTCTCGGAATGCATACTCTCTCACCAGAGGCATATATGACGTGTGTGGTAATCTGAGGAATACCTGCACTTTCACACTGCCGCGAGTTGTGAGGGAATAATACAAGCAGATCAGCTTTTAAGAGAGTAGAATGCAATCGGTGCATTCATTGCTTGGCTGTAACGAGAGGCACGCTCTCATACCTACTTGCACGAATCTCATGCTACGTGGGTGTGGTAAATTACAGCACGTCTGGCTCCCGAGGGAACTAATGTGCGCATCGCGAATATGCATTCGCAAAGGAGTGAGGTGAGTTACTCTGTTCCTCAATTTTGCATGAGTGTGTTTGTCTCTCACGGCATTAACAAACGCATTCGCGGCGTCGCATTCGCTTGCTTTTTTCCTGAGGGAATTTGGCGCTGGGCGGAGTATATATTAAAAAAAATAATAAATAAAAATTAGCTCCCACGGGAGCCGGATATGTGCTGCGCGTCTGTCATGATCTGGGCTGTGGGGCCTCCCTCAGCCACTTGCGGTCGCTGTTTTCCCTTCCCTACGCTGCACTTCCTGATTGCATTCACCTGTCTTTGTCATTAGCACTGATTCACTCACAGCTGTTCACTATTATCTGGTCTTTAAAAACTCTCACCTTTCACTCCTGCTTGATGGCTGCATTGTCTTTTGTCTTTGCATGTTATTTTGTGTGTTCCTGATCTGGCCTTGATCGTGTTCCCTGTTTTGTTTATTTAGTATTCTGTTTGTGCCGTGTTGGCCTTGGTTTATGTTTATTTGTGTTTTGTTTGATTAAAATATCCTTCCCCTGCATTTGGACCCAGACCTCATCCTTCTTTCGTGACAGCGTCGCGATTGTGGAGTTAATTTACCGCTATAAGAAGGGGGTTTCCTAAGACTAATTCAACCATGATTATGGCAGAACAGTCTTATTAAACTGCAGCTGTCTGAGGCTAGCTGTGTGTTAATTTTTCCCCCTTTAGGGTCTGGAGGCTTTCGTCAGTTTTTACCTCGGTTGGTCCTTCCTACACACAGATATCTGAGGATGTCTGTGTATTGTTTGTTAAGCATTTCTCTTGTAGCTCTTGCCTAGATGGTGCTGTCTCCCCTGCTAGGGTTTAAGTAGACAGCCCACTCTGTTGGTTTGGGCTGCATTTAAAAGGACTAACCAGAGGTCTTTTACTGATCTGTTAGTTTCCAAGGCTCAAGGGCCTGTGTGTTGTGTTTACTTCTCAGAGAAGAACAATTTTATGAAGGAGACATACGGCAGATACTCCCCCTCAGATTCTATGGACTACGGTTATGGTAGTGTTCGTCTTCTCCACATCACAGGTCGGATGGTTAACCACCCTTACAGCATATGTTAGACTTGGGATTTTTTATGTCCCCCCTTTTAAGGTAAGCTCCCTAAGTTTGGTCTTAGGATCGCCCTTAACATGTTTAATGCTGTCTTCCGCAGGCCTGTTCTGAGAATCCCTCTAGCCAGGATAAGAGCTTGTGCTCTGTTGAGGCAGAAACATAAGCGCTGGTAAGCAATACTTCCCCTTTTTTGGAAAGGGTATTTCTCAGAAGTATTACTATGGGAAAAAGGATCTTTCCCTTCTTGTCTAGGTTGATTCTCACCTCTACAGGCCTCGTGACGAGCTGGGCTCTCCCCTTTCTGAGGAAAGGATCCCTAATGAGGGCCCTCTAGGCCGGAGAATGAAAAATGCTCCCCTTTTCTGCGGAAAAAGGTTTATTTGAGCACACCCTGGTGACTAATTTTCCTAAACAATGGGTTAATATAGGATTCCAGGTCACTTATGTGAATGCTCCCCTTTCTATGGAAGGGGTTTTACTAAATCAGCATCACTCTGTGACTTCTCTCAAGCCACCTTATCTTAGTCTGAGGGCTGGGGTAAGGCTTGATGTAGAATCTACACCCAGGTTTAGGGTTGCTCTCCTTTCTGAGGAAAGGATCTGAGCATCTTTTGGGGTCAAAACACCTCAAAAAGAAAAAATGGCACCTTAGGGTTGATTCTCGTTCCTCAGGCTTTATTTCACTTCCCTTTCTGAGGAAAGGTTTTTTCTGAAGTGTCAAACAGGAGAATGAGTTTCCTGTCATTTCCTCTCCTAGTGAACTACGGGCCTCCGTTTTCTGTGGAAAAAGAGCCTTTCTAACCTGTTGAGACATGAGTTTGCTGTGAATGGAGTGCAGCAGGCCACCCTCTAACAAATACGCCTGGGGGCGGGGGAAGTGCTCTATGCAGACTCGGAACAACTAAGGAAAATGCTCCATTTTTTCTGCGGAAAAGGTTTATTTGAGCACACTTTGGTGCATAAACATTGGGTTTGTACTTCAAAGGTCTCTTATGTGAATGCTCCCCTTTCTGAGGTAAGGGTGTTTTATAAAATGAGCATCAATTTGTGACTCCTCCATTCTTACCCTAGTCTGAGGGCTGGGGTAAGGCCTGATAACAGTGTTCTCTTTGAGAAAAGGATTTGAGCACTCCCCTTTTGGAGATGTAAAAGTCTTATCCTAGTCTGAGGGCTGGGGTAAGGCTTGATGCAGAGTCTGCACCCAGGTTTAAGAATGCTCTACTTTCTGAGGAAAGGATTTGAGCCTTTTTTTGACACCAAAAATTTCTAGAACTCCTCGTTTCACTTCCCTTTTTGAGGTAAGGTTTTATGAAGTTTCAAAACCAATAGGACGGGGTTTCCTCCCTAAATCAAGGCTTGGAAGCCAGCCTCAAATGGTAATTCTGGAGAATCTAAGGCACCTACCGCTCCCCTTTCCGAGGAAAGGGTTCCTAGAGCAGTAGAGATGTGTTCCTCCCTGTACGCAGGGGTTTGGAACCGATTGAGCTTGCTTCTATGAAGTTTCCGCTCTCAGATAGCTCCGCTTCTTTCAAAAGCTTGAAGGTAGCAGATCTCCCCTCATTAGAGGGTTATTTCTCGAGACCTCTACTCCTAAGAGCCTTCAGCCTTAGAGCTCCCATTATCTAAGGTTCCAAACCTTGGACCTGAGAGTAACTAACCTTTTACAAGGACCTTGGTGGCCCCCTTTCTCAAGGGTCACTAAAAAGAGCACCACTCCTTGATGGCAGAGTTTCCTCCCTGTACTTCAGGTCGAGAGCTTGACTGTCATACAACAGGTTTTACTCTCCAGCCTTGTATTCTATACAGGCTGTGTGGACTGGCGTGCATGCTCCCCCTTCAATGGGTTCCTGAGAGCAGTGCCCCCTTATAAAGGATTATCCTCCCTGGGGTTCAGGGCTTAAGGATTTGTCCTCTACCATCGTCCACTATTACAGGATGGTTCAGCTACCATGTTCATCTCCGTTGACGGATAGCTTGCGAGCTTCTGTCTGGAGTAGGGAACTTTTATCTGAGGATAAAAGCCCTTCTTCTGTCTACTTAGACAGCATGGAGCTGATAGTGAAACCTCCTGGGAAAACACTCTCCTTAAATCTGATCATCTCGGTAAGTGTCCCACGCTACGCCTGGGCATCTTTTATAAAGACCACAAGAGTGGCAAGTCCGTATTCATACGGGCTTTATAAAATCCACATGTTGGTAAGTTCCCACCAAGCTCTGGGTTCTTCTTTTAAACCCTTTATGGTATGGGTCACGCGTCTTCACCTCGTTCCCATTTATTGGAGTTGGCTTTCAACCCCGGTCCGACCATCCGTTATTAGGGCACCTCACTGAGGTAGCGTCTTGCTGACAAGTCTAAATTTCTGAGGAGATTTAGCCATTTCCTCCAGAAGGAATTATTTCTAATTCCAAGCCTTAGAGCTGTTCACTGGGTTCTAACCCAGGTTCAGGTAAGTGTAAGGTAACAGTTCAGTCACTGGCCGTGGAGGACAACGCTTAGGCTGTCACTTCGTCCTAGCAGGGGCAATTCTCTGAATTGATGCTAGTACTACCTAAGGTCTTAGTATGCACTCCCCTCAGCATGGCAGTGTGGGTATATTGTTCCCCAAAGCAACCTCTAGAGGACGCAGTGGGAAAGGGTACGTCTCAGGTTACATATGTAACCTTGGTTCCCTGAGAACAGGGAACGAGACACTGCGTCCTCTAGACTTTTTTCGCCATGCTCAGGACAAAGAATGCTTCCGACATTAAGATGTATTGTGTTGTATTGGCGCCCCTTTTATGTGTTGGTCGCCCGGTAGTGACGCAGCGGCTGCGACGGTCGCGCTGCGGTGACGTCATACGCTGTCGCCGGCCATTTCATGTAGTTTTTATATGTATTCTTCAGACACGAGTCACGCTGCCGGTGTTCCCCATAGCGACCTCTAGAGATTGCAGTGTCTTGTTCCCTGTTCTCAGGGAACCAAGGTTACATACGTAACCTGAGATGTTTTAGATACAGCTCCTGGCCTGACTGCTGCATCTGTGCCCGTTATTCACAAGGCTCTATTCAAGTTATTCAAGTTCAAATCTAATGAATAAGTACTAGTGTCTATTTAATAGGTACTAGTGTCTAATGAATAAGTACTAGTATCTAATGAATAAGCATTGCTAAGAATTTCATTTGGACAACTTTTGGATTCATTTGGATTTTTTTTTTTTTTTGCACCCTCAGATTGCAGATTTTTCAATTATTTCAAATCATACATCAGTGAAAAGCTTATTCAACCAGCTTTCAGGTGATGTACAAATCCCAATAGACAAAGAAAATGATGCTTATGACTGGTTTTGTGGTCCATGGTCACAAATAACAAGAAACTAAAGTAACACAATCTTAACATTCATGCAAACCAATATGATGGATCTACCCACAGAGATACAACATCACCAGAGTCACAGACGCAAATAATTTGAGGAAAGGTTGTTGGTAGCAAACAATCTGCAAGAGCAAAGGACAATTAGGATGACATTAAAGAATGTTTGGATCATGAGAATGTTTGCATAATGCATAATTAAATAATGTTTAATAATAATTTAATAAATTCCAATCAGCTGAAAAGAGAGACACCAACCTTGTTCACAGATGATGTGCTCGTCATCATGGAGTTTCACAAACTCTGTTGGAGGAATGTTTTTTAAAAAGCAATCCATGGTGGTTTGCCTACTGTGCAGAGTGTGGTGTTTATGTACCAACTGATCATGCTGCACAAAACCACTCTGTGGGCAAACATTCCCTACAACGGATGGCAGTTTCTTTCATGTGACAGTGTTTACATGTCATCTGGATGATGTTTTCAGCTGTCAACAAGTTGGCAAGATTTTGTGGCCTTGCCTGTTGCCAACATTGTTGAGCCTCTTTTTGTCTTTGACACCAACTGGACAGTGTTGTCTGTTGAACAAAATCATCCCCATCAATGCCCTCTGAATACCACAGAATGTCCTCAAGCCTTTTCATATTAAAATCTTCAAATAGAGAAAGAAAAACTAAAATAAGACTATATATATATATATATATATATATATATATATATATATATATATATATATATATATATACACACACACACACACACACAACCATAACAGTGATACAACATTGTATTCAACCTGGTGGACCTTTCGTGTTGTTATCTGGCTCAGTTGTCTCAGTGTTTCCATCTGCCAGAATGTGAGAGTTGGTATGAAGTGCTAAGTTGATATCAACTCAAACACAGGAAGGGGTGGCTTATCTTTTCCTTTTCCAGGGAGAACGAGGGCATAATAAAGGATTCTTTTGTTTTGGTTGGGGATACGTGACATGACACTGCCTGCACATTGAGATGCAATGTGACTTGGGATGAGTTTTTCAAATGTGCTGCCAGAATTTGTAGACCACAATCTGTGAACAAGTGGACATCAAATGGGTAAGTGTTGAATATAGCCTGCATGTGGCATTTCTGAATTTAAATTCTTCATCGTTGTTGGTCACATCATCCAATCACACAACATGGATATCAATATGCTTCTGGAATGGTTTGGGCTTTGTGCAAATTTTAAATGTGTATTTTTCTGAGCAGTCATTGAAGGTACATACAGCAAGTGCCCTGAAATAAGGTGCCTTTTGTTTACGACTTTTCCTACGTTTCACAAGCTGATACTTGAATGAAAGCACACAGCAAATGCTTTATATAAGGTATATCCTTTGTCATGATTTTGGTGAGGATGTATATATTCATGTGATTTATAATGGGAGGTGTTGTCACCATATATTGTTCATTGGAGACATTTCTGAATGCAAATGACCTTGAACGTGAACAAGCATGATGCTTAAGAACATGTGGGATTTATCAACAATGATTACTTACTGGTTTGCATAAGAACCGCAACCTCACATTTGATAAATACAGATTTTTGTACTTTTCTGTACTTTTTTCTGTATTCTTAATTTCATTTGTAGGACAAAATATAATACATAATATGCATTTTCTATGTAATGTAAAAGGACATTTTTGCAAAGAGGTTTCTTACCCTCTTGAGTTCCTCCAATATAACAGAGGATTGGATAGACACCAGCAAACTTTTGAAAGAGAGTTGTTCTGGAAGTGTTAAACAACCCATGCTCGAATCCTCTTTGAATGTGAGTTTATCATAATCATTCACATGCTTTACATTTTCAGTCATTCCTTCAATTTGTCTCATCTTTTCTTTTGGCAACATGTTAAGCCTAGTTTTCAGTCAACAGACTCAGATGGCCAAGAGACACATTTTGTTCTAACAAGCTAAAATAGAGTAAATATTCTCAACTCAAACTTAAAATCATTACAGAATCATTCATATGTATATTTGTATCAGTGATGCATAAAAGTAAGGAAGATCAAATAAGATGAAAGTTGAAAAGTTGCATGAAAGTTTGTGAGAGACTGAAAAGTTGCAACTACACAGCCAACATCTTGGCACTTTTAATACCAAAAATACAAAAAACGCCTCAGAGCTTCTCCCTTGCTGACTAAGAAAGGTCTAAATAAATAAATGTCATATTAAATAAACCTGGAAATAAATAAATGCCGACATAATGCATAAATAAATACGAAATTAAGTAAATGTTAAGTGAACATGGAAATAAATACTTGTGGACATAAATGTTGTTATAAATACATGAAGGAATAAATGAAAGAATCATATATATTATTATTTGTAAATATTTGTAAAATAATATTTTTCTCATTTCTTATATATTTTAATACATTTTCACTAAGAATAAAACTCTGAATACCATTGATATTATTGCCATTATTGTTCATATGTGTTTCCATGTAAATATCAATGCAGTTTTTGGATCGTAGACACAGACATTTTGATCTGGTGATGTGACGTCATAAGGCTACGCCGCGCTCCGGCATCAGTGTATGGTTTCAGTTGAAGAAAGGTTTGTAGTCTCAATCATTTAAAGCATTTAAATTCATACGCGTTCAGTCTGTTTTATATGTTTTACAAGCGATTTAAACTGTATAATTCGTGTAACATTGTAAGATTTTATCTAGTAATGAACGTTATTTTGTGTGATTAAAGCGCATCCACAGCGTCTGATTTCTCTCTCTGTTAGTGATTCAGATCAGAAACACAAACTCCGAGTCAATTGAATCGGTTGATTCACAAAATGAGAGACCTGCTGCTCAAAACACTGTAAATACAACAAGAACAAACTCAAACATGAGTAATGACAACTTTTACGAACAGTTGCAAATTTTTTTGTTGTTGTTGACAATCTTAAAATACAATAGCTTTTTTTAAAGTGTGCAATCAGTTAAATGTAATATATTAATCATTAAATATTAATCAAAACGGAATAGCAAGGTACAGTTTTGAATGTTTGTCTTATCAGATCATTTAGTAAGGGATAATGTAAAGGCAGCCGGTAGTTATCGCAGAAATAAGCCCCGACAGTGTGATCAGGACCCGACGCGAAGCGGAGTGTCTTGTATCACACTGAAGGGGCTTATTTCGCGATAACTACAGGCTGCCTGTACATTATCCCGCTAATTACACGGCTACTTGCCACATAAGGAAAAAAACTGGACATGAATATGAATTTGAAACCTTTTATTGGCATATTTGTTTTAAATTAACATTTTTATCCTTCCGCGGAGCGATATAGTACCACGTGACTAACATTCAAATTATGTACGTTAGTAAGACAATTTAAATAGATTCATGTCGACATTTTCCATTGTTAATTGTGGTTGTCCAGTGTTTGTCACAAGATGGCGCCAAACGGTAATCTTTGTTGGCACGGAGGGATGTTAAACATACAAGTAGTACCGGCTATGCGTTATTACTTTGGAGCGGTGATTATTTGAAAAGAACGAACCTGCAAATGTCTCAACTGACCAATCAGAATCAAGCATTCCAAAGAGCCGTATAATAAAGTTCAATAACTATCACTCTGACTCCATTATCAGTGCACTGACTACTGAACTAGAGTAATTATTTTCATCCTAAACAGGGCAAAGTTTCCAAACAGAAAAAAAAAAAAAATCCTGACAGCAATCTCCTTTTTGGAAGCGCCTTGAGAGAGAAATTTATCTTTTCGGATTACATAATAAACAAGTTTTTGTTTTCGATTTGTTTTATTTCGTTAAGTAATAATTTAAAGCTCTCTATAGATATGTTTATCATGTCTGTGAGGCATGCATTTCGCTTTATTTTTGTTAAGCACGCCTGGTCAAGAACAAGACGACAGAAAGCGCATCATTTTTGTTCCGTCAATTGCTTTGATATCACTGTGTCAGTCACCGCTCTTTCGAGAATGAACCCAGCATAACTATGCAGATGTAATTCCCAAAACATAAGAAAAACTAAAGTTTCATACAAATTCTGAATGGATTATGGCATGGAAAGTGCAAAGCCGCTCCCTTTATTATCACTAAAAGCGTCACAAATCTTAGTTTATAGAGATCTCACAAAGATCCATTATAATCAATAAAGCTTTCTAAACTACACAATGAATCTTTTATTTACATCGCGTCTACACTTAGTCATGAGATGAACAATGCTGGATTGTTTGCCAGATCTTCAATTGCTTTGCTTTCGTTTGAGGGTATATAGCACCGTCTACCCCAGTAGAACCGGGCTTAAGCTTGGCTATAACCACTCCAGTTGCAGAGGGGCTGTCGCCCAGGGGTGCGTTTCCCGTACAACGACATTTCTCGCTGGTTAACCTCCATAGTACGATGCATCGTTGTGGAAATGAACTAGCTAGTCACGAGTGTTTCCCGAACACGGTCGCATCTCCGTCGTTTGAACCACATTAGTTCAACAACTTAGGGCCGTTATTAATGACGTCACCGAGTAATAACTTCTGCTGTTTAACTGATTAGGGTCTCTCAACAATGCAGCTATATTGAACATGGCACCTAATGACTAATTTACTATTTTTGTTCCCTGTCATTTTGCTTTATTTGATGTTTGATTCATTGGGCGTTCTCTCTTACGTCATACTCTGGGGTTCCGTCAGGCTTTTGTGCACATGCGCACTATTCATAAACAACGCTTATAAAGGACGCACAAAAATACATAGAGTAAAACGCATTTAATTTTTAGATGAAATTGAGGATATAGAATGTACTTCATGTTAGATTGCAAACTGTGACCAAGAACATAATTTATAAAAAAAATAAAATAAAATAAGCCCACATGTGTTACTAAGAAGCAACGATGCTTCTAACCACAGGTCGAGAGCTGTAGTTCCAACCAAGTAAGTTTGTGACGCTGTTTGCGAATGTTCGTTTGAACTATGGTGTTGAGAAAACACCCAATCGTTGAACTATGTTGGTAACGACGGAACTTGCGACCATAGTTGGCTAACGATGCTTTTGG
>NW_027394277.1:13645089-13666209 GCF_049309525.1 Garra rufa
ACATAGTCGCTCAAGGTATGGGCCCATGTCTCAGAGCAGTGCAGGCAGTTCATCTAGCTCTTCAGGCTTCTTCAGGAATGGTGTTAGGACAGACTGTAAATGTAAGATGCCCTCATGCAGTGTCTGCACTAATGAATCAAGCAAAAGTCACTTCTGTAACATCCTCTCGTTGGGGAAATTGGCTGACATCCCTCACAGCCCCGAACATTGTTTTACAGCGGGCACCAATCACGAACCCATCCTCATGTATGATGTCTGCAATGACTGAAGTTGTTTTAGAGGATGAAGGAGAAATCACTCATGATTGTGTTACGCTCACATACACACCTACAAGTGAAATGAAAGAAACTCCCATAGATAATGCAGAATTGGAGTTGTTTGTTGATGGTTCAGCTCAAGTTATTGAAGGTAACAGACGAGCAGGTTATGCAGTAACTTCTCCCACTGAAGTCGTAGCTTCAGGTCGTCTTCCAGATCATTTTTCAGCTCAAGCTGCTGAACTAGTAGCCTTAACTAGAGCATGCACGCTAGCGTCAGGATCAATTGCAAATATCTACACTGATTCCAGGTATGCTTTTGGGGTAATTCATGATTTTGGTATAATTTGGCAAAGTAGACAGTTTTTAACTTCTGCTGGATCCCCCATTAAGCATGCTGGATTAGTGAAGGATTTAATGTTTGCCATGAAACTTCCAAAGAAATTAGCTGTGATCAAAGTGAAAGCACATCTCACAACTAATACTACGGAAGCTAAAGGAAATGCTCTTGCTGATGTAGCTGCTAAACAGGCTTGTTCATATGCAAATATACAGGTGTGTTCAGGTAGTACAGCACAGAAGACAATTCTGCCCCCTGAATCAATCATTGATCTGTACAAAGATGTTCCTTTATATGAAGCATGGACGTGGTTAGACAAAGGAGCCACAGTGGATTCATTTGGTTGCTGGACCAAAGGGGGAAAGTATATTGCTCCCGAATCTCTGCTGCCATATTTGGCTCAACAAATACACAATTTGGGTCACAGTGGTTCAGCAACAATGAATCACAGGTTCTCAAATCAATGGTGGAATCCAAAATTCAGAAATGTAGCCACTGAAACAGTCAAGAGATGCGTTACATGTCAAAAAAATAATGATGTGCCAGCAACAACTACGGCAGCAACACACACCCCAGCTCCACCAGGACCTTTTCGCCACCTGCAAGTTGATTACATATCATTGCCTCCGTGTAAGGGAAAAACTGACGTTTTGATAGTTATAGACAAGTTCTCAAGATGGATAGAAGCTTATCCAACAGGGCGTGCCACAGCTGCACATACTGCTAAATGTCTTGTCTCTGATTTCATTCCAAGATGGGGATTACCAGATAGCATTGACTCAGATCAAGGTACCCACTTCACGGGACAGGTAGTCAAGGAAGTGTCAAAAATGTTGAAAATTAAGTGGAATCTTCACTGCCCCTACAGGCCACAGGCGTCAGCGCAAGTCGAACGCGCAAACAGATCAATCAAATCCAGGCTAAGCAAAATGCATCAAGAAGGAGTATTATGGGTCGAAGCACTGCCAGCGGTACTGTGTAGTATGAGAGCTTCACCCAACAGATCCGTAGGTCTAAGTCCTCATGAGATTATTACAGGACGCCCAATGCAGATGCCAGGTGTGATTGATCTCAGAAATGCTGATGTGCACATTGCCTCAGATGCCCTGATCACTTACTGTGAAAACCTTACAAAGGCAGTACAGAGTTCCAGAGAAAGAGTCGAGTCATGTTGGCAGAATCCACCAGAAGGTGGACACACGATTGTCCCAGGTCAGTGGGTTATGATAAAATCATTCAGAAACAAACCATTAGAGCCTAAGTGGCACGGACCACATCAAGTGATGTTGATTACAGCAGCTGCAGTTTTGTGTCAGGGAAGGAAAACCTGGACTCATGCGTCACACTGTAAGGTTGTTCCCCCACCTACAGGGATAGGATAGGACACACAGACCAGTGAGGAGCCCAGGGAAGAACCGAATGCAATAAGCTTTCGGGGGTTAAACCCTGCGGTGAAGATTTTCCTCATAGGCCTTCCCCATCCACTAGTCCATCCTTACCTCACTGTTTCTTTAGGTGTCACGGGAATTAAGAACTAGGGAAAGAAGGAACAACAAGACTAGACTCAGATTGAACAGAGGATACAACTCTATTGTTTGCTGTCTTTTACAGAAAATACTGCTCTGTCGTCTTTTGTTTTCTTTCTTAATCTGTGCAGATACCCCTGGATGGCTATCCTGAGACCTACACACATCGACCCCCCTCACCTGTGTATAAATCTACAAACTATAAAGAACAACTAGACTCACGGCCAAACCAACTGTCACGGAAGACAGAACATAAAAAAAAAAAAAAAAACACAACGCAGAGAATCACATGAGAGAACTTCAGTCATCCATCAACATGATCAAGATTGCCATTCTAGTAATCACCATGAACATCGCACAAGCTATAGACTCCAGAAACAACATATTCTTAGAACTGATGAATATGTCAAGAAATGCCTTGTTTGCTGGAAAGAACGTTTGCATGCCACACGCACCGTCTGTAGGAGCAGGAATCCCATGGGTGGCACACCCTATCTCCAAATGTGACACGTGTACCTTATTCAATCATCATACCAGTGGAGTATTCAGCAAAGATACATGTCACAACGTAACCATTCCTCCAGCTTCTCAGTGTTGCATACCTGGACTACCATCCTGCAACCTAACTTCAGCTACTCCCATCATGACAGATCTACTCCTGCCAATGATGTTCTATTGGTGCATGGAAAATTATGCTCCAGCATCGACTCCACTGGGTGAAATTCCCCGTGAACGTTGCAGTTTTGTGATTGAAAGAGGAAGAGATGAATCCCATGTGTACATTACTACTACAGAGAAGAAACAGGAAAAGGACTTAAACGAGTGTCTCTCCAGGAACCCATCCCTACCGAAACTTTTTGCAATAAATCAGTGGTGTATGATTCCTCCACCAACTGGCACCTTCTGGTTATGTGGAACCTCTGTCTACAATATCCTACCGAGCCAATTCAACGGCAGGTGCACCTTGGTTTATGTCCTACCGGCTATCAGAGAAAATACACACACCTCTACAAGCCCTCCACATTTATTAAATTCAGCTCCTACCCCAAAAAAAGAAGATGGCTGCATCCCCGGACTCACTTGTGCACAAACATGGTGGTCAAGAACTCTTGGAGCCTTAATCCCGTTTTATGGTGTCATGCAGGCCCTGGATCAAGTCAGAAGCTTATCGAATTCTGTACAGAAACTAGCTAATGATACAGCTTTGGCAATAGGTAATATCACGGACACTCTCACTTCTCACAAGATAATGATCCTACAGAACAGAGTGGCCTTGGATTACATTCTTGCAACGCAAGGAGGAGCCTGCACCATTATTGGCCCTGAATGCTGCACTGGGTTAATGGATCCAACAGAGAACTTGAACAAAATCCAACAAGACATTCTTGATCTTTCAGCAAAATTACATCAGATGACTGAAGATAGTTCTTCATGGTTTGGAAACTTGTTAGGGAAACCCTGGCTGTGGATCAAAGAAATAGCAGTTCTGCTATTGATTCTCCTACTGGTGTACTATCTATGCGTCCACAGTATCAAGTGTTTCATTCAGCAAATGACCCACGACCATCACAAGGAAATTACTGGTCCAACCAGAAAAGACTATTACCCGTAAGAACTTAACGGGCCCTAGCTACATGTTGGTTTCTGTGTCAACATGCCGTTACAAACAATCACCACAGAGCAAGTACTATGTGCCTGTAACAATCAAAGGTTACAAGAACGAACTTTTAAATGTTTAAATTTGTATTATGTGAGAGTTATTAGAACTCTCAAAGAGGGGATTGTAGGATTACAAATTTATAAAAGGTTAAACATAGATTCCAATATAACTGCCTAAACAGAAAAGTAATGCATATTGTGATTTCTAAGAGCAAACAAACCAGACCCTGAGACAGGAACCTTATGTCTTTAAGCAGTTCCTGAACATCTGGCAGGTTTCTCTTATTAAGTGTGAAATCTAAGCTCAAAGTACAACTGTGTCCTTTTGTTTATTCCCTTTGCATTTGTATGCTAAATAGATCAAAGCCGGGAAAATCCTACTAGGCTGACTATCTGTACTGCATTTGCATGCTTTGTTTAGATTGACTCCACCTCTATGTTTTCCTCTCCCCCTGGAAAGGTATATAAACTGTAATGTATATGCCTTAGTAGACGACTTTTGATGACTGCAGCGAACGAACAGCTAGGATCTCAATAAAGAGAAACTTCTGCTTCAAGATATCCAAAACGTCTCCTGGTCTCTGAGAAAAGTTCACAACAAAGGGATACAGCTCCGACCGGAAACTAACAATGAAATTAATTGTTCTATTAGATTGTGTTTTTTTTTAACATCTACACCTACCCCAACCCTAAACTTAGCCCTTACTATAATACATAAACAGTATTATTGTTGTACAGTGTGATAAAAAAATAATGTTAGATTGATGTGCGCATGCCCAGTGGTCAGATCTGTCTCCCTTCAAGTCTAAATCAGGGGGCAGAGGGGGGATGCTTTTAAATTCCTGTAGGTGGGAGGTTGACCAAATTGAAGTTCATGTGAGTTTTCTTATTCAGAAAATATTTTTTCCGATCATTCTGATACCTGTTGCAGGAAAGGGGAAATAGAAGTGGCCGCTTTAAGACTGCTATTTACGGGTGTTGTAGTCCACAGCGAAGTGTAATGTGGGTAGTGTAGTTCGACACGTGTGCTGATGTGATGTGCGCTCTCGCTGTGTGCTGTGTAGTTGAATCGGATGGAGAAAGTTTTTATTCTGCTTCACTCAAGTTATTCCACCCCGGAGCTCTTTGCACTGTGAACCTGACAACATGAAAATAAGTAAAACAACGACATGCATCGGTAACTTTTGTCCGTCTCATCCTTTGCACGAACATGAATTGAATTGACGAGCTGTTATCTCCAAAATGCTGCAGTAAAAAGGTTTCATATCAGTTGTGCATATAATATGGGACGTCCTGAATAAGAACTGATCATTGTTTTTTGCTACTTTTTAGAAATGGGGTCTATATACCCCGTTAAAATGTAATCATGTCCCATATCTCAAAAATGCTGCAGTAAAAAGGTTTCATATGAGTTTTGCATATAATATGGGCCGTCCTGAATAAGAACTGATCATTGTTTGTTTTTATTACTTATTAGACTCTAAAGTCTAATAATGTCCCATTTCTCAGAAAAGAACCGTCAAGTACACCAATAAATAAAACGGATATTAAAGCAGAAATGCAAATAAATAAGTAAAAATTCACAAGCATTTTGTAGTATTATCAAAGAGTATAGTACTTCTATACTCTTTGGTATTATCTCTCAGTGCTGGGCGTCTAAATGAAAAACGCTCTGCAAGCGCGTTCTCTCTGTGTTGTTTCTGAAACTACTGTAATCACTGTAATATGTGCGCACACTTAAAATCAATCGTGGCTGGCTTGACCGTGTTTTTCTGAACCGCAGCTGGCTTTACCGCAGTGATTATTTGCATGAGACGCTACTTTAAAAAAAATTATAAAAAATACGGGACAAAACCCGCCCCGTATTGATTCAAAACGGGACGCGCAATTTCATTCTCAAATACGGTACGATTCCGTATTTTAAGGGACGGGTGGCAACCCTATATTAGGCGCATATCCAGTCGTTTGTGCAGATAGTAAAGCTGAAGCGCGCTTTGCAGGACACGGAGGCTGGTGTGATGTGAAACTTAATTTTTGCTTAAACAGGTAGGGGTAATATATCATCCGTAAAGAACTAATTTAAATAATTCAAATCGAAAACAAAACTCTTTCATTAGCTATAGGCCTAATCCATAAATATACATTTAGGCATTGAATGCGCGTCCAGTGAGCAGATGACGAGTCAGGATCGGCAACTTTATATTTGTGTCAAATACTAGTTTATTAATAAATAATTTGAATATCTCCTTACTTTTTCCTCTGACACATTCAAGGTGATTATTTTAGCGGTTAGCTTTAGCCTACTGCGTGCATTTGAACGCGGAGGCGCGGTTGTCATTGTGACAGCACAGCCCTAGTTTTGCTTCAACCATTCAAGTGAGCCCGACTGTACTTTAGTAGTGTCTCTCAAATATTGCTCAATCTCTCTCGCTCTCTTTTTTTTGCTGTCTCTGTGTTAGTGGCAGCAGTCTGATCTTCTTTATTCATATTTAAGCCTGAATGAGAACCATTTCGCGGGGGGATGCAAAGTGTATGAAAAAAAATAGAATATTCGAATCTCAAAATTTTAAATCGAATGCCAACCCATGGAACGAATATTCAAATAATCGAATATTCTGGTCCAGCCCTACTTTATAGCCTAACCCTTTGTGTACATCTGGCATTGTAAGCTGCTCTCCCAGGTTCAGGAAACAGTCCTCCTTGAAATGTGCATCACCCACTCAAATATTTGCATTTTACTGTTCCAGAACAGTTGTAAATATAACTTAAACACTGATTTCAAGTTGTGTCCTCATTTGAAAGGCCAAACCAAGTAAGTTTGCTTTTCCAATGAAACGTTCTGCGACTCCTCAACATGGCGCTGCAACACTACTACAGCTGGTAAAGTTACGCTTTCTTTCTTGTCATATTCATATTCATATTTTTTTATGGGATGTGTTACGCTAACCTACTCACACCGTGACGTGGACAAGTGGGAGGGGGGGTTTGAACGAGCCATTTTAGGGAGTTGTGGCTAAGTCTTATCTTGTATCATAAATTTCTCTTTGGTTTTGAGACTTTAGGCTTTGCAGCTTCACAAATCTTATCTAGGCACCAACAGCTTGTAATACTCCAAAGGAAACCACATCATATGACCCCTTTAAATTATCTTTATTATTGATATCCCACACACCAGCTTTACAAAATCTGCTTCTGGCGCCACCATCTGTAGGACTTATTGGCACTGTTCACAAATGTTAGTTTGTTCATGTTTCTCAGCTTATAACAAGTTACTGACAATTAACCCTTTTTATTTTATTTCAGAGTTGATTAAAGAAAAAGAAGAGAATCAAGAATCAAGTCAAGTTAAGGAGAAAAATCATTACAAAACTGCAGAGAAATCGTATAAATGTTCACACTGTAACAAGAATTTTAGTCAGTCAGTACATTTGAAAACGCATGAGATGATCCACACTGGAGAGAAACCTTACAAGTGTTCAAACTGCAACAAGAGATTTATACGGTCAGCATGTCTGAAAATACATGAGAGGATCCATACTGGAGAGAAACCTTATAAGTGTTCACAGTGCAACAGGAGTTTTAGTCAGTCAGCATATATGAAAACACATGAGAGGATCCACACTGGAGAGAAACCTTATGAGTGTTCACACTGCAACAAGAGATTTAATCAGTCAGTACATTTGAAAAAGCATGAGAGGATCCACACTGGAGAGAAACCTTATGAGTGTTCACACTGCAACAAGAGATTTAATCAGTCAGTACATTTGAAAATACATGAGATGATCCACACTGGAGAGAAACCTTATGAGTGTTCACACTGCAACAAGAGATTTCGTCAGTCAGTTCTTTTGAAAACACATGAGATGAATCACACTGGAGAGACACCTTATACAGTAAATGCTCACACTGCAACAAGAGATTTAGTCAGTCATCATATTTGAAAATACATGAGAGGATCCACCCTGGAAAATAACCATATCATTGCACTGCACATGAGAAGCATTTTATTCAATCATCTGCTATACACAGTCATGCAGAATATCTCTGGCAGATTTACACATACTGGTCTGGCATGTACTGTATATGTATACTCATCACTACTGGTAAATTAGAAGGAGAGAAATCAATCTCATTAGTTTTCACTTTTACTTTCAGTAGTTAATGATCATTTTGCTTTGAGTCATTATTAAATGTTCCTTTTTTATTAATACATTATCTTTACTTTTTATATTTTATTAACAACATTTGTGGTCAACTGATGTATTTGCATGAGAACATTTGTTTTAGCTTTAATAGTTGAAAGCCATGATGTTTTAGGCTTTATTTGAAATATCTAAATAAAACTTTTAAATGGAATTGAATTACAAGCCTTTATTGTCTTTGTGTGTTTCTGCATACAGTGAAATTAGGAGCATTACTCCTGACTGGTGTTAGAAAAAAACATGTAATACAGACAATATATGAGACTAGAGACTACAGACTGTACAGTATCATTATAAAAGTATGTACTACAACCGACAATATTTATAATAATTCTGCACATTAAGATATACATAGGCCTATATAAAGGGCTGGAAATGGGGGAGACGCAGGGGGTGAATTTCAAGGGGGGACGGCGTTTTAGTTCCAACTTGATATAGGCATGGCATTCTGGCTAATGCAAGAGGGGCCGGACTATTTTCTTTAATGTGGGCCGGTCAGATTTTTACATATATATATATATATTTTACATGCCAACAGTGCATATGATGGGTTTTTAGCGCTTGCATTATGTGTTTTCCCCGTGGGCCGCTGTACAATGTGAGTTGGCCCATTGTGTTAATTATATATATATATATATATATATATATATATATATATATATACTGCTCAAAAAAATAAAGGGAACACTTAAACATCAAAATGTAACTCAAAGTCAATCACACTTCTGTGAAATCAAACTGCCCACCTAGGAAGCAACACTGATTGACAATTAATTTCACATGCTGTTGTGCAAATGGAATAGACAACAGGTGGAAACTATAGGCAATTAGCAAGACAACCCCAATCAGCGAGCGGTTCTGCAGGTGGTGACCACAGACCACTTCTCAGTTCCTGTGCTTTCTGGCTGATGTTTTGGTCACTTTTGAATGCCTGCAGTGCTTTCGCTCTAGTGGTAGCATGAGACGGAGTCTACAACCCACACAAGTGGCTCAGGTAGTGGAGCTCATCCAGGATGGCACATCAATGCGAGCTGTGGCAAGAAGGTTTGCTGTGTCTGTCAGCGTAGTGTCCAGAGCATGGAAGCACTACCAGGAGACAGGCCAGTACATCAGGAGACGTGGAGGAGACCGTAGGAGGGCAACAACCCAGCAGCAGGACCGCTACCTCCGCCTTTGTGCAAGGAGGAACAGGAAGAACACTGCCAGAGCCCTGCAAAATGACCTCCAGCAGGCCACAAGGTCGGGGTTGTGCTTACAGCCCAACACCGTGCAGGACGTTTGGCATTTGCCAGAGAACACCAAGATTGGCAAATTTGCCACTGGCGCCCTGTGCTCTTCACAGATGAAAGCAGGTTTACACTGAGCAGATGTGACAGATGTGACAGAGTCTGGAGACACCGTGGAGTAGGGCTGCTGAGGCACGTTTTGTCAATGAAGCCGGTACTTCGATTAGTAGTAAATCTCCAGCACGTGCATTCAGCTGGAAAGGCAAGTAATACACAGAGACGTAAATCACTGACAAGCCATGCCAAATCGCGCTAGAAATCAAATGATCAAGCACGATTTGGCGTAGCTTGTCAGTGATTTACGTCTCTGTGTATTAATTGCTGAACGCTGAATGCACATGCTAGACGCACGTGATGAAGATTTACTACTAATCAAAGTACCCGCTTCATTGCAAAACGCGCCTCACAACATAGAGCGATTAATCGTGCAGCCCTACCGTGGAGAATGTTCTGCTGCCTGCAACATCCTCCAGCATGACCGGTTTGGCAGTGGGTCAGTAATGGTTTGGGGTGGCATTTCTTTGGAGGGCCTTTAGAAGTATCAAGATGAGATCCTCAGACCCCTTGTGAGACCATATGCCGGTGCGGTTGGCCTGGGTTCCTCCTAATGCAAGACCTTATGTGCCTGGAGTGTGTCAGCAGTTCCTGCAAGACGAAGGCATTGATGCTATGGACTGGCTCGCCCGTTCCCCGGACCTGAATCCAATTGAGCACATCTGGGACATCATGTCTGTCTCCATCCACCAACGCCACGTTGCACCACAGACTGTCCAGGATGCTTTAGTCCAGGTCTGGGAGGAGATCCCTCAGGAGACCATCCGCCACCTCATCAGGAGCATGCCCAGGCGTTGTAGGGGGGTCATACATACACGTGGAGGCTACACACACTACTGAGCCTCATATTGACTTGTTTTAAAGACTTTACATTAAAGATGCATCAGCCTGTAGTGTGTTTTTCCACTCCCATTTTGAGTGTGACTCCAAATCCAGACCTCCATGGGTTAATACATTTGATTTTTATTGATAATTTTTGTGTGGTTCTGTTGTCAGCAAATTCAACTATGTAAAGAACAAAGTATTTAATAAGAATATTTCCTTCATTCAGATCTACCCCATTGGATCACATAGATGCGTCCACCATCTTGGAACGATCAACTTTACGTCATTTGCCATATAGTAGTTTCGTAGACCAATGGCTGTGCAGGACCGTGGCATTTCCAATTTTCAGTTATTACTATGGTGAATGACAGATCTATGGGTGAATGACGTCAAGTTGACTGCTGCAATATGGCGGGCGGCTTACGTATCGTGGCCCATAGAAACAGTCGCTAAGAGATATCTATGTATATACTGAAGGAATGGAAGTCGGAAGACATCATGGTATGTCCGAATTCATAGTATTCGAAATTCAGTAGGCGAGAAGTACCCAGATGACCTACTGCTTCCGGCCGAATTCTCTAGTAGGCATACCATGGACACTTTCATATCCCATGAGGCTCCGTGAGAGGAGGCGTCATATTCGAAAAGTGGAGACGCAGCTTTTATCTCAGGATAAAACATTGTTTATTGTGATTAAATACACTTGTTTAACACAATCTAAATAAACGGTTGACTTATTGAAAGTTTAAACATTCTAAATCGATGAGGTGAGTTCGTGAATCGGCTGTAAGAAGTTGTTTTGTACATCAGCTTGTTAACACATTTATTTTTACGGAGACATTCGTTGTTAAGCAGTTTAATGAAATTAGAAAATTAAACAAATTAAAACGATTTGTTTCCTCTTTTACTAGTGTTAATTTTTAGTTGAGATTTTGTTGGCTGCATATCAAGCTAGTAATAAGTAAAGTTATGCTTCAGCTTGTCAATGATTACTGTTTTGACATTACAGGGACTGATGAACACACTCATCTCCTTATTCAGTGGAGAGTGGCTAATGAAACCCTCTTCACTGGAAGGAGAAATGCTGCCATCAAAGGTTTTGAGTAAGTAAACAAATTATGTAAAATGTACTTTTATTCAGGTGCTGTTGACACTGAATGTAGTACACACCAACACTTCAAGCAAAGGTTTTACTGCATTATTTTTATGCTTGATTTCTGTGCATTTATTGTGATAGAGTTTTTGTGACAGAGCAGAAGCTAGATGGGAAAATTTCTGCTGCCCAAGTTAAAAGAAAGTGGGAAAACCTAGAACAAAAATATAAAGAATTGAAAAAAAATGGTTCACACCAAAATTTGAGTTCTTTCATGATTTGATAATGCTAATGTTGTTAATGTCATAGTAATCTAATGAATATAATTGTTCTTGGTATTTTGCTTTTACATTTTTTGTAGGATCTTAAATGTCCACAGACTGGTGTGAGTACAGAGGATGGTGAGGTTACAGCAGCATCTTGGAAATGGTGTGCTGTCCTGGATGAGGCAATAGGGGGCAGACCATCCATCACACCACCCACCCTTATTGCCTCATCCGGATCAGATGTTGCTGTAACCTCACCATCCTCTGTGAGGTCAACAGCTGAAAGAGCAGGGAGGAAGAGGAAGGACATAGAGGAGGTTATGTACGAGATGGAGGAGAGGGAGGCGGAAAGGGAAATGGAAGCAGTAGAAAAGGAGGAGAGGCGATGGAGAGAGATGATGGAAAGGGAGGAAAGAAGAGAAAGAGAGAGACGAGAACAAGAGGCCAGGGAAAGAGAAGAAAGAAGAGACAGAGAAATGAGAGAGAGAGGAAAGACGAGACAGGGAGACAAAGGAGAGAGAGGAGAAATTTCTTCAGCTTTTAGAGCTATTTGCAAAAAAATTAAGAATATTAATAAAAACTATATTTTCTTTCCATTTGGTTTTTCATTGTTACATACTGGTTATCAAGTTTCAATGCAGTGTTAGTTTCCATGGATTTACAGTAGCTAGATTTTGTCAGTTGTAAAGTGGCAATTAATAAAATGTGGCATTGAGTAACAACAGTTTTAAAGCACTTATGTGCACACTAATTTTGTGGTAGTTTCCAGCTGCTTTTTAAAGCAAAATGAGTGTCATACTGTAGAGAAAACCCAGACCAGACAGTTTTAAAAAAGTATTCATTTTAATTTTGTTTTAAATATAACTTCTACATAAATGTGATCACAAAGATTAGGGCAAAACATTTTTGCATCATGTAGTATATAGAGTTTAAGTCAAGACCAAATGGAAACATTTTTATAATGGGTGCCAGTAAAATTAACTTCAGTGTCTTCAGACAGGTAACGTTCACATACAAGTCTTTTGAGGTTAACATGTAGTAATATCATCTCCTAATCTCACTATACTTATTTATAGGGCTTCACTTTTTTTACCCCAGAAATAAAGTAATTTATAAAATTAAGCTTAAAGGGTAGGTTCGGAGTAGAATTGACTTCATTGCTATGCACTCCGAAGCCCATGTAAATACCCCATCCGAAGTGTTTTTTACCTTAGTCGAACATTTATGGAGATATTAGAGTTTTTCGAATTGCTTGTTACAGGAGTGAATGGTACATGTAGCGTATCTCGTAAATTGCACCACTAAACGTGCAAGTAATCTTACCAAACTTGTACAGTAGTGTAAATAGGTTATGTACTCACAAAACGCTGCATCAGAATATTTGTAAGTCCACCATGAGTGTTTTAAAAACACGTTTTAGCCGATCTCTCCTAGTCTCAAAAACTACAAATTGAGACACGTCGGCGTCACTTCCCTGGTTTGAAAAAAGCACGTAAAAGTCCTCCTACAAGTTGACATGCACACAGATGTAGTAGGAGGACTTTTACGTGCTTTTTTCAAACCAGGGAAGTGACGCCGACGTGTCGCCATTTGTAGTATCTCGGCCAAATATTGTCCTATCCTAACAAACCATACATCAATAGAAAGCATATTTATTGAGCTTTCATATGATGTATATATCTCAGTTTTGTCAAATTTAACCTTATGACTGGTTTTGTGGTCCAGGGTCACATATAACTTAAGATGCAAAATGAAGAAATTGTCTTGTTTATGCTCAAAACAAGACTATTTGTGTCAATGGTGTATGAAAATAATTTTGCCATTTGAATTTTGTAAAAATATTTCTGAGCTCACAGGCAGATATTTGTCCTTGTTTTAATCATGAACTTCATTTTGTTCAATTTCACAGAGAACAAGGCTACTTGTATTTTTTTAACAAAAAAAAACTGTTTTATTTTTTCTGTTTATTTTACAATTAACAAAAAATTGCTTGCTCTATTCTTTTTCTATCTTTTTTTTTTTTAATTTACTATATAATCTAAAAATTCTTGCTACGTATACTGCATTAATCTAATCTGAGGCTTGTCAGAGCTTACATAGCATTGTTCTTTTGTTGATTTTGATTGCTTCCATTGTCCTCATTTGTAAATCGCTTTGGATAAAAGCGTCCGCTAAATGATTAAATGTAAATGAATCATAATTTTGCATCCTAAGCACTGATTTGTTATATTCCCTTTATCTTTTCATAAATTTACTTTCATAGAACCGTCAGAAACCCTGAAAAAACTGCTTTTTCATCACATTGCCAGTGCCAGTGAGCAGTAATCAAGAGGGATGCGCACAGATGTTATGCACTTCCACCTCTCTCTAACTACTACTGCATTTTTTAGCATCACAACACCCTGTGGGCTTTGCCCACTCACACACACCTAACTATTTACATATTAACTAGCTAATGTAGACAAGCTTAAACAATGTCAATCTGAGAACAAGAACTGAATTGCAAAGTCTTAACCTGTTAAATTGTCTTACAGGTAGTCATGCTCATGAAGAGCAGGCACACAATTGTCTGGTGCGGACACAGCTGCAGCCAGATTGTCCCGCACATCCTCTCCTGTGCTGGCCTCTGTGTTTTGGGGTTCAAGGGGGTCATCGGCAGGATCCTCCACATCTGCATCAACAATGTCCCTGTTCTGAAGACAGAGGTTGTGGAGCACTGCACATCAAGCAACAACTTCTGGCACAAATGCAGGGCTCACTTCCAGGGCCTTGAAAAAGATGGACCTCCAGCGAGTCTTCAGCATCCCGAAGGCTCTTTCAACTATGTTGCGTGCTCGAGCATGCTTGGCATTGAAGCGAGCCTATACAGGATTCTGTACAGGCTCTCTGTACGGAGTGATGAGGCAGATGGGCGCGCTCAAACAGGGATACCCACCATCTCCGAGGATCCATTTCCCTGCAGGTGGATATAAGCGGCCAGTGTAAACAGGGCTGTTCTTAAGTACCCTGGCATCATGCACCGACCCAGGATACCCAACAAAGATATCAATGAACTTCCCCTTGTGGTCTGTGATGGCCTGCAGCTGTACAGAGTGGAACAGCTTCCTATTACAGTTTTTCTCAATTGCTTAAACACATTTCTTGAAATTTGCCTCTTATTTGCGAAACTCTAAACACAAACCCACAACTCCTAACTCATTTCCCCAAACTTCCTATATTGAGGTCAAAATGAAGCTCTCCACTCAAAACAATTCAATCTTGCTGAAAAACCAAACTTTGCTTTCAGACATGACACACAAATCCTCAAAAACACACACACTACAACACAGTTTTACACCCTGATGAGATCAATTCTAAACAATACTACAAAAACAATCCAAATAAAAAACTTTTCACATTATGAGCACATATTCCTTGATTTAATGTACTGTAGTAGACTACAGACTAAGACTAAGAGTAACCTCCTACTCTTCCTTTTCAAAATTACACATTACTGTATGTGGGATACTGATTGAAAAAGACTGGATAGGATTCACAGTTACACTTAGTGGTCTGACAAAAAATAAATAAATAAATAAAAACGCATTACAACGTCATTGTGAAATAGAAAAGAAAAAGAAATATGGGCACAAAGGTGAAAATAAAAATGAGAAAGTCCACTCACAATTTGTAACTCTTGTGTTATCCTCTGTCTATATATGCTTTCCAACTGAAGGTTCATGAGATGTACCTTTGAGCAATTTCAGAGAACTGCTTTATCATTGGTTGATCTATATCTTCATTAGTGAAAGTCAAGATTCACTTGAATAATTCATGTTAAATTTACAAAAAGTCTAATAGAAATGTTTAGAATATATGATTGACAGTTTATGACAACTAGATAAAAAATTTAGCATTTAGGTAATGACTTATACAATGAGCTAATGACTTGATGTTTTGAGGGTAAGACTATTGCACAGAGAACTATATAATACATTTTGAGCAACATGACAATAGCAACTGATAATGTAGGAAACCGCAGACAAATGTATATAATCAGTTGTATGAATATACCAAAGCAATCGCAACTTGATTAGAAGAATGAGAAGCTTTTTATGATGTGAGCAAAGAGACTAGATGATGTGGATGTTGAACAAGTAGTTTTGACAATTTCATTTCTGATCTGAAAAAATGCACCAAAGTGACTGAGAAAAACTGTAAGCTTACTTTGGCTCTTTTATCTCCATCGAAGGTTCTGATTGGTGTGTGCTAAATTTTGACTCCTAGTGTTTCCACTAGGATAACTGTGTGCTAATTGAGCTCAAACTTCTCTGACTTGAGTGAACAATATTGAATGCTTGTGCTTTCTAAATGACCACATGGTGTAAGCACTGAGAAATGTAGGGATTTGTGTGTAGAGTTTTGCAGTAATAGTTCACCATATATAACTCATGTGTCAAAGCAGGGAATAGTGTTTATTGTTTAGGGAAATGGGTGTGCTTTTTCAAAAATGGCGTTATAGTTTTGACATTTTAGTTCAAAAGACTGGTTATAGTGTTTTAGCAATTGAGAAAAACTGTAAAGTAGCATGGGGCGTCACCTGCTGGTGCTTTGATCCGGATGTGGCATCCGTCTATTGCACCAGCTACTGTGCAGAAAGCTGGAGACCCAGCCAGCTGGGCAAAACCTGCCCCCACTTCCTCCAGATCATCCGGGGTCGGGAAAGTGATCACCCTCTTCAAAATACAGGTGACCGCCCTGCTAATTCTGTGCACAATGTCATGCACCGTGGACTTTGGAATGTCAAAAGCCATTGACACCACCCTATATGATGCTGCGTGGGCCAGCCAGTACAAAAACACCAGCACCCCAATGTCAGTTTCCCAGCCATGGTCAAAATCTGACCTCAAGGCAGCAATGAGGGACGTGATGGACCGTCGTGAAAGCCGCAGGCTGGGACAAAGGTCAGATTCCTCTTGAAAATATAATTGAAGAACTGGCACAGCAGCATTCAGGCGGCAGTAGGTTGTAGGGCTCACTGTCTGTAAATGTGTATATAGTTTTTTTTTTTAGAACATGTATATATTTGTTTATCTATTCATAATATATTCATTTTATCTATGTATATATTGTATTTATCCATTTATTTATATACACACACACACACAGCTCACCATCTTTGGTTTTTTTTTAGAATATGTATATATTATTTGTGTATCCATGTATAATATATTCATTTTAACTATGTATATATTGTATTTATCCATTTATTTATATACACACACACACACAGCTCACCATCTTTGTTTTTTTTTAGAATATGTATATATTATTTGTGTATCCATGTATAATATATTCATTTTAACTATGTATATATTGTATTCTTATAAATACACACACACACATACACACACACACACACACACACACACATTGAAGCAACAAGACTCAATGAATAAATTTGAATGAATATATACACACTTATATATATATAAGTGTGTATATATTCTAAATGAATTTGTTGTCCTGTGTATTCATTCATAACAATAAACTGCTTTGTCTGTCAATTACTTTGGTGTTCACAGAGGTGTTTTTTTATTCTGAGGTAAAATTTGCTAGCTAAATAAGTAATTATACTTACGTTATTTGATAAAAAATCTACAAGCTGTCTACTAAGGCGTGATCTGCGAGCAGCTGACCGACGGCTTCTCTGAGCTGTCTGTCCAATCAACATTAAAACGCCGAACATTGCCGGTGCCAGTGTTCGTGCAGTGGAGCGGTCTCTTTAAATTTTCACGCTGTTGTGAAGACGCATGACACGTGACAACATCAATATGGCGGATGTAGTATGTCCGAATTCCATTCATACTACCCACATTCATACTATATAGAACATACTGTTTTAACGGTCGGGTAGTACGTTTGAATTTAAATGTAGTACCTACTTAAG
The DNA here is from genome assembly GCF_049309525.1 of Garra rufa. Classification (NCBI taxonomy): domain Eukaryota; kingdom Metazoa; phylum Chordata; class Actinopteri; order Cypriniformes; family Cyprinidae; genus Garra; species Garra rufa. The sequence goes on from NW_027394277.1 coordinate 13,662,527, forward strand.
TAGTATGCGATTTCGGACGCAGTGATTCAGTTTAAAATTGAGGAAGCGGAAGTGATTGTCGTCAAGGGCAGCATTACTTCGGTTGAAGGGGCTGGCTGCGTTCGAAACCGCATACTCAATAAGTATACTCAATGGATGTGATCTGCACGTCTTACACCATGTTGACGTTGTCATGTGACAAATGACGTTATAACAGGCGCAACAATTTAAAACATATGAGCGACAGGTTCAATTAATCTTTCTATAAATATTTTGATGTTGATGAAATTTGTTCATTTTATGGTCATGTTGAAGAAACAGCTGTCCCTGATTGCAGTATAACGGATACATTTTGGGTTCATTTTGGGTTGCATTACCTTAGAATGCACTGATCAATAATAAAGATAAATGCTGACCTACAATTAATTATAGTTTTAGTAAAACAAGCATGTTTTTTTCCCAATCAAGTAATTAATTAATGCATATATTAATAAAACAGTAATATTCTATTTACTGACAGCAACATGGATAAATGAGTAAAAAAATATAAAAAATAACCATGAACATAAATAAAGACACATGGAACAAAGCATTATTCAGACATATTGGTATTATAGTCTTTCTCTAGACGCTCTTGCTGTCTCTTTGGTCTCTGAGGATGAAGATACTGCAGCAACATCTGGTCCAGATGAGGCAAAGAGCAGGTGGAGTGATGGAGGGTCTCATCGATGGCACTAAACCATTTCCAGGATGCTGCTGTGGATTTCTCCTTTCTCACTGCACAAACCAGTCTGCAGACATTTCAGATCATACCAAGATGCACAAATATAATAAAACAGCTGTCATTTTAACAGCACAATGTCATTAGATCTCCGTATTAGAAGTAACAAAATTACCTAACTTTATATTAAGTTACAGATTTGACTTTTTTCCCCACAAATGCTGCTGTCACCTTTCCTTTCAGGTCCTGCTCCACCACACAATATTTATGAGGTAGCTGTTGTGTTAATTGGATTTTTATCCAATACAAATGCTCCTGAATTTATCAACAGTACTAATAGACAAATGAAATAGATAACTCATGTTTAGTTACTATATGTACATGTGTTTATTTACATTACATTCATCTAAAGCAGTGTTGACAGCAGTGAACTCTACATAAACTCACATAACGTCCATCACTCATTTAGATGTCTGTTTGTTGTTGTCATGTGCTTATTTAATTCTCTCAGAACATGTTCCTGTCAGTTGTTAAATAGACCTTTAGTAATCATCTTTAAGATGTCTATGGTCGCTATTTGTAATAAAACGTGTTTTACAGCGAAATCACAAATATACCTTAACGTTACTGTCTAACGTCTTGACACCTTATGCTGATCAGCAGTTTACAATACAGTTCAACAAATACGATTTTGAGACAGGGAACCATGTTTTGGTTTGTAATACATTTGTAAACACCCTCGTTGCGGTTCCCAATCACGTTCAATAATGTGCATCAGATGAACACTTCAGAATCTGGGCTGAAGCAGTAGGACATCCGGGGATTTCTCGCCTACTCTTTTATGAACACTGAGGTTTCGAACGTACTTATTTCTTCACGTACTCATTTTTCCTACTATATAGTAGGTAAGTAGGCATATTTGAAAGCACTTTAAGTAGACGTTCGTCCGAATCTTGCGAGAATTAGTGCACTCGCCTACTAATTCTCGCCTACTCTTTTATGAATACTGAACATTCAAACATACTTTTTTGCTCGCCTACTGCTTTTTGCCTACTATATAGTATGGAAGTATGCGGTTTCGAACGCAGCGACTGTCTCGTTCTGGGCTGGAATACCTGTTCACAGGTGCCAGAAGTTTCTGTGCAACTCTGACTCTGTGCAACATAGCTGTGTAGCAGTTCTGGTTATACAACAAAATATAAGTTCAGTGATTCACAAGAAAGCTAAATCTACAACATGTTTTCAGTTTATACAGTAAATGTTTGACTTTGTAAAGTAAAATGCAGACACTACTACTATTTTGAACAGCTTAATATTTATTTTTCTTCATTTTCAGTAAAGTAATAACAAATTTGATCATTTTTTCTTCATGTTTTGATTTAGAATAGAATTGGCAGTGTTCTAAAATAAAAGTTATAATGATTTTGAACTTTACTCACTTTTTTAGTCACATTGCTATTATTTTGAACAACTGTATATGGTGGTGTTGTCTGTAATAATTTATATGTAGGAATGTATAGATATTTTATAAACATGATGTATTGTGTGGCTGTAACATTTGTCATTTGTTAGAATTTAATGTAAATATTTTATATGTTGTGTAGTATGTTTTCTTAAGGACCCCCAGGTTATGACTCCGGCCGTAGGGGCCGGGCCGCTCCGCCACCGCTTTCCAAACTCCATGATCCACAATGGCTTCCTGAACTGTCTGATCCACCATGGCTTCCTGAGCTCCATGATCTGCCATGGCTTTCTGAGCTTCCTGATCAACAATGGCTCCCTGAACTGTCTGTACAGTTATTTTTGAATAGTTTTACTCACTGTGTGAGCAGTGTATTGTTAAAAATGACTGAATTGAGTAATTTAGCAACAGAAAAAATGCTGTATTATTATTATTAGTAATATTTTGATTCAGAGAGATCAACACATGGAATAGGCTCTATGCACGGCGGTGAATGACGTACTTCCGGTAGAATATAAGGATGCTGGATTACTTCCGTTCCGGCGATTGTAGTGTTGTATACTATTTTTTCTAATAACTTGTCTTCTATACTACGGTAACGTTAGTCACAAAAACAGACAAAACAGCCTCCACTCATATTGTTGATGCTTATTTGCTTTATTATATTAAATAAACAAATATATATATATATAAAATGACATCTAAACGTCTGAAAGTATCTTTTCAAAGACGGGAGGACAGCACCTCTAGCCACCACTGCTGTGTGCCGCAGTGTACAGCATCTGCTAAATTTAACACTTTTCTAAGTTTCCACACGTTTCCTAAAGACAAGGAAATACAGAAGAGGTGGGTAGTTAATATAAGACGAGACCATTTTACAGTTACAAACCAGACAAGAGTGTGTAGCCGACATTTCCAAAGTACAGACCTGATCGAGCCGCAAACGCCGGCCGGCCGCAGACGTCTGAAGAATGGAACTGTCCCGTTGCTTTTTCATTGGAACAACTTCAGTCTTCCAGCCCCACGGACCGGAGTTTGGGAAAGGGTAGAGCGACCAAACACAGACACACTGCATACCGAAGCCCCCTCTATGGACGTGGAATATTCGGACCACGACTACTGCTCCAGTGCTGAGCCTGCTGCGCTGGATTTGTCCCTGGACCACAATGAAGATCAAATAGTGAGGCTGCAAAAACGAATTGAGGAGATAACCATCAGCACCAAGTTCTGTTTGGAGCGGTTTGCTGCCTCCGATGATGACATTAGGTTTTACACAAGGTAAGCTGACTCAGAAGTTCCATGAACATTCATTAAAACATTAATTTCACCTCACCTCACCAGACATGTACTGCAGCAGTGACCAACAGTAAACTGCAATGCACATGTGCAAATTGCGCATGCCAATCCCTCTCGTCTACGGCAAGTCCAAAAGGACATAATGTGTTACACACTGATAAGTATATTATTCTGTAAACGCTGGCATTAGACTTTTTATCCTATCTCCTAATATAATGTTGTATT
>NW_027394277.1:13666709-13780587 GCF_049309525.1 Garra rufa
ATTCAGAGGGCATTGATGGGGATGATTTTGCTCAACAGACAACACTGTCCAGTTGGTGTCAAAGACAAAAAGAGGCTCAACAATGTTGGCAACAGGCAAGGCCACAAAATCTTGCCAACTTGTTGACAGCTGAAAACATCATCCAGATGACATGTAAACACTGTCACATGAAAGAAACTGCCATCCGTTGTAGGGAATGTTTGCCCACAGAGTGGTTTTGTGCAGCATGATCAGTTGGTACATAAACACCACACTCTGCACAGTAGGCAAACCACCATGGATTGCTTTTTAAAAAACATTCCTCCAACAGAGTTTGTGAAACTCCATGATGACGAGCACATCATCTGTGAACAAGGTTGGTGTCTCTCTTTTCAGCTGATTGGAATTTATTAAATTATTATTAAACATTATTAAATTATGCATTATGCAAACATTCTCATGATCCAAACATTCTTTAATGTCATCCTAATTGTCCTTTGCTCTTGCAGATTGTTTGCTACCAACAACCTTTCCTCAAATTATTTGCGTCTGTGACTCTGGTGATGTTGTATCTCTGTGGGTAGATCCATCATATTGGTTTGCATGAATGTTAAGATTGTGTTACTTTAGTTTCTTGTTATTTGTGACCATGGACCACAAAACCAGTCATAAGCATCATTTTCTTTGTCTATTGGGATTTGTACATCACCTGAAAGCTGGTTGAATAAGCTTTTCACTGATGTATGATTTGAAATAATTGAAAAATCTGCAATCTGAGGGTGCAAAAAAAAAAAAAATCCAAATGAATCCAAAAGTTGTCCAAATGAAATTCTTAGCAATGCTTATTCATTAGATACTAGTACTTATTCATTAGACACTAGTACCTATTAAATAGACACTAGTACTTATTCATTAGATTTGAACTTGAATAACTTGAATAGAGCCTTGTGAATAACGGGCACAGATGCAGCAGTCAGGCCAGGAGCTGTATCTAAAACATCTCAGGTTACGTATGTAACCTGAGACGTACCCTTTCCCACTGCGTCCTCTAGAGGTTGCTTTGGGGAACAATATACCCACACTGCCATGCTGAGGGGAGTGCATACTAAGACCTTAGGTAGTACTAGCATCAATTCAGAGAATTGCCCCTGCTAGGACGAAGTGACAGCCTAAGCGTTGTCCTCCACGGCCAGTGACTGAACTGTTACCTTACACTTACCTGAACCTGGGTTAGAACCCAGTGAACAGCTCTAAGGCTTGGAATTAGAAATAATTCCTTCTGGAGGAAATGGCTAAATCTCCTCAGAAATTTAGACTTGTCAGCAAGACGCTACCTCAGTGAGGTGCCCTAATAACGGATGGTCGGCAGATATCAACAGTGATATCTAGGAGTTGAACCCAGGGGACCGGGGTTGAAAGCCAACTCCAATAAATGGGAACGAGGTGAAGACGCGTGACCCATACCATAAAGGGTTTAAAAGAAGAACCCAGAGCTTGGTGGGAACTTACCAACATGTGGATTTTATAAAGCCCGTATGAATACGGACTTGCCACTCTTGTGGTCTTTATAAAAGATGCCCAGGCGTAGCGTGGGACACTTACCGAGATGATCAGATTTAAGGAGAGTGTTTTCCAAGGAGGTTTCACTATCAGCTCCATGCTGTCTAAGTAGACAGAAGAAGGGCTTTTATCCTCAGATAAAAGTTCCCTACTCCAGACAGAAGCTTGCAAGCTATCCGTCAACGGAGATGAACATGGTAGCTGAACCATCCTGTAATAGTGGACGATGGTAGAGGACAAATCCTTAAGCCCTGAACCCCAGGGAGGATAATCCTTTATAAGGGGGCACTGCTCTCAGGAACCCATTGAAGGGGGAGCATGCACGCCAGTCCACACAGCCTGTATAGAATACAAGGCTGGAGAGTAAAACCTGTTGTATGACAGTCAAGCTCTCGACCTGAAGTACAGGGAGGAAACTCTGCCATCAAGGAGTGGTGCTCTTTTTAGTGACCCTTGAGAAAGGGGGCCACCAAGGTCCTTGTAAAAGGTTAGTTACTCTCAGGTCCAAGGTTTGGAACCTTAGATAATGGGAGCTCTAAGGCTGAAGGCTCTTAGGAGTAGAGGTCTCGAGAAATAACCCTCTAATGAGGGGAGATCTGCTACCTTCAAGCTTTTGAAAGAAGCAGAGCTATCTGAGAGCGGAAACTTCATAGAAGCAAGCTCAATCGGTTCCAAACCCCTGCGTACAGGGAGGAACACATCTCTACTGCTCTAGGAACCCTTTCCTCGGAAAGGGGAGCGGTAGGTGCCTTAGATTCTCCAGAATTACCATTTGAGGCTGGCTTCCAAGCCCTGATTTAGGGAGGAAACCCCGTCCTATTGGTTTTGACACTTCATAAAACCTTACCTCAAAAAGGGAAGTGAAACGAGGAGTTCTAGAAATTTTTGGTGTCAAAAAAAGGCTCAAATCCTTTCCTCAGAAAGTAGAGCATTCTTAAACCTGGGTGCAGACTCTGCATCAAGCCTTACCCCAGCCCTCAGACTAGGATAAGACTTTTACATCTCCAAAAGGGGAGTGCTCAAATCCTTTTCTCAAAGAGAACACTGTTATCAGGCCTTACCCCAGCCCTCAGACTAGGGTAAGAATGGAGGAGTCACAAATTGATGCTCATTTTATAAAACACCCTTACCTCAGAAAGGGGAGCATTCACATAAGAGACCTTTGAAGTACAAACCCAATGTTTATGCACCAAAGTGTGCTCAAATAAACCTTTTCCGCAGAAAAAATGGAGCATTTTCCTTAGTTGTTCCGAGTCTGCATTGAGCACTTCCCCCGCCCCCAGGCGTATTTGTTAGAGGGTGGCCTGCTGCACTCCATTCACAGCAAACTCATGTCTCAACAGGTTAGAAAGGCTCTTTTTCCACAGAAAACGGAGGCCCGTAGTTCACTAGGAGAGGAAATGACAGGAAACTCATTCTCCTGTTTGACACTTCGTAAAAACCTTTCCTCAGAAAGGGAAGTGAAATAAAGCCTGAGGAACGAGAATCAACCCTAAGGTGCCATTTTTTCTTTTTGAGGTGTTTTGACCCCAAAAGATGCTCAGATCCTTTCCTCAGAAAGGAGAGCAACCCTAAACCTGGGTGTAGATTCTACATCAAGCCTTACCCCAGCCCTCAGACTAAGATAAGGTGGCTTGAGAGAAGTCACAGAGTGATGCTCATTTAGTAAAACCCCTTCCATAGAAAGGGGAGCATTCACATAAGTGACCTGGAATCCTATATTAACCCATTGTTTAGGAAAATTAGTCACCAGGGTGTGCTCAAATAAACCTTTTTCCGCAGAAAAGGGGAGCATTTTTCATTCTCCGGCCTAGAGGGCCCTCATTAGGGATCCTTTCCTCAGAAAGGGGAGAGCCCAGCTCGTCACGAGGCCTGTAGAGGTGAGAATCAACCTAGACAAGAAGGGAAAGATCCTTTTTCCCATAGTAATACTTCTGAGAAATACCCTTTCCAAAAAAGGGGACGTATTGCTTACCAGCGCTTATGTTTCTGCCTCAACAGAGCACAAGCTCTTATCCTGGCTAGAGGGATTCTCAGAACAGGCCTGCGGAAGACAGCATTAAACATGTTAAGGGCGATCCTAAGACCAAACTTAGGGAGCTTACCTTAAAAGGGGGGACATAAAAAATCCCAAGTCTAACATATGCTGTAAGGGTGGTTAACCATCCGACCTGTGATGTGGAGAAGACGAACACTACCATAACCGTAGTCCATAGAATCTGAGGGGGAGTATCTGCCGTATGTCTCCTTCATAAAATTGTTCTTCTCTGAGAAGTAAACACAACACACAGGCCCTTGAGCCTTGGAAACTAACAGATCAGTAAAAGACCTCTGGTTAGTCCTTTTAAATGCAGCCCAAACCAACAGAGTGGGCTGTCTACTTAAACCCTAGCAGGGGAGACAGCACCATCTAGGCAAGAGCTACAAGAGAAATGCTTAACAAACAATACACAGACATCCTCAGATATCTGTGTGTAGGAAGGACCAACCGAGGTAAAAACTGACGAAAGCCTCCAGACCCTAAAGGGGGAAAAATTAACACACAGCTAGCCTCAGACAGCTGCAGTTTAATAAGACTGTTCTGCCATAATCATGGTTGAATTAGTCTTAGGAAACCCCCTTCTTATAGCGGTAAATTAACTCCACAATCGCGACGCTGTCACGAAAGAAGGATGAGGTCTGGGTCCAAATGCAGGGGAAGGATATTTTAATCAAACAAAACACAAATAAACATAAACCAAGGCCAACACGGCACAAACAGAATACTAAATAAACAAAACAGGGAACACGATCAAGGCCAGATCAGGAACACACAAAATAACATGCAAAGACAAAAGACAATGCAGCCATCAAGCAGGAGTGAAAGGTGAGAGTTTTTAAAGACCAGATAATAGTGAACAGCTGTGAGTGAATCAGTGCTAATGACAAAGACAGGTGAATGCAATCAGGAAGTGCAGTGTAGGGAAGGGAAAACAGCGACCCCAAGTGGCTGAGGGAGGCCCCACAGCCCAGATCATGACAGACGCGCAGCACATATCCGGCTCCCGTGGGAGCTAATTTTTATTTATTATTTTTTTTAATATATACTCCGCCCAGCGCCAAATTCCCTCAGGAAAAAAGCAAGCGAATGCGACGCCGCGAATGCGTTTGTTAATGCCGTGAGAGACAAACACACTCATGCAAAATTGAGGAACAGAGTAACTCACCTCACTCCTTTGCGAATGCATATTCGCGATGCGCACATTAGTTCCCTCGGGAGCCAGACGTGCTGTAATTTACCACACCCACGTAGCATGAGATTCGTGCAAGTAGGTATGAGAGCGTGCCTCTCGTTACAGCCAAGCAATGAATGCACCGATTGCATTCTACTCTCTTAAAAGCTGATCTGCTTGTATTATTCCCTCACAACTCGCGGCAGTGTGAAAGTGCAGGTATTCCTCAGATTACCACACACGTCATATATGCCTCTGGTGAGAGAGTATGCATTCCGAGACAAAGAGGGCTGAAGACGAAAAAGATGTATTGTGTTGTATTGGCGCCCCTTTTATGTGTTGGTCGCCCGGTAGTGATGCAGCAGCAGCGACGGTCGCGCTGCGGTGACGTCATACGCTGTCTCCGGCCATTTCATGTAGTTTTTATATGTATTCTTCACGAATTCTGGTGTGATCGCGCGATATGTACTTTCTATAAACAGAACTACCAAACCAGCCGCATCCTTTTTAATGTTGTCCTTATAAAAAGGATGTGAGGGGTCATAGATGATGGGTTGATTCTGTACCTCAATAATCAGCATTTCTTCATCCATCGTGACAACGGGGTTAAAACTTCAACAAGCCTGTCTCCGCCCATTATGACGTTTTCAAGGTGTAGTGTAGGGAAATATGAGTGCGGTGTATTTTATTTTGAAAATTAAACGGATCTTTTATTTTGTTTCTGGCTGTTCTGTTTTGTCACTCGACTTCCTGTCCTGCGTACTCTGCCCTGTAGTGCTGCGGAGCGCTCCGGCATCCGGCAAAAATAGAAGCTCTGCGTATCTGCTCCGGAGGGCTGCGGATCGTCGGAGTCGGAACGCAGCTGTACCGCATTCAGTGGAAATACACTCATTGACTTAAATGAAAACCTATTGACTCCACCGCCGTGCCGGAGCCGTAACGCAGCCGGTGGAAATTGGGGGTCAGACTGTGGGGTGCAACAGGGGACTGAGTGGCAGTGGCAGGCTGCTAAAACAACAGCAGAAGGACATAAGATGATGTGAAACTGCATAACAGCATTTTAACAGATATTATCTTCAGGAAGCTGACATACAGGGTCTGTCATGTTTTCTCAGATTCTGCACTCGTTCTTATCTGTTTCTGGATTCCAACATTGCCCAGTTGCACACATGTGGATGTATCCTGGAGCTGTCAGTTTTCTATGACAGTTATCCTGATTTCAGATCTGAAATTAACAAAGTCTTAGAATGCAATGTGTGGGCGATGAACATTATCTAATTGCTGAATTAAAAAAGATGTGTACCTCTTAATGTAAAAGTCCAATTGCATTGACATTATATACAACCATAAAACTGACCTTTTTTTTAATTGTTTCCTCGTTCTGAATTGTCTGAATATACAGCTGTAATTTGCTGTCAATTTAAAAAAAAGACATAACTATAATGCTGTGTTAAAGTAATGCAATGTTATTGTCAGTCAGTTGTAAGGCTGTTTGCACTTGCTGCTCAGTACTGAGCATTTCCTTATGTAATGTCTTACAGATATAGAAAAATAGTGCACAATTCCAGAGCAAAGATATATGAGCAATATCACACGAGTAGACTTGAGATATGGCTGTATATCGGCACGGTTGTGATTCGCCGTAGGCACGAGGCCGCATTTATAAGTTGGGTAATTTAAGAAATGTTTTGCGATCATTGATTTTTAAAGTTAAATGGTGTTATAAACATTGTTTATTTTATATACATTTATATAGTTTCTTTTCATAACTTTTTTGCATGTTTGCTAAATGTAACCGTGTTAAATGTAGTTTTAAAGGATTGATGTTAATGGTGTTTTTCCACCTGTTTAATATGGGTTACACTTAAGCGTAAATTTATTTATATTGTGGTAATTGTAAAGCCTCTCTTTTGATGGAAAAAGTATTTCCATTTAACATGTAGTTTTGTTTTGAAAATAATTGTCTAGAGAGACACATTTTCTTTTTGAATACCATAAGTTGTTGCAATTTTGAATATATTTAAAGGGCAATATAGTATTTAATTTAATGTTTGATTTGAAGATTTTATATTATTAAATTGTGGGCATTATCATTTTTTATGGTACTTCATTTTATGTTTTAATTGTTTCAGAAAAATTTTCTTTACAGTCTTTGACTGTTTGTGGTGTTTTCATTGTACTATTATGAAAGGGCTATAAAGGGCTTATAATATATTTTGTTACAGTTTTTTTAATAACATTTATATATTTTACTGCAGTATTTAATGTTTGTAAAATTGAGGACAGAATTAGTCCCTAGAACTCCTTGGTAAAAGATTAGATGGCATAACAATAGATCCACAAGGTAAATGTAATTGTGTAATATGCATTTTAACACAATCGATAATCACACAAAATTGAATGAGGAGCCAGAGGAAAACACGGGGAAGCAGGAGTACAAAAAACCCACGTATTTATTGAAAAACAAACATAAATCCAGGAATTAACAACCATTACATAACTTCCTAACAAAATAAAATCCAAGGCTTAAACAGACACGACAAAACATTAAGACCGGACGATGAAACTGAGGGAACAAACAACTTAAATAGATTGAGTGTGGCAATTTAACATGACAGGTGATACCAAACAAGATAATGAGGGGGAAGTCCAAATATGGGCAAATGGTGAAACCAAAACAAACTGAACAAAGGAGGAGACACATGAACAACGACGTAATAAAAAGACGTATATTTAATAAATCCAACGGAATACAGGTAGACACAGGAACACCAGGGGAAAACATCCATTTCACATCAAAGACCGACAAGAGTACTGGGAAAACACACACCTTAAATAGACAGACTAATTACAGACACAGGTGCAGACAATAAGGGAGAAACCAAAAACACTCAGAACTGCAGGGGAAAATGGGAAAAACCAACAAGAAAGTCCGGGGGTGTGACAGAATGAACCAAAACAATGGAGAGTTAAATGCAATTATACCATGGTCTGTCTGAAAACTCAATTCAGATCGGCTGTGCAAAAAAAAACGTTTGATCCTCACATAGTTTCAAGTCAGTTTAACCCAAATGATGAATTAATGCACAAGGCACACACTAGGCTTGTTGCGATATTCAGTGTTATCCGTGTTACTCGATGTTAGGCCACAACACCAGGTTCGTCACTTGTCCACCATGGCACCACCCCCATCATAGTTTTGATTTTTTTTTTTTTTTTAATAAAAATCACTTAGTTCAGTTAGAGAACAGACGGTATGATTATAAACTGAAAGCAGCTGCTCAGTGCAGCTTACAGGTTTCATTGTTAATACAGAGAAAGACTTTCAACAGAAAGCAGGTACAAATCTCTTTCTCTCTCACTTGTTAATCCAAAAAAATGCTATAATTCAAATAAATGTAATCTTACGCACTGCTTTAATTCTGTGACTCTTTCAAAAAGACCAGAATGAGCTGTAAATGACAAAAATTATGTCAAATTAAAATACATAAAATCCCGATTATAACCAGTATATGGTAATAATACTCTGTATAGTTTATGCGTATACAATTTACAGTTTATGTGAAGATTGTTTTAAAATCACCTAAATTATATTTCAGAGCTTGTTAAATGTTTAAAATATTGGCTTTCAACTGACTGTTAATACTGTAATGTTGAATGCACATAATTAATATGTAAAACTGAGAGAAAATTAATTGAATAGAGACACCAGTAGCAGAATTAATATCAATACTTCATTAGGCTACTTGGCAAAAATATACCATTAAAAACATATTTAAAATATACTTTATGTTGTTTCTACCTTAATTTGGAGGTTCAGTGTGAAATTATGACAATATAAATGCATAAATTATTACAGAAAAATTTGATTGACAGACAGCAGTGTTGGTAATATTAGTTCATTTTAGTGAATATGCATTTCAATGTAATTGTATAGCCCCCCCAGAACGAGATCGGGGTGGCCCCCACCCCCTTGGCCCCCTTCAAATTTTCAGTTCGATAATCCGGCCCTCAAATGAATCTTAATTGAATAGCCCTGTTTTAGGCTGTAAAGACCTTTGAAATAACTGAAATCATGTGGCAAAGGGATAAAGACATGTAATGTGGTCAAGTGCTGCCTGAAACTACGTTCGCTGTGCCACTCAGATTCAAGCATTCAACAACCCCATAGTATAAATTACTTTAATGCACTTCATGTAGAGTTGTTCTTTGCCTAAAATAATTGAATGCACAGCTACCCTTACTAATATAACTCAAACCACCATAGTTAGTTGTTACTTTCATTGTACTTACTGATGTGTTTCAGTGCTGGTGAGAATTGCCTGATTAAGCTCTTCATCATCTGATGAAATGTCTGAGAAGTTCGTCATAACTGACAGATAGGCACTGCAATCATCATGACTTATGGTCTCATAACTCATTGTATATGGAGCTGAAGATGTTGAAGCCTGTGCAACAGAATGCCCTGGAAAAGTGGATGGTGTAGTTGCCCATGAAGTAGAAGGCACTGCTGAACATGAGAGGGATGTAGAAAGTTGTGTAGCAACAGGCTCAGAGAGAGGCGGAGAACACAATTCAGTGGTCCTAGGGCAAGGTACTGTAGGTGTTATTTCATTACTGAATCAGAGTCATCTTTCTAAATCCTCACTGCAAAAGGAGTTACATTGTTTAACAAACAAACAAACAAACAAACAAACAAACAAACAAACACAAAAGATGCATACTCAGACAGCACTTTATAATTAAAAAAAACAGATCGTCAAACGTAGGGCATACCTCTATTCCTTTGATGACCTGAGGTACAAGGTCTTTGATTTAAACACTTTGTGAATCAGTTCTCCACTCATCTCATGGCCTTCACACACCTTTGGGGCAACTAATTTATTTCCACAAGGCATCATGAACTCTAATCTATGAACAAGCATAAACAGCAAAGTGCAAGCAACACATTTGTAAAAAAAAAACAAACATCAGTTTTATATCAGTTTATGGAAAAAAGTAGGTCACAAAGTCTTCAATGGATACTGACTGATAGTGACTGGGGATAAACTATAGGGCCCGGTTTCACAGACAAGGCTTAAGCCTAGTCCTAGACTAAAATGTAAGTCTGAGCTGTTTGAACTGAAAGAAACTTGCACTGACTGATCTTAAAATATATCGGTGTCTTTGTTTTGTCTCAAGATGCACACCAGTAATGTTTTTTTTCTAAGCATGTTTATAAAAATTACTTAAATATCCTAATTGAACTATCTGCTAATCCTGGCTTAGTCTAAGCCCTGTCTGTGAAACCGGGCCTAGATGTTTTAGTAATTACAACCAAACAAGATAATCAACACCCATTTATTAACTATTACCAGTACCACTTATTGGCATATTCATTCCTTTGTAAACCATGGTCAGAGTCCTGCACGGGTCTTACACCGGCTGTAAAAATGGGTGTTTGCTGGCCAAAAGGAATTTCGAATGGTATTCATACAGTAAGTAAAATGGGAGAAACCCCACTGATGTTGTGTTAGATGTGCTGTTTACATATAATGTTGACTTTCTATCATGCAAGGAAAAGCAAGATGAGAAAAGAACATCCACTAACCGCAAGATAAATTTCAGTGGATTGCGAGAGACTGTGAAGGGCATCCACTGCTAAAAAGAAAGAGCAGAAGTGGAGAAACGTGTATGCGTTCTTCAGCTACGGGTTGGTCTAGGCTGTATCCTGTATTTTGAATAGGTGTGGGTGGAGCTAGGCTAGGTTTGTCTGTGCCTTCTCTGGTTAAATCAGTTAAATTCAGATTGCTTTATTGGCATGACATACTTGGGTACATATGGCCAAAGCACTGTACATAGCAGAATAAATACAAAACACAAAACAAAACTGCATATAATATACATCCATAAATAAATGAAACTAAACATATGTCAAATACATCCATGGATATGTTTATATAAACATTAATGGTTCTATTTATTTAGATGTGTTCAATATGAGTGCTAGCAAAGAGGAAGTAGGTCCTTCACCAATAATTATTTTTTAATTTGTTATTTTCATGGAGCCACTGGAACCTTCAAATAATTTGCTGTATTTATTTGTACAGTGAGTCACAGTGGAAGAGGAATCGCCTGTAAAATGGGCTTTTGATTGTTACTATCCCTACACATTTTTTTTGTTGTCATTCCAGGATGCTAATGCCCCCTTGCTAGTAAATTTTTCAGCATCAAATCAATATGTGATGCAGTAACATTACATAGTTATTTTTTCTTTGCCTCCTTGCTGCCAAAAGGTTTGATTTACTTGAACCAAACTGCAAAATCTAATTACTTTATCACAATATTTTTCAGTCCTGAATCCTTGTGAACCAGCTGAGGAGGTACCCATGGTAACAGAACAGAACTTGTCTCAAAACTTACTTGGTAGGCTGACTTCTTATTGTCATTATTTTAATTAAATGAACAGTGAGAAGCAGAAACTGAAGGAGATTCTGGCAACAACTCTTGAAGCTTCAGAAGGTCCTTCAACATCATCATCATGGAGCTTGTGCCAGTCTGCAGCCCAAGATGAATAGCAGAAAGCAAGGCCCTACCACCTGGACTACAGGTCGACCGATGTATCGGTTTCGCCGATTAATCGGCACCGATAGTTGCTTGGCAGAGCTATCAGTTATCTGGCAAAATCTATGTCAATAGTTTTTCCACGTTGGGTCCGTTGCTAGAGCGGCTGAGAAGGTCCTCATTATACAGCAGCATCCTTATAGTCTTTGTTATACAGCAGGAGAGCAGCCTCTAGTGGTGGAAATTACTGACAGCACGTACAGTTTTAGACACGTGACACTGAGCACTGCACAGAGCGGGACACTCCAAAGGCGGATTTAAAACATCGATAATGAAGCGGTGTGTACATATTTTACAGAAGTGCATGTGCTCATATCATTAAGTGATTGATTTGTTGACTTGATGCTGCATTAGTGAAGATTTGGTGATCAAATAAACTCTTGTAGATCACCGCTTGAACTGAACGCAACGTGTCCGGTGTGTGTGATACCAGATGGCGAGTTCTTCTAGACTCAGAGCTGGACTTTTGCCCCGGTGTGTGAATAACATATTTTGATTAGATAATCACAAATGTTCTGGAATAGTAGCAGATACATTGTGAAAATATACAATATCCATGTATTTGTAATTTCAATACTGCAGCCTTTATGTAGATATTTATTTGCAAAATCGCTAGCCCAATGACCCAGGGCTATTGTGTTTTACTGGTCTGCCCGACAGGCTTTCGTAAAGTAGAGGGCTCCTGCGGGTCCTTAAAGGGATAGTTCACCCAAAAATGAAAATTTGATGTTTATCTGCTTACCCCCAATGCATCCAAGATGTAGGTGACTTTGTTTCCTCAGAAAAACACAAATGAAGATTTTTAACGAAAACCGTTGCAGTCTGCCAGCCTTATCATGGACGTGGATGGGCACCAAACCTTTAAAAGTAAACAAAAACATGCACAGACAAATCCAAATTACACCCTGCGGCTCATGAATGATACATTGATGTCCTAAGACACGAAACGATCGGTTTTTGCGAGAAACTGAACAGTATTTAAATCATTTTTTACCTTTGATACACAGCTACGTCCATCTGTCCTGAGCACGAGTTTAGCATCAGTCACGTCACATGAATTCTGTCGTAGAATACGCAAACGCCGGAAGGGGAAATCAGTGAAAAGTCCCGGATGAGTTTGCGCAAGCAAACGTAATCTTTTAGCTTTAAATCGGTTTGAACAATCAGGATACGCGCAAGTAATTACCATTTTGAATAGCCGCTATACCCACAATCTCTGTGCACTGTGTAAACAATGAGTGTCGTATTCATGCGACAGATCGCTTCCGGCGTTTGCGTATTCTACGCCAGAAGCGCGTGCACATGTGACGTGACTGATGCCAAACTCGTGCTCAGGACAGATGGACGTGACTGTGTATCAAAGGTAAAAAATGATATAAATACTGTTCAGTTTCTCGCAAAAACTGATCGTTTCGTGTCTTAGGACATCAATGTATCGTCACGAGCCGCACGGTGTAATTTGGATTTGTCTGTGCATGTTTTTGTTTACTTTTAAAGGTCTGGTGCCCATCCACATCCATGATAAGGCTGACAGACTGCACCGGTTTTCATTAAAAATCTTCGTTTGTGTTTTTCTGAGGAAACAAAGTCACCTACATCTTGGATGCATTGGGGGTAAGCAGATAAACATCACATTTTCATTTTTGGGTGAACTATCCCTTTAACCATGAGCGGTTTTAGCTGGCCGCTTCCATGAGCACTTAAAGTCACTTAAACAAATTCTTCACTCTATCACATTTTCCAACATCTTGTGTGTCCTGCTTGCTTGTTAGAGAGATGTGACTTAAATGTAACGTGTTACACGTAATATATGTTATTATATATAGATATTCAAGATTCAAAAATGTCCATTACAGGATTTTTCTATTTTTTAACTTCACACTTCATTCATGTAATTAAGTTAATTGAATGTTATTAATAACATTTCCTGTGAAGTAAAGATTTACTTCATTTACATAAAATGAACCTAACCCTAACCCTGGAGACAGCCTTTCTCTTACAAAAACAACTGATGTTAATTAAAGTTCAACGGCACTAAAACTGCAGCACAATGAAGTACAAATACAACCTAACTGCAATTCAGTGATGCACTGTAATGCATGTGAATATTTCAGATGCAAAAACTCCTATGCTGTCTTTGTTTTGAAGAATTAGGTAAGGACTGTATTTGTGCTGTAACATGTGGATTTGTATCCAGAGTGGTGTGTCTGTAAGAACACATAAGACTCAAACCTGGAGTTTACTGCTGATTAGGTTGAGTGGTAACAGTGAGTGGTCTGAAATATCAAGGGATAACAAGAAATATTAGATGTACATAGGGCTGTGCAATTAATCAAAATTCAGTTTTGATTTCTGCTTCAACGATCATAAAAAAATGCAGTAATCGAGATGAAACGATTATTGCGTTCTGCCCCCTAACCAGTGGTGCGCTTATGCTCCTCCATAAAAGTATAGTTTCACATGCAAATCAGCAAAAATCATATAATGTGACTTTCATAAAACTGGACGTGCTTGATTTATTAATGTTTATTTGATGTTGTGTTTTTAATAGTGCGTAAGAAAACATGCGCTGTTCTGTGTTTGCACTCAGAGACGGAGCAGAACACGGACATGTAAAGTTATCTTTTAGTTCAAGGTTCGCGCCTAAACATTCAAATACACGCAAAAATGTTCATGCCTTTCTTTCCTGAGTCGTAAAGAAATTGTTTTTTCAAGGAAAACATTTTCAGGATTTCTCTGTATATAATGAATATGTATGGCGCCCCAAAGTTTGAACTTCCAAAATGCTGTTTAAAAATGCCGCTTTTATTTTTTATTTTTTATTGATTAAATGAACATTTCTGATCTGAGATGAAGTCTGAGAACACTGTAATATGAAATGTGATACATATTTTTCAGTCAGAGATATTACTAAAGTGATAGATAACTTATGATCTCATTTTAGCACAGGCTATTATACTTAATACTTTATATATTAATATAATCCTTAATATAATATTATATAATACAATCCTTTACAGTCATAGATCTTTAAATCTTTATTTAAAAGATGAATACATATCATAAACCTCTCTGCAAACACAAATTTAATTTTGATTTAAAAAACATCGTTTGAAATATTCATTTTAATTTTTTTTTCAGTCCTGTAATTTGAATACCGAAATACTGGACTTTATTCTTGTTGAGAATATCACAAATGTTATCAGGCTATGTATTAGATATAAAAATATATAATTAGTATCAATAGCTTTGGACTTTTGATAGATCTGCAGTTTGTCTCTTCAATTCATCCTACGTATAGCTGTAAAGTATTATACGTGTTTTATAATCTTAAATGATATTGATTTTAGCGAACAAGACTTTTATTTTGTTCTGGAGATGTGACGTCATAAGGCTGCGGCGCGCTCCTGCATCTGGGATTCAAACGGAGAAAGGTGTGTGTGCTTTTAACAACTGAAAGTGTTTAAATCAAGATAACTCGATTACAGAATTGCATATAGAACTGTGAAATTATTTGTTAGCCAACAAAACACTGTAATGCTTTATTTAGTGACACTGTAGTCCCTATATAGTGAATATTTCACAATGAATTCGGTCACTGGTAGGCTAAGTAGTGTTCAAAGAAACGGATCTTTTCGAGATTCCGATTCAACTGAATCAATCGATTCACCAAAATGATTCACTGATTTGAATCGCCGCACACTTACGACATCTGCTGTTCAAAACACTGGAAATGCAACGAGAACAACAAACAGCAACTGTTTTCATGAAAGTGGAATCTGATAAATGACTGCTAAACTAGGGAGATAATTGAGGCACACCCAGAGTTTTAGTTTACATTTATTTTTCTTTCTACCAAACACAGAAAAACTCCTGCTGAATGAACGGAGATCCACGTGACAAACTATTATAAGATGGTGTTTATTAAAGAGGACAGTGAAGACATGAAGATTGAAGAAACATTCAGAGTCAAACAAGAAGATACTGAGGAACAAACAAAGATGGTGTTTATTAAAGAGGAGAATGAAGACATGAAGATTGAAGAAACATTCAGAGTCAAACATGAAGATACTGAGGAACAAACAGGTTGGTTTTCATGTTTCAACTCATTCATTTGAATTACATTTGAATCATTCATATTAAAACGTGAATGTTCATTATAATAAGCAGTAAATAGTCATATTTCAGAAACACCAGCTTGTAGCTTGTTATTGAAGATGCAGGACAGTCACCTAGTAGTGCGTTACAATAGTCCAGTCTAGACGTCATGAATGCATCAAATAACTTTACTGCATCTGAAACAGGTTACATTTTCCGTAATAGTTATTCATCTTGTATTTTAAATACGAAATGATGTTACATGTACTTTATAACTCTCCAACTCTGGAGCCAAACAATAAAATACAAACCAAAATCACTCATCGTAACTTCTCTGGGTGTAATTAGAAAATATTTCTCAATTGAATGCTGCTTTTAAATTCTCTAACGTGAAGATAAACATGGCAGATTTTGTGTTTTCTTTTTTAAAGGAGCTAATGTTTTTATTTATAATTATATGGTAGTTGTGATAAAAGCACAACAATATATATGTTACAAATTATTGGTTTTAATTATGGCTACAATTAATGGCTAAAATTAGAAGGAAATGTGTTTAATAGAGACAGATCATCAGCAGTATTTGTCTCAATGAGTCTGGTCTTCATTTACCATTGGCTACTTGATGAAAAGATGCCAATAAGCCACAGATTTTAAATACAATCTTTATGTTGTTTTACATTCCATTTAATGTGAAATAGTTTATTGTCAAATAGTTAGTTTTTTTTATTAATTGGCAGCACTAGTCTAAGTGTTTTGATGTCTGTTGCTTTCTGCCATTAAACTGGTGTTAACTTATATTTTTCTTATTTGACCTCAGACCTGATGGCACTGAAAGAGGAGAGTCAAGAACTCAATGAAACAGAAGAGAAAGATCAAAATGAGGAACATGATTTCAAAACTGAAGAAAAATCAATTAGTTGCTCACAGAATAAAAAGACTTCCTCACCAGAAATAAATAAGAAACCACAAAGTACAAACCTTAATTCTAACATGAGAATTAACACTGGAGAGAGACCTCACAGCTGCCAACAGTGTGGGAAGAGTTTTACAAAGAAAAATAACTTTACTGTCCACATGAGAGTTCACACTGGAGAGAAACCTTTCATCTGCAAATTTTGTGGGAAGAGTTTTACACAGAAACATTACTTTACTGTCCACATGAGAGTTCACACTGGAGAAAAGCCTTTCATCTGCAAACTGTGTGAGAAGAGTTTCACATGTAATAGAAAACTTAAGACTCACATGAGAAGTCACTCTGAAGAGAATCCATTCCAGTGTGATCAATGTGGAAAGAGTTTTACTCTGAAATGTAATCTATATAGCCACATGGGAATTCATACTGGAGAGAAACCTTACTCCTGCAAACTGTGTGGGAAGAGTTTCTCACGAAAAGGAGTTCTTAAGACTCACATGAAAATTCACACTGGAGAAAAGCCTTTTACCTGCCCTCAGTGTGGAAAGAGTTTCACATATAAAGTAAGTCTTAAGATTCACTTGAGCATTCACACTGGAGAGAAACCTTACACCTGTGAACAGTGTGGAAAGAGTTTCACACATAAAGTAAACCTTAAGGTTCACATGACAGTTCACACTGGAGAGAAACCGTACAAGTGTGTTCAGTGTGAGAAGAGTTTCACACGTCAAAGCAGCCTGATAAGTCATGTGCAAACTCATTCTGGAAAGAAACTGCCGTTTTCTTCAATGCAAGAAGAGGTTTAGAAAATTAGCAATTTCTACAATAATCTACACATGCCTTTGAAATACATTCAATTGTAGTACTAAAGTACCAAAAGTAATCAAAATTAATATCAAAATTACTAAAACATTGTTCAAGAGTGTACTGAGGAAAAAGGTGTGTGAAATCTAGTCAGTGTTCACACCGGAACTGAATGTGGATTACATCTGGTCACCTTCATGCATCCTTCATATCTTTTTGTTTCACCACAAGGCTTTTTTGTTTTGTTTGTGTACTTCTAAGGCCATACCAGACCAAATCTTCAAATTGTGACTATGTAGAGTCACTCAATTCCATGTGTTGATCTCTCTGAATCAAAATATTACTAATAATAATAATACAGCATTTTTTCTGTTGCTTAATTACACAATTCGGTCATTTTTAACAATACACTGCTCACACAGTGAGTAAAACTATTCAAAAATAGCTGTACAGACAGTTCAGGGAGCCATTGTTGATCAGGAAGCTCAGAAAGCCATGGCAGATCATGGAGCTCAGGAAGCCACGGTGGATCAGACAGTTCAGGAAGCCATGGTGGATCATGGAGTTTGGAAAGCGGTGGCGGAGCGACCCGGCCCCTACGGCCGGAGTTATAGCCTGGGGGTCATTAAGAAAACATACTACACAACAAATTAAATATTTACATTAAATTCTAACAAATGACAAATGTTACAGCCACACAATACATCATGTTTATAAAATATCTATACATTCCTACATATGAATTATTGCATACAACACCATATACAGTTGATCAAAATAATAGCAATGTGACTAAAAAAGTGAGTAAAGTTCAAAATCATTATAACTTTTATTTTAGAACACTGCCAATTCTATTCTAAATCAAAACATGAAGAAAAAATGATCAAATTTGTTATTACTTTACTGAAAATGAAGAAAAATAAATATTAAGCTGTTCAAAATAGTAGTAGTGTCTGCATTTTACTTTACAAAGTCAAACATTTACTGTATAAACTGAAAACATGTAGATTTAGCTTTCTTGTGAATCACTGAACTTATATTTATTTGTATAACCAGAACTGCTACACAGCTATGTTGCACAGAGTCAGAGTTGCACAGAAACTTCTGGCACCTGTGAACAGGTATTCCAGCCCAGAACGAGACAGTCGCTGCGTTCGAAACCGCATACTTCCATACTATATAGTCGGCAAAAAGCAGTAGGCGAGCAAAAAAGTATGTTTGAATGTTCAGTATTCATAAAAGAATAGGCGAGAATTAGTAGGCGAGTGGACTAATTCTCGCAAGATTCGGACGAACGTCTACTTAGAGTGCGTTCGAATATGCCTACTTACCTACTATATAGTAGGAAAAATGAGTACGTGAAGAAAGATGTACGTTCGAAACCTCAGTATTCATAAAAGAGTAGGCGAGAAATCCCCGGATGTCCTACTGCTTCATCCCAGATTCTGAAGTGTTCATCTGATGCACATCATCGAACGTGATTGGGAACCACAACGAGGGTGTTTACAAATGTATTACAAACCAAAACACGGTTCCCTGTCTTAAAATCGTATTTGTTGAACTGTATCGTAAACTGCTGATCAGCATAAGGTGTCAAGACGTTAGACAGTAACGTTAAGGTATATTTGTGATTTCGCTGTAAAACACGTTTTATTACAAATAGCGACCATAGACATCTTAAAGATGATTACTAAATGTCTATTTAACAACTGACAGGAACATGTTGTAAGAGAATTAAATAAGCACATGACAACACCAAACTGTCATCTGAATGAGTGATGGACGTTATGTGAGTTTATGTAGAATTCACTGCTGTCAACACTGCTTTAGATGAATGTAATGTAAATAAACACATGTACATATAGTAACTAAACATGAGCTATCTATTTCATTTGTCTATTAGTACTGTTGATAAATTCAGGAGCATTTGTATTGGATAAAAATCCAATTAACACAACAGCTACCTCACAAATATTGTGTGGTGGAGCAGGACCTGAAAGGAAAGGTGACAGCAGCATTTGTGGGGAAAAAACTAAAATCTGTAACTTAATATAAAGTTAGGTAATTTTGTTACTTCTAATACAGAGATCTAATGACATTGTGCTGTTAAAATGACAGCATTTGTATTGTATTTGTGCATCTTGGTATGATCAGAAATGTATGCAGACTGGTGTGTGCAGTGAGAAAAGAGAAATCAACAGCAGCATCCTGGAAATGGTCTAGTGCCATCGATGAGACCCTCCATCACTCCACCTGCCCTTTGTCTCATCTGGACCAGATGTTGCTGCTGTATCTTCATCCTCAGAGACCAAAGAGATAGCAAGAGCGTCTAGAGAAAAACTAAAATACCAATATGTCTGAATAATGCTTTGTTCCATGTGTCTTTGTTTATGTTCATGGTTATTTTTTTATATTTTTTTACTCATTTATCCATGTTGCTGTCAGTAAATAGAATATAACTGTTTTATTAATATATGCATTAATTAATTACTTGATTGGAAAAAAAACATGCTTGTTTTACTAAAAATATAATTAATTACAGGTCAGCATTTATCATTATTATTGATCAGTGCATTCTAAGGTAATGCAACCCAAAATGAACCCAAAATGTATCCGTTATACTGCAATCAGGGACAGCTGTTTCTTCAACATGACCATAAAATGAACAAATTTCATCAACAACAAAATATTTATAGAAAGATTAATTGAACCTGTCGCTCATATGTTTTAAATTGTTGCGCCTGTTATAACGTCATTTGTCACATGACAACGTCAACATGGTGTAAGACGTGCAGATCACATCCATTGAGTATACTTATTGAGTGTGCGGTTTCGAACGCAGCTAGCCCCTTCAACCGAAGTAATGCTGCCCATGACGACAATCACTTCCGCTTCCTCAATTTCAACTGAATGTCTTCACTCAGTCCCAGCAGAGGAGCCACTTCTTCAAATTTGGTTCTCCGGGTTGTTGTCAAGTACAGACACCCAGCAAACTCTCTGGTACTCAAATGAGACAACTTGTATGTGGAACCAAACGCTACCTTGCCAATAAACCTTTTCACACGTGAGTTTAAAATATTCTATCTAACCCCAAAGATTATTTTAGAATGTTTCGCATTACTGTTTCCATGGTGACGCGTCATGTGACACACCGCATCCACAACAAGCATGCTCACTATATTATGAAATATCTGATATTCCGATTTCGAAATATGTGCACGTAAATGTATTTAAAAGTCCAAACACTTTTATAATGACCGCGTTAGTTATTCTATACCGGGTGATGGGCGCGCCATGTTTGTTCGCGCATGAATCCGATCTGTGGGATTTAACCAGAGGCGGACAGAGTACACCGTTTCATTACTTGAGTAAAAGTACAGATACCCCTTGCTAAATTTTACTCAAGTACAAGTAAAAGTACTAGTCAGATGTCTACTTAAGTAAGAGTACTGAAGTACTTGATTTTAAAAGTACTTGAGTATCAAGAGTACATTTTCTAAATATTGCATTACTACTGCCACAGTGCTTACATTTATGTACAGAAACGTCCTACATGGAGTTATGAAAAATGTTAATGTTAATACCTTGGAGAATGTAAAAGGAATTGAAAGTCAAGAAAAAATCAAGTCATTTTCATCTTTTTACGATGTTGCTTTATTTAACATTTAACGAACAAAGAAGGAAAAATAAAAGGCAGGAGAAAATACTTTCAGCTGAATAACACTCTGAACCTGACCGTGATTAAAGAAAATCAGCTAATAAGCTGTGTTTAGGTCAGCATACAAAGAAGGAAAAATGAAAGGCAGGAGAAAATACTTTCAGCTGAATAACAACATTCTCACAAACACAATCTATATTTGACAACTCGTGTGTGTGTGTGTGTGTGTGTGTGTGTGTGTGTGTGTGTGTGTGTGTGTGTGTGTGTGTATGTGTGTACTGTACTTCAATTCAATCAAATGTCATGAAGTCCTTGTTCAACTTGAGGAGAAGTTGGTTCTCAAAATTCTGTGAATGAATTGATCCCCTTCTTGGGGTGAAAAGCAAACCTGCTATGCTAAAAAGCCTTTCACATGCTGCTGAAGCTGGCAGGGCTGTGTTGAGCTTTAGTGAGAGGTTACGCACAGCTGGATATGGGGCTCGTGTATTCACTCCTTCAGCTGTAGCGGCTAGGTATCCATCAAGTTGCTTACTTATCTCATTGGAATGCGTCTGCTTGACATTGGAGAAGAAGTCATCTTCATCAGAAGAGGTTGATGTGGTATCAGGAGACCGAAGACCTTCACCATGTTCTGGCTGATGTTCCTTGATGTAACTAAGGCCTTGATTAAAAACACAGAATCACAGCAACAAACACATATTTCGTTATGATTACTCTGTAAGTAAACAGCTGCATAGAATTATTGTTGAATGTAAAGGTTTAAAAAATTAAAAATAAACATTTTCCTTACCAAGCTGTAGGACTGTGTCATTGCCGGTCCAGGAGGTTTTGAACCTTGGAACGAGAATGGCTGCTGCAATTAGCTCTGGCTCTGACATCATGCTCTCAAACCGCTTCCTCAAACCTTCAAGAAGAGCATCAACAAGTGGCTTGCAAAATCTGAGTGACGGTCTGGACTTTTCAAGCTTGGTTGTGAGGGTGGTGATTG
Organism: Garra rufa; assembly: GCF_049309525.1. Classification (NCBI taxonomy): domain Eukaryota; kingdom Metazoa; phylum Chordata; class Actinopteri; order Cypriniformes; family Cyprinidae; genus Garra; species Garra rufa. The sequence continues at coordinate 13,688,525 of NW_027394277.1, forward strand.
TCGGGAGCAGCCAGCCCATCTGAATGTTGACTTCTCCTTGTAGTATGTTCAAGGACTTCGCAACTGGACTCATGGTGGTGACATATTCCCCTAAAAAGACTATGTCAGCTGGACTGTACCTAATAGAAACAGAAGAAAATAAATAAACACATATTTCAACAAAATGTTAGAACCACTGTGCAATGCTGGACATTTATATATTTGTCTATGTACCTACAGCAGATAATGTGGTAAGCATTACTCTAACAAAATAAGAACACAATTATACATTACATAAGCTACTTACATTGGAACATTGAGTGCAGAACAGACCGTTCTCACAGACCCCTCTCCTTGGTCTCTAATGATTCTGACCACACGTTCCTCGACCATGAAAGAGGAGTTCCATCGAGTTGAATTAGGCTGTACCAAGTGAAACTTACAGTGTTCCTCTATAAGCTCTGCATTTTGAGGAAACCTTGAGGCTTTATTCCAGAGTGCCTGACACTTTAGTAAGTGGCATGCACACCGATGGTGTTTCGGCAGCTGATACTAAGGCCCATCATCTTCCTCCAGAATGGCTTCCACATCCATGAATTCCACCTCCTCTTCATCATCAGATGCATCACAATCATCTCCTACTTCTTTTTCGATTGTGCCTTCTGCAACTAACTCTTCATTGTTATTTTCGTCCTGCTGACCAAAGACACGGAACGCCTTGACGAAATTCGACCCCTTGTCTGTTGTAGTTCTAACAACCTTTAGACTTATTTCATACTCTGCATGAATGTCGGTCAAAACAGCTGCCAAGGCATTGAATGTGTGGGAGCCCTTTAGTTGACGGCAAGCAAGGGCAGCTGAACAACGTTCAAAACTGCAAGGATCGAGCCAGTGGGCTGTTACACCTATAAAGCTCCTTCTCCTGGCTGTCCAACAGTCAGTAGTGGTGGCAATGTATGGTACCTTTTTCATTTCGTTCTTGAGATTTTCTTTCATTTTAGATGTAGCTGAATCAATCTTGCGCCGCACAGTTGTGCGTGACATGACAGCACTACTTGGTTGTAATTCTACAATAAGGTCTTGGAAGGATGGTTTCTCAACCAGGGAGAAGGACTGGAGACCTTGAATGATGAAGCGGAGGATAGCCCGATCAACCGTCTTCTGAGACACCTGCTTGGTCTCCAGCAGCTTCAGTTGCTTCGCCTTGAAGCCTGTTCCACCTTCTGATGGCCTCTTGCAGGCTGTTGAAGTCAGTTGACAGTATTCCTCCAGATGTGTCTTATGTCTTCTCTGTAAAACACAGTATAATATTTCAGTTTACACTATAATAAACTAATAAATATTAGAAAAGATACTCATCATGATGTAGTCTACATAGCAGTATTATTAATTATGAAGTGCTGGTTGTTCATAATTTTCCAATGGCTCCAGACTAACTATTTAAATTTACTGGTGCAACTAACTTTAATTTATGCAGACCAGGAGCTTCTGACATTCTAACAAGTGCTGCAATATTAGGTCAGGCAAATACAAGACTTTGGGTAGCATATCTCTCATGTATTTAAATACAATTGTAGGATACAGCCATTTTTTATGGTATAACAAGACAGGTATAAGTACACTCAAGAGCGTTTTCTTGGCTGGAGATTCAGGCTTGGTGGCCATCTTGGCCGGGGATTCAGGAACGGCGGTAATCTTGGTCAGGGATTTAGGCTTGCCGGCCATTTGAGCCGGGAACTCAGGAACAGAGGCCGTCTCGGCCAGGAACTCAGGAACGACAGCCCAGACTTGGCTTGACTCGGAACCTTGACTTGATTCAGGAAACACAGCTGTAACTTGACTTGTCTTGGAACCTTGACTTGATTCTGGATGTTCAGCTGTGTCTTGTCTTGACTCAGGAAGTGCTGCTGTGACTTGACTTGGTTCGGAAGGAACAGCTGCGACTTAGCCCGTCGCATGAATTTCAGTTGCAATGTGACTTGACTTAGCAGGAACAACATCTGTGACGTGATTTTACTGTACAGGAACAGCTTTGACTTGACCTTGAGGGAACAACTGTAATTTGACTTGATGAAGAAACAGCTGTGACTTGACTTGACTCCGAGGGAACATCTTTGACTTGATTTGGCTTTGAAGGAACCGCTGTGACTTGACGTTGAAACAGCTGTGACTTGACTTGAAGTTGAAGATACTGCTGTGTAGGGATGAGCGAGTACAGCATTATCTGTATCTGTATCTGTTAACCATACGAATTATCTGTATCTGTACTCGGAGTGGGCGGGGCCTAACCCGGAAGTGGGTGGGATTTAACCTGGAAGTTGGTCATGTTGTCTTGAAATGGGCGGGGCTTTAACCGGTATGTTATTTTAAGCATGCAATTGATATGGGTTGATCAGAAATTGTTATATTTATTGCTGATTAGAAAACTATTAACATGACAGCATCGAGCTTCAGATCAGTGGTTTTGAATTTTGATCATGATAACAACCGAACTATATACACAGAACAAGTTTTGCAACAATGAATACAACACATGCGGTTGCAATTATGAAGTAAAATGTAATGAACAAGAGTTTTCATTTCAACATAACTTTCTTTTTTTAACCTTGAGCAGTGTGATTTTTTATTTATTTGGTTCTTTTTTTATTTATTTTTTATTTCCACACCAGGTATGTGTGTGTGTGTAGCTAATTAATTTGTAATATATTTTTTTTATACCACTACTTCGAACCAGCAGAAGGTTTAAAAAAAAAAAAAACTCAGATGAACGGCAGAGAGAGGGAGAGTGTGTGTGTGTGTGTGTGTAACTAATTAATTTGTAATACCACTACTTCCTTTATTTATTTATTTATGAAATACAAAAAAGAAAGTGTCAAACACTCAGTGCGTGAAGTAAAAAAAACTGGTCAGAGCCAGTTGACGGTTTAAAAAAGAAAAAAAAAATTATCCGACAGAGACGCGAGTCGCTTTTACCAAGCACCACGTCTGAACAAACCCCACGTTTACCAAAACTCTACTGGTTAAGTAAGTACTACAAACAAACCAAAGTAAAAAACAAACCTGAAGCTGAAGAAACCCTAAACGTTAACGGAAAAAAACCTGCAAACCTGAGTGACTGAGGGAGAGAACGGGAGAGAGCGCGCTGTTCTCTTCTCTTCTCAGTGTTCTGTGTGTGTGTGTGTGAGCAGAGCGGGACACAGCAACACAATAAATCTGGGAGGGGAGCTGTGACTAGTCTATCACAGAACGCAGACACAGTAAACTACCCAATGAGAATTTTTATTCAATCCGAGCACAGATATTGACTCGTATTACTCGTATGATAGTCGTACTCGGCAAAAGTGCTTTATCCGTGCCGGATACTCGTTTCAGCCGAGTATCCGGCTCAACTCTTCTGCTGTGACTTGACTTGAAGTTGAAGAAACTGCTGTGACTTGACCCAATGTTGAAAATACTGCTGTGACTTGACTTGACTCTGAGGGAACATCTTTGACTTGATTTGGCTTTGAAGAAACAGCTGTGACTAGACTTAACCTTGCTGGAACAGCTGCGACTTGACTTGACTCAGGAGGTGCTGCTGTGTCTTTGCTTGACTCAGGATGCGAAGCTGCGTCTTTGCTTGACTCAGAATGCAAAGCTGTGGCCTGGCTTGACTCAGGATGCGAAACTGTGTCTTGACTTGACTCAGTAAGTGAGGCTGTGTCTTGACTTGACTCAGAAAGTGAGGCTGTGTCTTGACTTGACTCAGGAAGTGAGGCTGTGTCTTGACTTGACTCAGGAAGTGAGGCTGTGTCTTGACCTGTCACGTGAACCTCAACTGCCATGTGACTTGACTTAGCAGGGAGAACATCAGCTGTGACTTGACTTGACTGTGCAGGAACAGCAGTTGTGACTTGACTTGACTGTGCAGGAACAGCAGCTGTGAGGGCGGCCATGATGCGTGCACTCTGGCGTTGCAGCCTGTTGTGCTGAGTGCTGGGCAGCGGTTTGTGGTACTGGACTGAGGGAGACTATGGAGCTTTGGGAAATGATCGGGAATTTAGGGCGTTCGGGACATGGCAGGCAGTCTGAGCTGTTGGAGCGGTATATGGCGGTTCTTGGCTTCGGGTGAGCTGGTGCGATGTGCCGTGCTTCTGAGGGGGCTGGACGATGCATCTGACTAGCATTCTCTATTTATTCTATCTCGAAATTAGAGCAGTTTAAACAGAGAGATCACAATGGATAGTATCTTTGTCCAGCCCCAAAAGAAAACACGATGCCGATAGAGGCGTCGGGCCAGCTCACCTGATGGTATAGCTCAATGAAATCCACCACATACTGTTCCAACTCCTGACCACCCTGCCGTAAACTCCACAGTCTTTCTTCAGCTGTCATGTTTTGGCGTCGTCTTCTGTTAGATTTGTGGGTTGACACGGAGCCAGAGTGAAAACTTGAAGAGTCAGACGTAAATCCACAAACGTGTTTATTTATAAAGAATAGGGAATCCAGGTAAACTCAAATAACATAACTTCAAGACGACACAATGAAACTGGGGGACAAACGACTTATAAAGGGTGACTGATGACAAGGACAGGTGTACACAATAATCGGGAAGAAACCAACTACAGCAGAACAACAGGAGGAGACAAAGGGAGAAACCAAATCAGAACAATGACAAAGACCAGAAACACAAGGAGACATGTAACAAACAGTAGGTGGGTTTCTAATTTATTTTGAATATAATTTTACAAGAAATTACCTTTGTATTAATGCCTAGCTTATTAACCCATTAATATCTCTTTAAGTAATCAAATAAATACATAAACATGACAAAATACATAAATAATCAAAACACTACATCTACTACATGTAGATGATGCTTATTTTGTTATCATCATTATTATTATATTTTTATTTTTTTTAATTGGGAGGGGAGACTGACAGACCATCCTCCACAAACACATGACACTTAAAGGAGAGGAACCTAATCAACAGGTAATCCGAGCATAATAATGTTAAAATACTATAAACTAATTTAAATATATATTTTTTAATAAATTATTTATAATACCTAGGTAGGCTATCTTTACTTTTATACTTTTCATAACTAAGAAATAAAATGAATACAAAAACATGAAAGTACATTTCAGTCAAGTCAGTTACACTTCTATACACTAAATCTTTGTTTCTGATGTAATTAGTTTCGATGATGGAAAAATACCACGTTCTTATTCACGCACCGGATGTCACAGCACACAAGGAGGTGAGTATAAAATATAAAAGGTAAGTTTATTAACAGGTTTGGTAAGTATAATGAAGCAGGTATTGAAGAGATTGTTCTTATCTGAAATGTCCAGCGTTCATGTAAGTAAATCCAACAGGAGAACCAGGTAAACATAGAGTCCACGGGAAGAGCGAATGCAGGGCTGTGATCTGTAGATCAGACAACGAGGAATGAACCAGTCCGGGTATATATAGGGGAGATGATTGGATACAGGTGAGTAATCAGTAATCAGGTGACTGTGAACGTGTGTGTCTCTTCAGGGGGCGTGGCTGGTGGATCTGGCTGTGGTAGAACTCTGACACCGGACAGGAAGCCCGAGCATTTCCTTTCTACTTCAAATCTGCTCAGCATCACACAAGGCTGACAGAATCACAGAATCAGAAGAATAGTTGAGAGAATTAAAAGGTAAGCATGGTGAACTGTAATGGAAATTTTTTAATCTTGAATATCTATTAACGTATATTACATGTAACACGTTACATTTAAGTCACATCTCTCTAAAAGCAGAACACACAAGAAGTTGGATAATGTTTAAGCGTGAAGAATTTCTTTAAGTGACTTTATGGTCTCAGGGGGATGGTATAACAAGACTGAGCAAGCTTTGAGAATAGCCAGACATTGAAGGTTTAGCAGTGATGCTATGGGGGATGACTAAGGAATTTTGTTATCTTGAAATGTATACCTTTGACTATAAAAACCGAGCTGAGAGACTGCCTCTCATCTCTTTGCTCACAGACTCAAGCTGTGTGTAAACCAGATCATTCTCTGCAGAGAAATAAAGACTAGACAAAGACAAAAACCGGTTTGGTCTTTCATTTCAGTCTTCACGACTTAATTTCTCTTGTTTGGCTCACAAAAATCCACGACAACTGTTTCATAAAATTTATTTTACTTTTGAAAGTTTTAACGTTTTATTCTCAGGTCACTTTATTTTAAGATTACCACAAAGCGTGTTAGCACTCTCTGTTAGCTAGCAAAGACAACAAGCTTCAGCGCCACATTATCTCCGTGTTTAAAAAAAAAATCAAAGACAGTATTTAATATGTAGTTATCTAGTGGAAAATTTATTTATGTTTGTATGTTTTCTCACAGTTGGATAGATAACGAGCCCCACGCATTTTTGTTGGAAGGCTCATCACCATCCTCTGCATCTGTCTAAACAGTCACTCATGTCAGAAGCTTAATCTACAGGTAACGTTAATGCAAACACACCCATTTTGAAGTAATGTAAACTTTTTAAACATCTTTAAGAACAGTTTGGTTGGATTTAACTGGCATTAAAATGTGATGCTTAAAGGTGCAGTGTGTAGATTTTTGCGGCATCTAGTGGTGAGATTGTGAATTGCAACCAACGGCTCCCGTCCACCGCTCACCCCTCCCTTTACAGAAGCTACGGTGGCCCACACGGGATTAAGATGTCGTCGTTTTAGACAGCAAAGAGTAATTAGGTTTCTTTTAAAACGTAAATTAAGGAATTATATTTACTAAATAATTCAATAAAACAATGTTATTGTGAATATTACAGTTACATGTTCATCATTGTGTCAGTGTTTTTCCGCTAGAACAACAGTGATGAAACGCAATCTGTAGAGCAGTTTGTCCGTTTAGGGCTACTGTAGAAACAATACGGCAACTTCCATGTGAGGGGACCCGCGGTCTATGTAGATATAAACTGATAATTCTAAGGTAATAAAAACATAATGGTTCATTAAGTAAGGTTTTTATACACCCCTGAAAACATAGTTATGTACTATATTGCATTTCTGTCTAGAGATCATCTTAAATATTACACATTGCACCTTTAAAGTACTTAGGAGCTGCAGTGTATAGCCCTGCTAAAAATTATTATTATTTTTTTTTTAATAAGGTCACTAGCTGATGACCATAAAAATTTTATCGTCAGTAGCATAAATTTATGTTATTAGGAATGCGCAAATTTTTCGAAAATGAGGTAAAGTAGTTGGTTTTTAAATGATATCCCTGATGAAAAAACAGCCTGGTTTTAGCTGGTCATAACTGGTCAGCAGGCTGGTTTTAGAGGGGTTTTGGCCACCAGCTAAAACCAGTTACTTCCAGCTTAAATCAGCTAAGACCAGCCAACCAGCCTAGGTTGGTTTTAGCAGTTTTTTTTTTTTGGGCACTCACGGTTGTTGCTTGAATCTGCACGCTCAAGCTGTGATGACGTTTGAACACATCACTGCATACGCGTATAGACATTTACATTTATTCATTTAGCAGACACTTTTATCCAAAGCGACTTACAATTGGGAATACAACAAGTGATTCTTCCTAAGGAGGCAGATCAACATAGGAAGTGCTCAAAAATACCATATATCAGGCATTGTTAGAAGAGTGCAGGTTAGAAAAGGAAGATCAAGAAAGAGATAAGAGCAATTTTTTTATTTTGAATTATTGAATCAAATAGTGTTGAAAAAGATGGGGTTTCAGCAGTCGCTTGACTGTTAAGGAGTCTGCATTCCAGATAGGGGTGGGAAGATCATTCCAGCAGGCAGGAACGTTAAACGAGAATGTTCTAGAAAGTGATTTCATGCCTCTCTGTGGTGGTACAATGAGGCGTTTTTCACTAGAGGATCTCATACTTATGGAGGGAGTGTAGATTCGAAGTAGTGAATGGATATATGCCAGCATCAGTGTCTTGAATTTGATGCGAGCTGTAACCGGTAGCCAGTGCAGTGATATGAAGAGAGGTGTGACATGAGCCTTCTTGGGCTCATTGAAGACCTGCTGCATTCTGAATCATTTGTAGAGGTCGGATTGTACATGCTGAAAGACCAGCTAAAACAGCATTGCAGTAGTCCAGCCTGGAAATGACCAGTGCCTGGACAAGGAGTTGTGTAGCATGCTCTGTTAGGAAGGGCCTGATCTTTCTGATGTTGTGCAGTGCAAACCTGCAAGATCAAGCAGTTTTAGCAATGTGATCTTTAAAAGTCAATTGGTCATCAAAAATTACACCCAGGTTTCTGGCTGAGGTCGATGGGGTAATTGTTGATGAACCTAACTGGATGGAGAAGTCATATTGTAAAGATGGAGTGGCAGGAAAGATAAGGAGTTCCGTGTTTGCTAGATTGAGCTGTAGATGGTGTTCCTTCATCCATGCAGAGATATCCGCCAGGCAGCCTGAGATCCGCGCAGCTACAGATTGATCATCTGGTTCGAATGAAAGATAGAGCTGTGTGTCATCAGCATAGCAATGGTAGGAGAAGCAATGTGCCTGTATGATGGGGCCCAGAGATGTAGTGTATATGGAGAAGAGGAGGGAACTGATCCCTGAGGAACCCCAGTGACCTCCCCTCCCCAGGCCACTCTAAAATACCTACTAGAGAGGTAGGATTTGAACCAGCGAAGTGAAGTCCCTGTGATGCCCAGTGATGAGAGGGTGGACAGGAGGATCTGATGATTTACTGTGTCAAAAGCTGCAGATAGGTCCAGCAAAATGAGTACTGATGATTTGCTTGCGCAAACATAATCTTTTAGTTTTAGATCAGTTTGAACAATCAGGATAAGCGCAAGTAATTGCCATTTTGAAAAGCCACTATACCCACAATCTCTGTGCACTGTGTAAACAATGAGTGTAATATACATGCGGCAGATCGCTTCCGGTGTTTGCATATACTACACCAGAGCACGTACACATGTAACGTGCTGGATGATGAGCTTGCACTCAGGACAGGTGGACATTGCTGTGTATCAAAGGTAATAAAAATCATATAAATACTGTTCAGTTTCTCACAAAAACTGATCATTTCGTGTCTCAGGACATCAATGTATCGTCACAAGCAGCAGGCTGTAATTTGGATTTGTCTGTGCATGTTTTGTTTGTTTTTTGCTTTCAAAGATTTGGTGCCCATTCACTGCCATTATATGACTAACAAACTGCAACGGTTTGAGTTAAAAATCTTTGTTTGTGTTCTACTGAAGAAACAAAGTCACCTACATCTTGGATGCCCTGAGGGTAAGCAGATTTTCATTTTTAGGTGAACTATCCCTTTAATTCTTTTGCACTTAACATGTCTTTGTCACGTTTGAGTAAGGAGGTCTGGGTCCAGGTGCAGGTGAGTGATTTTTTAATGATAATAACAAAACTAAACAAACAAAAGGCCAACACGGCACAACTAAACATAAACTGAATACTAAAATAAACAAAACAGGGAACACGGTCAAGGCTAGGAATCAGGAACACACAAAATAACATCCAGGACAAAAGACAATGCAACCATGAAGCAGGAGTGAAAGGTGAGAGTTTTTAAAGACCAGATAATAGTGAACAGATGTGAGTGAATCAGTGTTAATGACAAGGACAGGTGAATGCAATCAGAGGAGTGAAAGTGCGGGAGGAAGTGAAACAGCGACATCGTGTGGAGAAGGGAAAAGCTGCAGCCCAGAGTCATGACAGTCTTATATTCTCCACCTTTTTTTCCTGACCTGCTGACTTAAAGGTTGTATCAGCGATTTCTAGCCTAAAACATAAAGTTTCAATTTCAGCTGAGCTTTCTTCACAATCCGCTCGCTGCCTGCCCCATGAATTGTCTGTGAAAAAAACGCGTCTCTCTGGTCAGCCTAGGGTCCGAGATATGCCAAAAAAACAATCGGCGCTATCAACTATTCCACAGATAAACAAACAGTGTTCCAACCAATCAGCGTCGGGGTTTGGTGTTGTGGACTTTCCTACTGGTGCAGGGATGTGAGGGAGGCGGAGCGAAAGTCCACAACACCAAACCCCTGACGCCGATTGGTTGGAACACTGTTTGTTTATCTGTGGAAAGGTTGGTAGTGCCGATTGTTTTTTTGGCATATCTCGGACCCTAGGCTGACCAGAGAGACGCGGTTTTTTCACAGACAATTTATGGGGCAGGCAGTGAGCGGATCGTGAAGAAAGGTCAGCTGAAATTGACACTTTATGTTTTAGGCTAGAAAAAGCTGATACAACCTTTAATGAGCATTTTGGTGTCCAATGATCATGTCTTATCTTTGCAAATACTAGTATTGCATTAGTATTGCATCCTTTGCATGGGCATTTAATTATTTTCTGTCTAATTACACCCGAATTTTAGGACTTTGTCACTTCTAGCCTTTCTAGACAATTATATATCACTTATAAATTATTAAATACAAAATGAATAATAGTTGTTAAGATTGATGTGGTTTGGAATTGGTAACAATATGATCAGAATTTTGCAGTTACTTAACTTGCGTATAAGTGACCCCAAAATATTCAGACCTGCTAGAATTACAGTACCTTCAATATCAATATTACAGTACAATATCTCTCCAGTAGCACAGCACCCTGCTTTCCTCTCTGTGCCGGCTGGTCCCAACTGTGGATAGCACAGGCTGAAATAAATTGATCAAATCTGCAGCATTTAGCTGCTGTGTGTTTTCCAAAAACAGTTCTTTGAACTGTGCTGGATGTGCTTGGATGGCCTCAGACAGTTTGAGTGTGTTCAGCCCTTCCATCAATCTGTAGAATAAAACATCCTATTCAATTTTTAAAATGTAAGGAGATATCAACACTCTTTTCTCTCATTATACAAATCACTTACTCTTGAAATGCAGTCTGTACACATCCTTCAACATACTGTTGTATGGAGTTGGTTACAAGACTGTCCCTCTCATCCATGTAATGTAACGCATTGTTCCCAGAACTGTAAGCGTCTCAGAAGCCTGAATAATTGCCTCTCTTGCTTGACCAATTGTCTCTGCATTTGTTATCTAAGTAAAAAAAGTTTTTTTTTACTTAGATACAACCTTTTTATGTCAATAATCGAACACCCCTGTTTACCATAAATATTAATTACTATGCATTTCATTTTATTTTTTCATGTGATGATTGTTGCGTTGTAGAATCAGCTGATCTAAAACATATTTTTAAATTTTTAATCCCTCAATTAGTTTGCAACACTGACAATGTCCTTACAATTTGCAGTCATGTTGGGCTGCGTTCTCCGATAATGTTGTCTCTTAGTGCGCTACGAAGACTCAAAAGGTACACCTTAACTACAGGTATACCTTTCCTACATGTGTTCTTTGAACTATACCTTAAGATGTTGCTTTAGGTAAACCTTTTTAAGTGCGACCTTAGCAGGTGCTGTCCATGGTGGAGGTGCTGAATAGGTTGATATTGATGCCTTGATGATCGATTGTGCGCTCTTTCCTTCACAGCGGTATAGGTAAAGTATTGAGAAAACAATGTTGTAGTGGAACGCGCATTCCAGGGCCCCAGTTTATGGCAAGGGCCCCTTCCTGACCACAATAGTGGACAAAGGTTTGCTACATTTTGATTGGATCTTGGTGGACTAACATAAGCCAACTGTCCAACGCCATCAGATAAGGATGCCCGGACAACTGCCAGACACCTCATAGAGGACAAGAGACCTTTGGTACCAAACCCAGGAAGGACAGAACTTCCTATTGGTCAAGACGCAGTTTCTGCCCTTCACCCACCTTGAGACTGTTTCCTGAGGTTTGGTCCTGTGACGGCCATAAAAATTCCTTAGGATGCAGACGCAGTAGCAATGGGTGAAACAAAGAGAGATCACAAAGATCCATCCAAACCCATTCATAACTACGTTTTCAAACCTTGAACTGATGCGAACCATAACACACACATCTTATACTTATTTAGAAAAATAAGTATTCTCACGGACAGAAATGTGAGTGAACATCTTACACAAACTCAGCTGTTAATGGACAAATGAATGCATGCATGACAGTTCAATCTTTTCCCATCATGTTTGGACTTAATGTGTTCATTACATGACCAAATGTTTTCTGATTGTGTTTTGGAAAGTGAGAAATGCACCAGTAAAACATTATTGACACTTTTCTAACTTTGTGTTTGGACTATGCAAATGACTTCCACAAGAGGAAAGAAGGGTGGGCTGCCCCCCCCCGCTCTGATGGAACCAGCCAATCACAGCATGGAAGTGGAGAAGCGCCAAACTGCAATCGCCTCCTCATCGGAAAGGTATAAAGGTACCTCTCCAAAAGACATTCCTTGTACTGAGTCTGACCTGCAAGGGTGAGACAATAACAGCTACACCTCCGTTCTGAGTCTCCGGCACGTCCAGGGGACAGTAACAGATCAAACTTCTTTCTGAGTCTGAGTCCCGTAGGGGAAGGGACACTAACAGAGCAACAAAGTTCTGAATCTGAGGCCCGGCAGGGTGAGACACTAACAGAGCACTAACAATGTACTGAGTCTGAGTCCCATAGGGGAAAGACTAGACAGCTACACAAAGTTCTGAGTCTTCGGCAGAGAAACACATTTTCTCCCATCCGTTGAGACGCTAACAGATACCTCCATTCTGAGTCTGAGGCCCGCAAGGGTGAGACAATGGCAGATACTACAACTTTCTGAGCCTACTGTCCAGACGGACATAAACAGATGCTCCACGCTTCGAGTCTCCAGCTTTGAGGCAGCAGCAGATACAACCACTGTCATGTATCTGGTCTATCCTGTCTTCATGTACTCTTGCACCACACTTCATGGACTTCATTCCCCACAAGCCACTGCTCTAATCACTGCATTCACCTGCTCTCACTTTACTGATTACTGCTCACAGCTGCACCTCATCACACTGTCTGCATTTAAGCCACTCACACACACAGCCACTTTGCAAAGTCTTACCGTTCCCTATGGTCGTAATTCCGAGCGTTTTCCCTTGTGTTGGTTTCTCTGTGTATGACTCTGGACTGTGTACCCCGTTGACGATTCCTGCTACCTGCCATTGCGACCATTGCCTGTGTATCGAACTGTTTCCTGGATTTCCTATGTTGTTCCTGTTTTTCTGGTGATTATTCCTGCCTTTGACTATTCTCAATAAATGCTGCAAATGGATCCGCACGTCTCTGACCCTCCTTGTGACAACCACGTTCTGCCTGTGAGGAAAGAGATATTTTCCACGTTCAGAGTCTTCGTCCAGAGAGACAACAACAGATGCAGCATGTCCTGAGTCTCCATTCGAGGGAGAAAAAGCAGGTGACCAAGTTCTGAGTCTCTAGCCCAGACAAACAGACATTCCCAACAAGGTTAAGCTCCAGCGAGCAGACCTTCACTCCAGGTAACTTCGCTTGCGTGTTCCAAGCTAAGGGCCTTCAGCACCTACACCAGGGCCACATCTGCGTGTTCCAGATCTTAGGACCCCTTGGTGCTCCAGGAGATCAGCATCCTACAGTGCTTCACATTCAAGGCTGTCGAAATGGATTACTGCTCCTTTTCCCACTGACTGCTCCCAGCACAACCAGTGGAAGAATTCACCGCCACCGGACTGCTCACTCAACCACAGAGAATGTAAATATCACTTCCAAACCTCTTCCAGAGACCTTGGCATTGTTGTGTATTATCAGTATATGATCTTTCTAATGTACATTCGATATTGTATAGCTGATTGCAGTTGATAACAAATAATAGCTCATTTATTTGTTTGATACATAATAAGGTACTTCACCTTATTTGTTTCAGAGTAGCAACAGTTTATCTTTCCATAGGATAACATAGCTCTGACATGGTAACACCCAACTGAATCATTTGCATTTTATGCATCTTATGCACTTTATTCCTTTTACATTTATGGTATTCTTTTAGTAGTTGTTGATTACTCTTGCCTATCTTTTGTTAATAAAATATATTTAATTACACTTGTGTCTTCCTTGTGTTGATAATACAGTGAGAGGTTCTACAAGTTAGATATCCCACCAATCTTTCTTATGTGATGTACTCATAACCACACATTAAGTGACGTGATCCAAGAATCATAACGTCATCTGTGATACGAGTACCCATCACTACACTATTTCACCTTCCTAGTGGGCAAAAGCAGAACTCACTACATAATTGGCATCCCTGGCTGGGCCAAGTTAAAATGAGATGAGTCTCCTGTAAAATTCACTACAATGTTCTTTATAAAGAAGCATTTTAAAAATACTACAAACTGCATTTATGGGGCTCATTGAAATATGTACATGCACATTATTGGCGTAAATCGCTCATTTGTGTAATTGGATGATTTCCTCAATCCTCAAGCGCAAACATGAGAGACATACCGACATTCACTATGTCGGAGAAAAAGACTGCAAAAAGAGATCGCCCAGCATCACCGCTTCCGAAATGTCTATAATGCTGGATAAGTTGTTGTGTTATTTGCTAGTTTCCACAACACGGTCTCCAAAAAAATAAAAAATAAATAAAAATCTGGGAAAGCATAGCCATGAAATTGGCAGCGTCTGGTTCCTGCCCATCGAGACAGTGGGACGAGATCCGTAAAAAAACGCACGATTTTGCCAGCACTTCCAAAGCGACAGGCGCAGCAGTCCGGAGAGACCGGGAAAGAACTGGTGGGGGACCCAACACACCCTCTTCCCCTGCCAGTAGTGACAGCGCTTCTTCAGCACCGGCGTCACCACACCTGTCCGCACCTTCACTACCCTTGACTGAGGTAGCCCAGCACCAACAATCCAGGTCCAGAAGGCGTCCTTTAATCCGATGCGACTGCAGTGATGAGCTGGTGAAGCTAAATAAAGAGAAGCTACAACTTCTGCGGGGAATCGAGCAAGGGCTACAAGAGGCAAACGACTTCGCCCGAGCCATGCTGGAGGTGAAAAAGGCAAAGCTTCATATTATGGAAAAGCAGTATGCTTTGTCCGAGGCACAGTTTCAAAGCCCATCAATTTTCGTTCCAATAATACTCCCAGATCAATGTAAGGTTTTTTATGTTTGGTAGAGTGTCGTGTTGTGTTTTTAATCTAACAATTATTTTACGTTACAGGTGAACCATCGCCGACCTAGTAACAGGCTTATTTGCATTTTTCTGTTTTCTGTGGTGTGCCTTTTCAAATTTACTATATAAGTATTTTCAAATAAAACAAGATTAAAAGTAAAACTTTTGTCATCAATGTTGGGTTTGCTGATCATCTTTAAAGGAAATATCTTTTTCCATCTCATGAAAGTGTGTCAGTGTAAGAAGTTTACGCTACTTTTAATTGGGGTGTTTTAGGCATGCACAAAGCAACTTATGAGTGACACTTTTTCCCATGTATGTAATATGTCCGTATCTACATCATCAATTTTCACTACAAGGTTAATGCTGTGTATCATTTATGTACATGCATGCAAATTCAACTGTAAGTACAAATAGCACACATGCTATAGTAAGTACACAGCGCAAGGAGATCAGGTAGGTATTGTGACACCACCTTTTGAAGTATTAAAGTGAAAAAATAAGGTGTTTGGGGTTTCAGCATTTAAGTGAAATGACATAAGAAATGGCATGGGAAGAGGTGACTGTCACGGATTGGCCAGGTTCCGTTCACCATCACCTGAATTCTAATCAGTCACACCTGCACGTAATCACCAGAGCACCTTCATAAGCACAGCACACACACCAGTCATTGTCCGGGCTCGTTTCCACGAAGCGGACTGTAGCGAAAGCTTCCCAAAGCCAACGCTATCCTTCAGCTGACACGATACCTGCTCTAAGATACTTACCTGTCGCTACTCATCCATCTCTCGTCTCTTCCAGTTGTCTTCCAGATCCAGTTGTCAAGGGCGATCGAGCCGTAAGCCTCTTCCGATCCTCCAGCGTGTGTGTGTGTGTGTGTGTGTGTGTGCCATAAGCCATCCAACACATCATCTGCATTCCTGCAAAGGAGAAAAGTCTTGAGTCCTCTTAAGTCAACGCATCCTGCTATCCACCTCAGTGAAAGCTTCTACTCACCTGATTCACATATCCAAGTCTCATTCTCTGCACTGCTGTTATTAATAAACTCACTTACCTTTACTCATCTTGTTATCCGTCTGCTTCCGTAACAGTGACAAATGAACTGTGTGCACAACTTAAATTTATTAGAGAAAAACACACAAATAAAGGGGGAATCTGTGTGGTCGATTTAAAAAAGAAATTGCATGCAAAAATATTAACCAAAAACAGAGTGAATAATTTGGTGCCAAGTTTTGCACACCAGCATCTCGTAATTCAGGTGGGTTGTGGAAACCTGCTTCCTCCTCTTCTTCTACCTCTTCTGGCAAAGCTGCACCTCCAGTAACTGCAATGTTGTGTGACATGGCTGTAGCTACTACTACTGCACAACTTCTTTGTGGCTTCAGACGCAACCCTCCATCAGATTTATGAAGGCAACGGAAACGCATCTTCCAGCCCCCAATCAAGTGCTCCACCAAGTTGTGGGTACGGACATGTGCAGCGTTGTAACTGTGCTCAGACTACGTGGTGATGTTGGTGACTGGATTGAGAAGGAATGTTCTTAGGGGGTAGCCGCTGTCTCCTAAAAAAATGCTCTGCCCAAAAATTGTTCTCTCTGCATCCTGACCCACCGCTGAATTGGCTCACACAAAGCTGTCATGTGTGCTACCAGGCCACTTTGCCACTACGTCTGTAATCACTCCCCTGTGATCAACTACCACTTGGACATTGATAGCCGCGAAGCACTTGCGACAAATGAAGGCCTGGTCGAGTGCTGATGGGTTGGAGTTGGGAATAAGTGTCCCGTCCACAAGGCCAATTACTCGCGGGACACCTGCAATGGCATGGAACCCTTGATGTGTCTCCATCACTTCGTGCCTTGTGAAAGGCATACATATGTAATCAGTGGCGTGGCGAAGCAGTACGTTTGTGACTGAGTGAACGCACAGCCACACTGAGGTCTTACTCAGCCAATATCCATCCCCAACCACCTCCAGAAAACTCCCCACGGCATAAAAACGCCCTTAAAAAAAACGCCAGCAGCTGAATTTCGGGTCTGAGGGGGTAGCTCCATCGAGTTTGTCCTGACAAATCTGGGCCAACAAGATGCAAGAGCTGCAGAATTTGCTCCCGTGGCAGGCAAATATTATTTTTTTTTACAATGGTCTCTTCTGACATGGTAATCAGTGGATATAAGCGTTCTCTTATAAAGTAGTTAACATACACTGACTGTCTTTGATTTAAAACAAGTACTCGCTGTCTCGCTGCCATAGCTATAAAAATTGTGTAAACTCGTCTTTCTTTATTTCTGTCAAATGGTTCGCCAGCTGATGTGCCTCGGGATAGTAATTAAAAAAGCTAACGACCATTAGTGTATGGAAACTTTATTAATGAAAACACTTCAATACACTGGGTGTAGGCTATAACAAAGTATGTATGTAAGTATTTTATGTGTAAAATTTTAAAGTAAAGTAAAAATGCAAATTTAATGATGAATCAGATTTTATATTAAATGTTCATATAAAATTTTCTATGTGTAATTAAACTGCGATGTAAAAAAAGCTTTTTGCATAGTGGTGGCCACTAGCGGTATGAACTGTCAGCAGCGATAAGGTATAGCTAAGAGTGCTCCAGACCAACCTCACGAACGTATGACTTACAGAAGGTATACTTGACTAAGAAGGTTTCGGAAAACACATATTAACATAAGGTACTCTTAAGGTACAACTTAAGAACGACGTAGCGTTAAGGTGGTTTCGCAGATCGCAGCCCAGGAGGGAGGTGGAACGGAGGCGGACCAGGGAGAGGGATGGCGGGCCAGGCCCATGTAGTGGAAGAGGGCCTGGATCCAGAGTTAGATCATGGGACCAGGGCAGGGAAGGCTGGGGCGGAGCCGGCCAAACTACAGCCCCAGCAGACGACCAGGGCGGAACCGGAGGGAAAGACCAGCAAGACTCCAAACAAACAGCCACACCGGCGGGTCCAGGGCGGAGCCAGGAGCTTGGCAGGCAGCAAAGGAGGAGCTGACAACCACCTCAGTGGAACAGACAAAACAGATAAATCCCCTAGCTGCTCAGGCAGGACTGCAAAGAAGAGAACAGAACAGAACAGTACAGTCAGGCAGCTCAGCAACGTTCTCTTTGACCATAACAGAGAAGACTGAAAGCTCAGGAGTGGGCACCACCGCCCAGAGAAGAGCTGAAGCAGATGGCAAATTGCAGACGGAAAATTGACCCAATGTGGCCACCGGATAAAGTGAATGTTGTTAAAGCCACAAAAAATAAGGACCATCCTGAGTTAGGATGAACTCACACAAAACTCATACAGGCTTGGAACAAGTGGAGGTGAGGAAATGATGACAGAATTTACATTTTTGGTTGAACTATCCCTTTAGTGGATAATTGCCATTTTATTTCAACAATGAACAAATTAAATGTTAATTCACAGATAAGCATGTTGGCAATGAAAGTGGGATGGACACCAGAGATGGAGTTTGGAGAATAATGACAGCAACGATAACAAACTCGATGGCCAAGAATATTTATGTGTAGCGTAAAAGGGAAGATCAGCTTTAAAAGCTTGCAGTTACGGAACAATGTTCTTGGTAAGTCTGTAGTGAGTAGGGATGGATATCGTTAAGGTTTTAACGGTATTACTATACCACTTATCGGTACTTTAACGGTACTGTTATCTGTACTTTTTGTTGTTGTTTTTTAATAAAATAACTAAACAAATTGAGAACAGAAATAACAACACTTTATTTTTTAAATGTAAAATAATTATCCATAGCTTAGCAAACACCGATGTTTGAGCAAATATCTATTACGCAAACAAAACCAATGTTTGTAAACAAATAAATAAACAATTTTCTTGTAAAGGAATATACAATGATTTAAAGGAACATATTTGGAACATGCAGGTAGGCTGCAAAAGAACTAGCAGCTTTTAACCATTCTTCTGGAGAAAAATCAACATATTGGCCTTTTCTGGAAGAAGTCGGGACCTCTCTTGGCTTATTGTGCTCCCTGCAGTTGAAAATAGCCTCTCACTAGGGGTGGAGGAGGCTTGTGCACAGAGGTAACTTGTTGCAATGGTTGTGAGGAGTTGCAGTTCATCTCTCTTCTCCCACCACCACATCACTGGATCTTCAGCCATTGGAATGGAAGGCAAGCTTTTGTAGCGTTCAACCTCTAAGTCAACCTGATCACTGAGGGTTAGGGACAGGTTTTCCTTTTGGATCCTCAACCTCAACTCCCTGTCCTCCTCTGAGAATAGCTCCTCAAAGGCACTCCTTTTTATGTGCAATGGAACAATGGTCTCCTCCATTTTCTCATCTTCTCCTTCTGATTCCTCCTTTTCATCTGTGTTTGTCATCTCATCTGACAGCCCTGTTGTTGGTCTCACATTGGACTCAATAGCTTTCCTCCTCAGCCTGTCCCAAGTTTCATCACTTGCTGACCTCCCTTTGAATCTGGGGTCCATTGCTGTGGCCTCATGCAGGAAGGCTTGGATGTCATCATTCTGATAGCGCTGGGAGAGGTTCTCCCACACCTTCTCTTTGATTGATGCTACAAACATTGTATCTTCATCCTTCATAGTCAAATGCTCTTCTAGTTTTTGAAGGATGGGTATGATCTTTCCACAGGTGGCATTTTTCAAACTCCTCAGCCTTATGGAAGTCCTCATCCTTCAGACGATCTAGGCTGTCCTTGGTGATTGCTTTTCGAAGGCGTGGGTCCAAGGCTGCTGCTTGTATTGCTGGAAACTGCTCCATTAATCTCTCTATCATTAGATAGAGTGAGTTCCATCTGGTCTTGACATCAAGGATGAGCGAGTGTTGTGGAAGGCCTGAAACAACAACAACAGACAACATACATTTAATAACCAAATCCTTGATTATTGACTGAAATTGTTAAATGTGTAAATTTCAAAAGCAACATTTGTATAATATATCAAACTGACTTACCAAGGAGCTGCTGCTTTTCCATCAACACTGTTTTGGAAAGGGAGGACCTATTGAACCACACGACCACTGCTCTGATTCGGGCTGCCCATTTATCAATGCTAGCAATTTTGTATATATTCTGTGCTCCTAAATTCAACGTATGTGCAAAACATCCTATTTTTAGGATCTGTAGCTTCTTGATAGCAACATCCATATTACCAGCATTATCGACAGTCACAGCTACAATCTTGCTTGGCTCTATCTCAAACTCTTTTAAAATATCAGAGATCTCCTCTGCCACTTCTTCACCAGTTTGAGATTGGTACACTGCCCTGGTGTGGAGGACCTTCTGTTTTACACTGCCCTGGCTTGTGTAGTGCACTGTAACAGTAAGATAGTGGTCCTGACAGAGGCTGGTCCACCCATCTGATGTGATGGCCAGCT
Organism: Garra rufa; assembly: GCF_049309525.1. Classification (NCBI taxonomy): domain Eukaryota; kingdom Metazoa; phylum Chordata; class Actinopteri; order Cypriniformes; family Cyprinidae; genus Garra; species Garra rufa. The sequence goes on from NW_027394277.1 coordinate 13,708,872, forward strand.
TTGACACATCCTTCAGCTCACTGATCACATTAGCCTTTTCAACATCATACCAGGAGGGAATTAATGTGTCACTGAGATGACTCCTGGAGGGAGGGGTATATTTGGGGTTAAGTGTCTTGCACATCTCCCGACAGTAAAAAATATAAACAAATAAATAATCATTCTTTCATTTGTTTGATTTTTCATTTTTATTGAACTATTGTGGTGCTGTTTTTTTTTTTTTTTGTGGAGTGATGGGACTAATATACAGCCCTTTTATAATTCTACTATATCCTACTATATGCAACTGTGTATATGTATATACTGACAAACTGTTACCTAAAAAAGTTGGACTCCACTGTCGCAAAGGGATGTAGGCCTTTCACTATGAACTTGGTCAAGGCTAAATGTCACTCATTTTACTCTCTCCTCAGGCATCTTTTGTCACACCAGGCCAGCAGAGGGAGCTCTTACCCACACTGACTGTTGCTGCTCCCTCTGCTGCCTCTATGGTAACTTCCTGTTTGTCTGCCATAAAGGCCATCTCAGCACACTCTCTAACTGCGAAGTATTGATTTGCATTTGCGGACATTACCAAGTGTTTTCCTTGCTCCCAGGTTCTCCTAGTCTCCTTGTTGTTTTCCCTAGCCATAGTTCTGTTTTTGTTTTCCCAGTCTTAGCCATAGTTTTCTAGTTTCTTGTTTTCATTTCATTGTTTCCTTTGGACTACCCACCTGGTTTTGACCCACGCCTGTTGTGTTGGATTACGCTCTTGGATTGTCTTCGCTGTTGATGTTTGCTGGTGATTTCGACCCTGTCTGTCTGTCTACGATCTTCATAATAAAGCCTTGCATTTGGATCCCCACTCTCAGTCGTCCCGCTTGTAACCGAATACTTCGCCAAACCCGGATCCAGCGGCTTTATCCACCAGCAGAACCACCCTTCAGAATGGATTCAGCAGGAAGTCTGTCCAACCCCGTAAGTTTCCTCAGCTCCATTTTTCAAGATGGCCGTCCTATCGAATGTTATGTTGAGGAATTTATTACGTACAGTCACCTGGCACCTTGTGACGAATTTATGTTGAAGGAATGTTTTTGGAGCGGGTTGGACACTGACATCAGTTTATGTTTACCCGATGAGGACCCTAGTTGGACCCTCGCACAATTTATTGACTTTGTCTTATTATATTGTGGATCTCCATTCACTGTGGGAGTACTCAAAGGGTCACAGCAAAAGATGTCTGCCAGCTTAAAGCCTCAGCACAAGATGTCTGCTAGCCCAGAGCCTCAGCACAAGATGTCTGCCAGCTTAAAGCCACAGCACAAGATGTCTGCTAGCTCAGAGCCACAGCGTAAGATGTCTACAAGTCCAGAGCCTCAGCACAAGATGGCCGCCATCCCAAAGCCTGTTCACAAGATGGCCGCCATCCCAAAGCCTGTTCACAAGATGGCTGCCATTTCAAAGCCTGTTCACAAGATGGCTGCCTTTCCTGAGCCTGTTCACAAGATGACTGTCCTTCCTGAGTCTGTTTTCAAGATGGCCGCCCTATCGGACCCAGCTCACAAAAAGACTACCCCGCCCAAGTTCTCTCGCAAGATGGCTGCCACCACAAGGCCCGTTCACAAGATCGCCGCCCTTCCAGAGACAGTTCCCAAGATGGCCGCCTTTCCCGAGTCTGTTCACAAGATGGCCGCCGTCCCATAGCCCGTTCACAAGATGGCTTCCGTTCCTGAGTTCCCGGTCAAGATGGCCGCCCTTCCTGAGCCCGTTCATAAGATGGCCGCCCTTCCAGAGACAGTTCCCAAGATGGCCGCCCTTCCCGAGCCTGTTCACAAGATGGCCGCCCTTCCCGAGTATGTTCACAAGATGGCCACCCTTCCAGAGCCTGTTCACAAGAGGACCGTCCTTCCAGAGACAGTTCCCAAGATGGCAGCCCTTTCCGAGTCTGTTCACAAGATGGCCGCCGTCTCAAAGCCTGTTCACAAGATGGCCTCCGTTCCTGAGTTCCCGGCCAAGATGGCCGCCATGCCAGAGCTACTGCACAAGAAGGCCGCCACACCAGAGCTACTGCACAAGATGGCCGCCACGCCAGAGCCTGCTGCACAAGATGGCCGCCACGCCAGAGCCTGCTGCAAAGATGGCCGCCTCGCCAGAGCCTGCTGCTAAGATGGCCGCCACGCCAGAGCCTGCACCCAAGATGGCCGCCACGCCGGACCCACGTCAAGCCATAATCCTGATGCCAACGCCTGCTAATGCTACGTCAGCCAGGCCAGCGCCCGCTAACACCACATCAGCCAAGCCAGCGTCTGCTCACACCACATCAGCCAAGCCAGCGCCTGCTAACGCCACATCAGCCAAGCCAGCATCTGCTCACTCCACATCAGCCGAGCCAGCGTCTGCTAACGCCACGTCAACCAAACCATCGCCTGTTAATGTCGTGTCTGCTTCTCTTGAACCTGCACCAGCTGCCGTCCCTGCCAAGTCAAGTTACAGCTGCTGTTCCTATCAACTCAAGTCTAGTTACAGCTGCTGTTCCTGCCAAGTCAAGTCACGTCACAGTCGCTGTTCCTGCCAAGACGTCACGTCACAGTCACTGTTCCTGCCAGGACAAGTCACGTCACAGCTGCTGCTCCCGTCAAGTCAAGTAAAGTTACAGCCGCTGTTCCTGCCAAGTCAAATCACGACACAGCTGCTGTTCCTGTCAAGTCAGGTCAAGATACAGCTGCTGTTCCTGTCAGGGCAAGTCATGTCGCAGAAGTCGTTCCTTCAGAGTCAAGTCAAGCAGCACTTCCTGAGTCTTGCCAAGAAACCACCACACTCCCCGAATCAAGTCAAGCAGCACTCCCTGAGTCAGGCCAAGACAGAGTTTCACTCCCTCAGTCAAGTCAAGACGTCTCAACACTTCCTGTATCCAAGCAAGTTACAACAGCACTTGCAGAGTCACTTCAAGACACTACAACCCCTCCCAAATCAAGTCTAGTCACAGCTGTTCCCGTTACGCCAAATAAAGTCACTGCTGCTCCTGTCATGACGAGTCAGGTCACAGCTGCTCCTCCAAGGCCAAGTCACGCCTTCCCCGAGAGTTCAGAGCCAACGCTCCCAAGCCATGCAGAGCCAACGCTCCCAAATCATGCAGAGCCAACGCTCCCAGTTCATGCAGAGCCAACGCTCCCAAGCCTCACGCCCACTGACCCGGAGGGCATTCCTCTGCCAACTACATTACCTGTTATGGCAATCGCCATTTTGAGTGTGTGGGCTGTACACTGTGCCCCAGTGGCCTCTTCTGCCTATGAGTCTGTCCACAAGTTTGCTCTGGAGGTTTCATCTGCACGCATGTCCGCTGCGCCTATACCTCTTTCGGAGGTGGCGTGCATAGCGGAACCTCACGCTCTGCCCGCTCCGCCAAGGCCTCACGCTCTGCCCGCTCCGCCAAGGCCTCACGCTCTGCCCGCTCCGCCAAGGCCTCACGCTCTGCCCGCTCCGCCAAGGCTTCACGCTCTGCCCGCACCGCCAAGGCTTCACGCTCTGCCTGCACCGCCTGTGCTCCCTGCTCTGCCAGCACCACCAGGGTTCCCTGCTCTACCTGCTCCGCCAAGGTTCCTGGCTCTGCCTGTGCCGCCAAGATTCCCTGCTCTACCCGCTCCGCCTAGATTCCCTGCTCTGCCTGTTCCACCTAGACTCTCTGCTCTGCCTGCTCCGCCTAGACTCCTTGCTCTGCCTGTGCCACCAAGATTCCCTGCTCTGCTCGCTCCCCCTAGATTCCCTGCTCTGCCTGTTCCACCTAGACTCCTTGCTCTGCCTGCTCCGCCAAGATTCCATGCTCTGCCTGCACCGCCTAGGCTCCTTGTCGTCTCTGACACGACCACGACAGCCGTTCCTGAAGTTCCTGTCTGTCCAGTCACGGCCATGGAGGCAGCATACTCCGAACTCTTTACTTCTCTCCTTGCTCTGTCTGCCTCCTCTGTCTCTGCTCTCCCCAGGTCCCAGTCCATGATGCGGCCGCCTGTTCCGCCCTGGAGGGCATCTGCGCCTCCTGATCCACCCTGGAGGGCTTCTGCGCCTCCTGCTCCGCCCTGGAGGGTTCCTGCGCCTCCTGCTCCGCCCTAGAGGGTCGCTCCGCCTCCTGCTCAGCCCTGGAGGGTTCCTGCGCCTCCTGCTCCGCCCATGGAGGGTTCCTGTGCCTCCTGCTCCGTCCCGGAGGGCCGCTCTGCCTCCTGCTCCGCCCCGGAGGGCCGCTCCGCCTCCTGCTCCGCCCTGGAGGGTTCCTGCGCCTTCCCCTCCACCCCGGAGGGCCGCTCCGCCCCCTGCTCCACCATGGGGGGTTCCTAAGCCTCTTGCTCCGCCCTGGAGGGCCGCTCCGCCTCCTGCTCCGCCCTGGAGGGCTCCTAAGCCTCTTGCTCCGCCTCGGAGGACTGCTCTGCCTCCAGCTCTGCCCTGGAGGGCTCCTGAATATCCTGCTCTGCTCTGGAGGGCCTTTACCCAACCTGTTCTGCCTCAGTCTCCTGGCCCCCCCACCGCTCCCCTGGACTGTTTCTTCCTGTTGTTTTTTTGGAGCGTCTGGAAGCCGCTGCTTGGGGGGGGGCTATGTCACACCAGGCCAGCAGAGGGAGCTCTTACCCACACTGACTGTTGCTGCTCCCTCTGCTGCCTCCATGGTAACTTCCTGTTTGTCTGCCATAAAGGCCAGCTCAGCACACTCTCTAACTGCGAAGTATTGGTTTGCATTTGCGGACATTACCAAGCGTTTTCCTTGCTCCCAGGTTCTCCTAGTCTCCTTGTTGTTTTCCCTAGCCATAGTTCCGTTTTTGTTTTCCCAGTCTTAGCCATAGTTTTCTAGTTTCTTGTTTTCATTTCATTGTTTCCTTTGGACTGCCCACTTGGTTTTGACCCACGCCTGTTGTGTTGGATTACGCTCTTGGATTGTCTTCGCTGTTGATGTTTGCTGGTGATTTCGACCCTGTCTGTCTGTCTACGATCTTCATAATAAAGCCTTGCATTTGGATCCCCACTCTCAGTCGTCCCGCTTGTAACATCTTTACAGTGTGAAGGGGCTTTGGGTTTGTGTTTTGCTTGGACCAGATGCAGGAAGAGTGGGTTTGTTACTTAAATTGCAGCTTTAAAAAATAAAATAAATAATAAGTAGCAAAATACAGCTAAACAATCATCTGTGGCTAATGTTTATGTTTTATCATGAACACATTCACATAAATTACTGTGTTTGGGATTGAAAGTAATACAGGTTTGGAACTTATTGCAATGTATGTTAAATTGAATGTATTTAATCACTAAAAATAAATTTTTAGGTAAGCTCTGCTTTATAAGTTCTTAGCATAGTTTATTATTATTTGTCTATTTGTAAAAGCAGTTCTATAAAGGCATTTTAATGTTTAGTATTTATTTAGGCTACTGCATTAAAAATACTCTAAATATTTAGCACATATGTAGGCTATATGTAACTAAATGTGTGTTTATTGAATTATTAACATTATAATACTGATTTAGAGAGACTTTATGTGATGTTTATGTCGTTATTTTAACACAGCATGCATACCTGAGGAGGCAGATGATGAAGTAGAAGCCAGGCATTCGAAAACTTTGCATTTGTCTATCTGCACATAATGCACTTTGGCTAGATGCTTTGATAAATTGCTTGTGTTTCTGCCTTTACAAGCAAAAATCTTGTTGCACTTGTTCGCAAATTACAAAAGGTTGTTCAGGTTTTTTTTTTATTTCTCCAGTACCGACAGCAGAACCGTTAACGTCAGAGCTTGTCTGTACTTCGGTCTTCGGTCCATCCCTAGGTATGTGGCAATATACATGTAAAGTCTGTCAAAATTTGTTCAAAAGCATTGTATATGACCATGAATAACCCTGAAACAGGACAAAGCTGGACAGAAATGCCTATTCTCACACTATGGCTTCCTGACGGACGTCGATGTTCTTCAGAAGCTACAGGAGGCAATTAGTCGACGAGGAAAGACCATACTGGATTACTGTGCAACAGTGGACAACCCCAAGATCAGTGATGTTCTGATCCAGACTCTGACAAGGGTGCCTGCATCCTTCTGCTCCTAATGTTGTACTTCAAAGAGCTGAAAGAGAGTTTGGTGCTTGAAGTTGATGTAAGATTTTTTATTCAAATATTTAAAATGCAAAATGAGTGATTGCATTATCAACATTTACCTTGCATGAATTACTACCTCTGACCAATAAACAATATTTATCCTTTGTCCTAAATCCATGCTATTTACTATGTTACAGTCATGTGCCACTGCTGTGGACGTCAATACTGCAGAACTCCCCAGCACCCCCTGCTTGATCATTCAAGGTAATGTTACTTTGGTCTAGTATCGACATTTCTAGCTCATAATTTTGTTTTCATTCTAGAAATCTATATGACCACAATAAATAATTATAATAAGAATTACATTTGTATAGCCCTTTGTATCTTAAGCAGATCACAAAGTGCTCATAACACATAATGTTGTATCTGTTCATTTCAGGTGAAATGATGAAGCCCTCTGGGTGGCTTTTATCCATCGAGGGACATGTCGTGATGGGCCCACACCCTTTCTTTTTTACACAGAGTAGCTGCTTTCTTCAGCAGCTATTACGTCTTCAACGTTGAGTATCCTGCCGCTGGATTGCTGACCCTGGAGTTCATTCAAAGGTATTTTATAAAGATAACATTTAATCTTGTAATTCACATTATAGTACAGGCTTCCAACTCAATGATTGTCTTGAGGTTAGCCTGGTGAGACCATCCTGATCTCGCAAACTCATTCAATTTCACTCTGCAGATCAGTCTGGGTTTCTACATTTTATGCTGACAAATACCTGCCGGTCCAATCACAGCTATTTATTTTGTTTTGGGGCAGGCTATGTGATGATGATTTTGAAACGTCTATTGCAAAATGCGAACGAATTGAATAAAGTAGATGAAATTTTCTTTAAAAGCAGAACAAAATTCTCTCAGGCCCTTAATTGAAAAGGATGTTTGTCATACTTTCAACAGGGTTTGGTTTTAATTTATCAACTGGCCAATTGTGTGAAGACGCATTTCAGTGGCGGCGTACGTTGATATGGCCTCTCATAGTAGAAAATCAACCACTTTGCCTCAGGCAAACCTAACCTGAGGCACCTTGGCTAAAAATAGCTAAAAAAAAAAAAAAGTATGGTGAGAGTAAGATCTAACAAGTTTGGATTGTAAATCTATTAGGGTTTGATGTGGGGGGAAAAAGCACAGCAAAAAGCACACCTTGATAAATTCTTTCTGCAATACATACTGTAAGTCTATTTACAACTGAAACTATCTTTGCTTATTACCAGGTGCTTCCTGGGCATCAATCCTGAAAGAGGCCAAGAGACCAAGAAGCGGACAACAATGAACCCTCATGTGAGCACCCTTTTGCGGAAACTTATTTACTTTGAGTGGGCATCATAGTATTTTTTATTTTTTTATTTTTTTTTTTGCAGCGGTAGTTGTCAGGCTCAGTTTTGAGTAGCCTTGTTCTTTTTGTTATTTTTCAAGACAACTTTGCACTACAAGATTTTTACACAATGCTGTTGCGTGTGGACTCATTATAATGTTTGAGTCTGAGAGGAGCGCCTGACCCCTTTATGACATTCCTTCATCGGTGTCTCCCTTGCTCTCTTCTCTTGCCATGAAGGCCTCATTCCCATCCTGTCCATTACTGTTATTGTGACACAGCTAGCTGAATAGTTGTGAGACAGGTAGTTGAATTGCAAGTTTGCACAATTTCTCTGTATTTTTTGCAATTTAAGCATGTGTACTGTAATGTACCTGTACATTGAAAAATATTTATTTTTCGATCCTCTTCTCCACTTTGACAAGCATATAAATACAGTTGTAAAGAGTAGTTTTTTCATCTCAGATCACTGGCTAAGGTGAAACACTTTTTATCCAGTAAAGACCTTGAAATTGTAATTCATGCGTTAATTTCTTCTCGTCTGGATTACTGTAACTCTCTGTATGTTGGCCTACCTCAATCTACACTCTCTCGGTTACAGATGGTTCAGAATGCGGCAGCCAGATTCTTAACAGGAACTAAGAAAAGGGATCACATCACCCCTGTCCTTGCCTCATTGCACTGGCTCCCTATAAAATTTTGAGTTGATTTTAAGATTCTTCTTTTTGCTTATAAGGCACTGCATAATTCTGCCCCAGAATATATCTGCAAACTAATCACACCCTATGTAGCTTCTAGGTCTTTAAGATCTAATTATCAGTTACTATTATCCGTTCCTCGTTCACGTTGTAAAACAAAGGGTGATCGGGCTTTTTCAGTAGTTGCCCCAAAACTCTGGAACAGTTTACCATTGCACATCAGAGCTTCTGCATCGTTGGATGTTTTTAAATCGAGCTTAAAGACATATTTTTACTCACTGGCATTTGGGTGATGTTGTGCATGTATCATGAATAATGAATTAATTAATTTGTGTTAAAATTGTTGTGTTATGAATTTACATTTTAATTGTTCTTATGTGTTTTATCTCTTGCTGTTTATCTTTGTTGTAAAGCACTTTGGATCAACTACGGTTGTGTTAAACTTGTGCTCTATAAATAAAATTTGACTTGACTTAATAAATATGCTATTGGGCTAACATTGACTTTACCTCAGAGTTGTTTGTTGGGTGGAGGGGGTTAATTGTACAATGATTGTAAATTCACAGTAAACGGAAGCTTCATCTGCATTACTTTTACAGTAAGTTACTGGACAATTTTAGCATGACTTCCACAGTGTACATTGTAAATTCACAGTAAATTGTCAACTTGTACATTACTTTCACAGTGCACACTGTAAAAGTACAGGGCCTTGTTGTAATGATGCATGTTGATTGTATGACAGTAATTGCTTTGTCATTGAAGCTGTGAAGTTACAGTATACAGTTGTGCTTTTACAACAATGCATTGAAATATCACAGATATAAAATTACAGTAAATGTAAACTATGTTCACATGGACAGCAGTAATCTAATTACTGATCTTATTCTGAATAGGACAACATACTGATTTAAGGCATTTACATCAGCTGCTTTTAGAATACACATTTAATTTTCCTGTTTTTACGATATAAACCTTGGATCAAATAGTGGCACTTCAGCACGTTCACGGCCATGCCGTCCGAGGTTCTCTCTAGACTTTTACATATAAACATACAGGGCTGCGTTTCCCAAAAGCATCGTAAGCTTAAGTTGATCGTAGCTCCATTGGTTTCAATGGGTCTAGGATGTACTTAAGCTTACGATGCTTTTGGGAAACGCAGCCCAGCTTGTTTTTATGGTATCATATGCAGTTTGGATGCTTCATTTTAGTTTTATGAAAGCTTCAAGTGCAGTTGTCATGCTGTGCATGCATTTGTGTCTAGTCACAAAATGTGACAAAAACTCCCACACAACATTAGCACAATTAAGTTGTGTACATGTCTATAATGCACTTCAACAAAGCAACTAAAATAAAAATATATGTAAACAAATTAAAATTAGACGTGGAGTATGACTTTAACTGGTTTAAGGTACTCAAAACTCAGTTTACATGGTTCTTAATCAGAGTATTGTTTTAATCAGGTTAAGCCACTTCAATAAGAAGAGATCAATTGGAAATAAAGAACAATATTTAAGTTTAAGTTTGTTTATACTATGGGTTGTGAGAGGGATTATCAGCAAACAAGAGGGTTATTTAGCCAAAGGTGATATAATTTTCCTTCAAATTGCCCACCCAAACCATCCAGCTTAAAGCGTTAGTTATCCCCAAAATAAAATTCCTGTCATTAATTACTAACCCTTATGACCCATAAGACCAAAGTTCATCTTTGGAACACAGATTTAGATTTTTTTGATGAAATCTGAGAGCTTTCTGACCCTCCACAGACAACAATGCAACTGAAATGTTCCCACTTCACATTGCACATTTGGTCGAACGGAATTAACCCCTCAACAGACAGTAAAAGATAAGACAGACATACTGTACAAAATGTACATGTATTTTCTTATGTACCAAGGTGCATTTACACATTCAGCAACAGTGAAGTTGCTACAGTTATAAATTAAAGCCACTGTTTGTAGGGAATGCAGATGATTACTGCGTGGTGTGCTCCTTGCTTGAAAAATATGCAGATCAGAGCATGATTGAAATGGTAAAGTATAACATAAAAATGTTTCTATTTACAGTTTTTCTAATAGATTTGACACATTTCTCAAAACTCAGGTCACTGTCTTCAAAACAGTTACTGTAACACAGCGAACTGAACACTTTGTGATTGTACGTTTTCACTCATTTCATACAAATTACAAATCATGCACATCATTTTCTCAAAACAATGTACACAAAACTCAAATATTTTTACAATAGTTTGTACAACCAACCAGTATTTTAAAATATGTTACATTTTTACACAAATCACAAACATTTATGTACCATTGCCCAAACACAACAAACAAAATTCTGTAATTTGTCATTCGATCAAATGAACATGGTATATTTTTGATTGAGCCTAAACTAATAACTATTGGAATACTTATACAGACAACACAGGAAATGCAGTTTTCCTCATATTATTATATTATATTATTCAGTTTTATATGTATTATGCTGCTGTGTGCAATCAACTCACAGGAGAAAAGTGTCAAATTGATTTAGAAAACCTGTAGCATACATATATATGCACAAACTCTTTGTGGAATTTTATGCATCTAATGCTTCTTTTTATTATATGTAATTTGATTTTATTTATTTTTTGTCTTGTAGGTGCAGTGTGATTTGTGTGGTAGGTGGGCACATTTTGAATGTGCCCAATATAAAAAACATAACTGCAATACATACACATGCAAAAAGTGTGAGAGTGCCCAAAAGGCCAGTGTGAAGTGTGTGTAACACGTAGAATTTTATGACAGAAAATTATGTAATTAGAATGTTCTATGTTCATGGAAATTATTAAAAATGATTGTTCAAATATCAAAACGTGCTACCCCTGATATGTTAATGATCCCATGACAGAATACACTGCTCCTGACATCTTAAAGATATTACAGAACATATCAACATGCTCCTCATATTTATACAGTGCATATTCAAGGAGTAATGGTGTAAAACAAGGTGAGTTTGCACTGGGAGCTTTATTTGATGGCGTGCACGTACCTCTGCGTGAGCGGTGAGTGGGAAGGGGGGAGACGGGGTGGTATTCCCCTCGCAGAGATCACGGACCGAGGGCACCAAGATCGGACCGAAAGGGCACTTTAGCTCGAACTCCCCCAATATGTGCTACGGTAGCATTTTTTGACATTACATCACCAGTAAATACTAAACTGCAACAAATATATTGTCCTGTCCTCATTTACCCCTAAAGCAAAAGAAAAATAAGCTTCCTGACAGTGTTTTAATGATTTTTCAAAAGAGGAATAAATACACAAAAAATATAACAAGACACTGATTACAGTAGTCCAAATAGTGATAGATCAAATTTGCCATCACACCCTCTTTGTAACAGTTACACAGCAGCATTAACTAGTTTAATGTGTATTTAATGGTAAGGTACAAATATTTTAGTGTTTTAAATGTGCATAATTTTTTTAAATATTCCCAGATTTATGATGTTAATAACTTTTGACAGGCATCATTATTTCTTGAGTACAAAATTATATTCTATATACAACATTTCTATGATGTGTTTGTGATTCTAGAGAGAAGTGCACCAGTGGGACTTTTATTTTGGTCTGGTGATGTGACGTCATAAAGCTGCGCGCGCTCCTCATCTGTTGTGATTCACCTGAAGAAAGGTTTGTGGTTTTAAAGTTTTTAAATCAATGCAAACTATTACATCAATTAAAGAATTTGCAAGATGTGTAAAATAAATGCATCATTATTAAATATAACGTTGTAATGCTTTATTTAGTGTTACTTGAAAATTAGCCTTTAGTAACAGATAATGTGCGTCTCATTTCTCTCTCTCTATATCATGAATCAATCGCGTGATGATAAGAAGTGATGAGGGAAACTGAGAATCCGAATCATTTGAATCAAATCATTTGTGAAATGATTCAGTGATTCGATTCAGCTGCAAACAACAACAAACACAAACGAGTGAATCACAACCGAGAATGATTTCATTAAAGTGTAATATATTATATATGATAAACAAATAATTGAATACCAGCTATTAATTAAAAATAGCCTGCCTAAATATGAACCTTCTGGGTAATTTGTATGTTTTATAAATGTATAAGTCCGTTTACTGTCTGACTCTTACTAGTGCATTGACTACTGAACTAGGAGCTGATTGAGACGCACACAGAGATTTAGTTTGCGTCGATTTTTCTTTCTATTAATTATTCTCATCTTAAACAGGACAAAGTTTTTAAACGCACAGAAAAAACTCCTGGAGAATCAACAGAGATCCAAGTCACACATTATTAGGAAGATGGCATTTATTAAAGAGAAGAGTGAAGACATGAAGATTGAAGTCTCATTGAAACATGAAGATACTGAGGAACAAACAAAGATGGTGTTTATTAAAGAGGAGAGTGAAGACATGAAGATTGAAGAAGTATTTGGAGTCAAACAAGAAGATGCTGAGGAACAAACAGGTTGGTTTTTATTCTTAAAGCTGAACTCATTGCAAAATGAATATAAAGAATATTTATTAATAATGTCACACAGGTGTAGAAATGTTTTAAGTGCTACTGAGAAAATCCTGCTTTCACACTGGCCATTTGTTATCATGACATCAGGCATTTAAGTTGTAGCGTTAATCTGGAATAACACTCATAAAAGACTATACAAATGTAGCAAACCTTTTCATACAGTTCTTTGCATACAATTCTTCTAAGATCATTTCATTTACCTTTTTTTGTAGACCAAGACAATGCAGGATATACATAAAAACAGTACAACATTAAAGAAAACAGTGCTGTAAATATAAAGCAAGTCTGACAATAAAACAAACACAAAAAATAAGCCAAAACAAAAACATTAACATTTAAGTTAAATTCTGATGTAAATATGTGAGGTTTAAGATACACCTTTTTTATAAAGTAAAAAAATAAGGAGGACAATTAGGAAAAGAAGAATAAGATGTATAAATATATCACTGGTTAAAGAGAGGAAAAGAAGAAAATAATTAAATATCAATATAATCAAGTAAATACAAAGATGAAAACAGTGCGTTCAGGAGGCATAGGTCAAACTTACACCAAGGTACTGTATTTTAACATGAGAACGGCAAAAACCAGTGGTTCTCAAACTGGGGTATGGGAGGGGATGGAGGGGTACGAAAAACAAAAGGCTGAGCTTTGGCATTTATTTAATTCTACCCCAAATTAAGGTTAAGGTGATGAGTAGGCATAAATCAGGTTGTTGTGTTTCCCATGCATTGATTTATTTGTGGCGACTCAAATATCATATATCATGACTACAATATCAAAACTGACCACAACAAATAGATTTTCCAAAAGGTTTTTTACAGTGTAAAAAACAAACTTTTTTACAGATTTTTTTGTGTGAAAAAAGTATACACAGTAGAGATCTGAAATTTTGAATATGATCTATTGGGTATATTACCCATCACATGGATTTTTTTCAGACAAATCTGAGGAGGTCAGGTGGGGAACTTTTCCAGAATTTGATGATTCCAGTTGGAATGACCCATTTGAGACACCCTTAATAAGTAAAGATTTCTCAAATTACATGCAACACCTCTTACAGTTGCTTAACACAGCAGTCGTCGTGTCAAGGCTCTGCATATGTTGTGTGTACCTCTTATCACATTTAACATTTGTTCCATATGAACGTAAGTGCCCTGCAAAGTGGACTTCATAGGATATTCCGCGATGATTCCAGTTCGAAGCAACCAAATACGTTTCATTTAAAGGTCATTAAAGCGTGCAAGACATGAATTTAAATTGTATTTATTTATACAGGTCCTTTTCCAAAAATTAGCATATTGTGATAAAGTTCATTATTTTCTGTAATGTACTGATAAACATTAGACTTTCATATATTTTAGATTCATTACACACAACTGAAGTAGTTCAAGCCTTTTATTGTTTTAATATTGATGATTTTGGCATACAGCTCATGAAAACCCAAAATTCTCAAAAAATTAGCATATTTCATCCGACCAATAAAACAAAAGTGTTTTTAATACAAAAAAAGTCAACCTTCAAATAATTATGTTCAGTTATGCACTCAATACTTGGTCGGGAATCCTTTTGCAGAAATGACTGCTTCAATGCGGCGTGGCATGGAGGCAATCAGCCTGTGGCACTGCTGAGGTGTTATGGAGGCCCAGGATGCTTCGATAGCGGCCTTAAGCTCATCTAGAGTGTTGGGTCTTGCGTCTCTCAACTTTCTCTTCACAATATCCCACAGATTCTCTATGGGGTTCAGGTCAGGAGAGTTGTCAGGCCAATTGAGCACAGTAATACCATGGTCAGTAAACCATTTACCAGTGGTTTTGGCACTGTGAGCAGGTGCCAGGTCGTGCTGAAAAATGAAATCTTCATCTCCATAAAGCTTTTCAGCAGATGGAAGCATGAAGTGCACCAAAATCTCCTGATAGCTAGCTGCATTGACCCTGCCCTTGATAAAACACCGTGGACCAACACCAGCAGCTGACATGGCACCCCAGACCATCACTGACTGTGGGTACTTGACCCTGGACTTCAGGCATTTTGGCATTTCCCTCTCCCCAGTATTCCTCCAGACTCTGGCACCTTGATTTCCGAATGACATGCAAAGTTTGAGCAACAGTCCATTGCTGCTTCTCTGTAGCCCAGGTCAGGCGCTTCTGCCGCTGTTTCTGGTTCAAAAGTGGCTTGACCTGGGGAATGCGGCACTTGTAGCCCATTTCCTGCACACGGCTGTACACGGTGGCTCTGGATGTTTCTACTCCAGACTCAGTCCACTGCTTCCGCAGGTCCCCCAAGGTCTGCTGGTGTTTAGAGTTAATTAGTTGATTCAAATGATTAGGTAAATGCCTTGTTTAGAGAACCTTTTCATGATATGCTAATTTTTTTTTGAGATAGGAATTTTTAGTTTTCATGAGCTGTATGCCAAAATCATCAATATTAAAACAATAAAGGCTTGAACTACTGCAGTTGTGTTGTAATGAATCTAAAATATATGAAAATCTTATGTTTATCAGTACAGAAAATAATGAACTTTATCACAATATGCAAATTTTTGGAAAAGGACCCATAGATGTCATACTTCACACTTCTCTACTAAGATTTGTCTGTGTTTGAAGACGCTGGCTTAGTTGATATAGGATGTAGTTGTGTATTAGTTTTGACACTTTCACATCTTTGAATGTTTTGATGTCTGTTGTTTTGTGTCATTAAACTGGGGTTAACTTTTACTTGTCTTTTTTCATCTTAGATCTGATGGCCCTGAAAGAGGAGAGTCAAGAACTGAATGAAATGGAAGAGAAAAATCATGATTTCATAAATGGAGAAAAATCTTTTAGTCGTTCACAGACTGAAACGACTTCCTCAAGAAAAAAGACTAGAAAGACAGGAAGAAGTTATTTCACCTGCCAACAGTGTGGAAAATCTTTCAATCAAAGAGATAGTATTAAAAGACACATGAGAGTTCACACAGGAGAGAAACCTTACACCTGCCAACAGTGTGGAAAGAGTTTCACTCAACCTGGACACCTTGGAGTCCACATGAGAATTCACACCGGAGAGAAGCCGTATGTCTGTGAACAGTGTGGAAAGAGTTTCACTGAATCTGGTAAGCTTGGAGTCCACATGAGAGTTCACACTGGAGAGAAACCTTATTTCTGCGTACAGTGTGGAAAGATTTTTACTCTAAAAGGAAGCCTTACCAGACATATGAAAATTCACGAACAGCCTTATATGTGTGATCAGTGTGGAAAGAGTTTTGATCAACATGAAAACCTTGAAGTCCATAAGAGAGCTCATAAAGTGAGTCCTTACACATGCTCTGAGTGTGGAAAGAGTTTTAGTCAAAAAAGGTGCTTTGAAGAACACAGGAGAATCCACTCCGGAGAGCAACCCTACACATGCCCTCAATGCGGAAAGAGGTTTATTTATAAAATAAACCTTCAAGACCACATTAGAATTCACACAGGAGAGAAGCCTTTCACTTGCCAGCAATGTGGAAAGAGTTTTACTCAATCTGGAAAGCTTGGAGTCCACATGAGAGTTCACACTGGAGAGAAACCTTACACCTGCCAGCAATGTGGAAGAAGTTTCAGCCAAAAAGGAAACCTTAACAGCCACCTGAGAGTTCACTCTGGGGAAAAGTCAGCTACATGTGATCACTCCCTTGCAAAAACTAACAATGTTTTTTTCGTTGTAACCATGGTTTAACTATGGTTTTAGTAATAAAACCATATTAACTACAAAATAAATCATGGTTCTGCGACAGGAAAACTATAGTTTTGTGGTAAAACCATAGTAACTACAAAAGAACTATGGTTTTACTACAGTATTGACAGTGAAACCATAGCAATGATTGAATGAACCATCTATAGCATAACTGTTAAAATTAAATATTGATGTACTTTAATATGTGTGCTAATACTTACCTGGAAGAAACAATTAAGCATGAATTTGTAAACAAAAATAAATGGGGATTGAGTTGGTCTTGCAGACCCATATCCTTTTAATAATTTCCCAAACAGACAAAAAAAATACATACACATAAACAGTGTTTGATACCTTTAATTAAGCATGATTTTGAAAAGGGAATGAAAATATAAATAAATAAATACAAATATAAAAGAATGGCTTTAGCTGCTCTTCTTCTTTAAAATCTGAATTGTTTTGCTTCCTGGGGATTGAGTTGGTCTTGCAGGGCTTTTTTTAACCACTATGCTTTTTTTAGTTCTGTATTTTTATGATGTTTTTGCAACCTGGTCATTTGGCAATACATATTCATAATTTACCTAAGCAATAACAATATGTATACAGTTGTAAGTTCACATGAAGTGCTATTTGGGACAGGACCCACGTCTCCTATAGATCACAGCACCTCACAGCAGACAACATCAAAGCAACAATACACATTTACCATGCGGGGGCCGGCCGTGAATAGTTGTAATTCACTGACAGCCAATGTTTTATTAAATTGACTCAAACATGCCTTCAGTGGAATTTAGAGAGTCCTAAAACAAGTGTAAACAAAAAAAGAAGAAAAAAAAAAACACAAGTATAACCAAGGAAATTATAGCTGCTGCAAAGCAATGGGAATGGACAAAAAGAACAAGGTCAATTAGATATATGTACACAAGCAAATAACAATCAGTTAGATTAATCAGTACACATTTTACAAACAGTTGCAATTTACCAGAATATGCTCCATTTAGGTCTCATGTGCTAGAATGGATGTTAAGGACAAAAACAATGACCATTTATAATGTATCTGAAAGGAATGGATGGAGCAACAGAATGGTGCAACATGAAAATAATGGATGATTACAATTAGAATTTCTATTTTCTATTTCTATTTCTGGGCAGTAAATGTATTTTCCTGCCACTCCAAGGGTCCCTGTTTAAGGACTATGTGGCAGAATCTGCACAGGCGGCCTGCTCGAGAACAGCTCCAGCTGCTCATGCCATGGTCATGCTTAGGCAGAAGAACAAGAACGGGTGGCTGAGCTGAGGGAACTAGGAATTAAAAAGAAGTTTAAGATTTAAGAAAGACAAAAAAAATGGACAGGGTAAAAATAATTAATTACATGGTTAATATAAATTGCAGAGTTAATATGGAAATGATGGAAATAAATAAAATGACTAAAGCAGAGTTAAGACAACATCTTAGTGTCAGAGAAGTTTACAAAATGGAGGGGTTGTCTACATGTTGTTCATTCTTACCATTTTCACCACTGTCCTCAAAGGCAAGTGCTTTGTGTGAAGCGGTGCCAGCAGCACTTGTGCAGAGTTCTGAAACAAAGTACAGTCTTTATGTTTTGCATTTGAGCAGGTTATTAGCATCATAGTACGATGACAAATTTTGGTTGTGTTTGTGATAACGATACTAAACTAAATCTGACAGGGTTTCTGCTGGTATCATCAAATCTAATGTAATACTTTTTATAATGCATTTAATTTTTTTACAGCCACGCACGACCCATATATAAATATGTAACCTAAATAGGTAACACTTTACAATAAGGTTCATTAGTTAAACATTAGTTAATGTATTAACTAACATGAACTAACCATGAGCAATACATTAGTTACTGTATTTACTAATCTTCATTAACGTTAGTTAACGGAAATACAGTTGTTCATTGTTTGTTCATGTTAGTTCACGCTGCATTAACTAATGTTAACAAGATTTTAATAATGTATTAGTAAATGTTGAAATTAACATTAACAAAGATTAATAAATGCTGTATAAGTGCAGTTCATTATTAGTTCATGTTAACTAATGTGGTTAACTAATGTTAACTAATGAACCTTATTGTAAAGTGTTACCAATATATAATAAAAAGGTGATTCTTAACTTATAGGTACTTTTTTTGTTCTTTGGTCATTTTTTTTTTTGACAAATTCCTCTTCCTTTGTTAAGCTAAAATTAAAACCACCTTAACATTTTTTGCATACTTTATTATTATGATTTTTTCCATACTTTTCAACCTCCTTTTAGGTCTCCTTGTTGCACACCCAGACTTTTAAACTTCAACAATGAAAATACAGTTTATAAATATTACTTATCTGGTAACTATTAATTTCCAGTCATTTCCACCACAATACTGTGTGTTTCTATGAAAATGTTGAGTGGCATCAGAGCACATGTTGGACACGGAGAAATTTAAATTTTCAGCAACAACAAATTAAGAAACATCAAAGTAAATATTGCTTGATCAGTTAATATATTTATTATGTGTAATTTCCACCACATGCTGTTCCTTCAAAGGTGCTATTAAAAAGCAAAAAATGTTAGGTAAATAAGAGTATTTTAAATACATGAAATGCTAAGTATTAATTCAAAGCCAATCAGTGAAGCTATCTTCCATTTTTTCCACAAATAATCTACAGAAATGTCATTTCCACCACACTGTCCTTTGCTTTGCAAATGACATTCATGGTTACAAAGTACAATTAATATGGATAAGATCGACAGTAGATTCGCAGGACTGCAAATGTTTCAGTCCAGTCATGTTCCAGCATTGGTATGAAGCTTCCCTACAATTACGTTAATTTCATGTCATTTCCATTTCATTTCCACCAACACACACATTTTTTTTATATTTATAAAGGTCTCATCACTCATTAAACATTCATCCACAATTTATGAGATCATGCTCTACTTTCAATTCAATTCAATTCAAGTTTATTTGTATAGCGCTTTTTACAATACAGATTGTTGCAGAGCAGCTGCACAAAAGTTTTAGGCTACTACAATATATTTAGTAGCTTATTAGTGGTGAATACTGTATGTTGAGTCGATGTACATATGATATAAATATTAAATCAGTAACTGTGTAATTAAACAGATGATGAACACTAATTGCAATGGTTATGTGCTGTAATCAAACTTGTAGGAAAATTATGTAGTGCTGTATGTTGTTTCAAGGCTGGCATCATCTGCGGTCCTCTGAGGGGTTGGCATCATCTCTTCATCTGAATCCGGGCTGAATCTTGTGTAAATCCTAGTTACCACGGGATAGAAATCCCGTGGCAAAGACAGAGAAACAGAGAAATAATTAGCGTAGCTGCTGTTCCAACTTCCAACCAAACAAAAATGATGGTTTAGCCCAAGCTGAAGAATATTAATGTGCATTTGATCAGATGTAACTGAAATTTCAACGTTATGAGATACATTATGTGAATGCTTGGCTAAAGAGATGAGTCTTTAATCTAGATTTAAACATAGAGAGTGTGTCTGAACCCCGAACGTTATCAGGAAGGCTATTCCAGAGTTTGGGAGCCAAATGTGAAAAGGCTCTCCCTCTTTTAGTGGACTTTGCTATCCTAGGTACTACTAAAAGTCCAGAGTTTTGCGACCTTAGGGAGCGTGAGGGATTGTAGCGTAGTAGGAGACTAGTTAGGTATGCAGGAGCTAAACAATTAAGGGCCTTATAGGTAAGAAGTAATATTTTGTAAGTGATACGGAACCTAATAGGTAGCCAGTGTAGAGACTGTAAAATTGGGGTAATATGATCATATTTTCTTGATCTGGTAAGGACTCTAGCAGCTGCATTTTGGACTACCTGTAGCTTATTTATTGAAGAAGCAGGACAACCACCTAGTAGTGCATTACAATAGTCCAGTCTAGACGTCATGAATGCATGAACTAACTTTTCTGCATCAGAAACAGGCAACATGTTCCGTAGCTTAGCAATGTTTCTAAGATGAAAGAATGCTGTTTTTGTAACATAGGAAATATGATTTTCAAAAGACAGGTTGCTGTCTAATATAACACCCAGATTTTTGACTGTAGAGGAAATAACAGTACATCCGTCTAGTTGCAAGTTGCAGTTTAAGAGATTCTGTGTACTGTTTTTTGGTCCAATAAGTAATATCTCAGTCTTATCTGAATTTAACAGTAGAAAATTATTGGTCATCCAGTCTTTCACATTTTTAACACACTCTGTTAACTTTTCTAAGTTAGAAGTTTCATCTGGTCTTGTTGAAATATATAGTTGAGTGTCATCAGCATAACAATGGAAACTAATCCCATATTTCCTAATAATATTACCGAGGGGTAACATGTAAATTGAAAATAGTAGAGGACCTAGGACAGATCCTTGTGGCACTCCATACTTTACTGGTGATAACTGCGATGACTCCCCGTTTAAATAAACAAAGTGGTAGCGATCGGACAGGTATGATCTGAACCATCCTAAAGCCTGCCCTTGAATACCTGTATAGTTTTGTAATCGATCTATGAGTATTTCGTGATCTATAGTGTCGAACGCAGCACTAAGATCAAGTAAAACTAGCAATGAGACGCAGCCTTGATCTGACGCAAGTAGCAAGTCGTTTGTGATTTTTACAAGTGCAGTTTCTGTGCTATGATGGGGCCTGAAACCTGACTGAAATTCTTCAAAGATATTATTATTTTGCAAGAAGGAGCACAATTGAGCAGACACAACTTTTTCTAGGATTTTAGACATAAATGGAAGATTAGAAATGGGTCTGTAATTTGCCAGTTCACTAGGGTCTAGCTGTGGTTTCTTAATTAGAGGTTTAATAACCGCTAGTTTGAATGGTTTTGGGACATGACCTAAAGATAACGATGAGTTAACAATATTAAGAAGCGGTACTTCTGCTACAGGTAACAACTCTTTTAGTAATTTAGTGGGTACAGGATCTAATAGGCATGTTGTTGGTTTAGATGTGGTGATAAGTTTATTTAATTCTTTCTGTTCTATAGTTGTAAAGCACTGGAGTTTTTCTTTGGGTGTAATGACTAATGTTGAAGTATCAGTTGCTGTAGTATCTATATTAGTTATTGTATTTCTAATGTTGTCTATTTTATCAGTAAAGAAATTCATAAAGACGTTACTGTTAAACTGTGCAGGAATATTCAGGTCGGGAGGTGTTTGGTTATTTGTTAATCTAGCCACTGTGCTAAATAAAAACCTTGGATTGTTTTGGTTTTTTTCTATGAGTTGGTGGATGTACTCGGCTCTAGCAGCTTTTAAAGCCCGTCTATAGCTGGACATACTGTTTTTCCATGCAATTTTAAAAACTTCTAAGTTAGTTTTTCTCCATTTACGCTCAAGATTACGAGTTTCTTTTTTGAGAGAATGGGTATTACTGTTGTACCATGGCGCAGTACGTTTTTCTCTAACCTTTTTTAGCTTGATTGGGGCAACAGCTTCTAATGTATTAGAGAAGATAGTGCCTATGTTACTAGTCATTTTGTCTAGTTCATGTTTATTTATGGGTGCACAGAGCAGCTGAGATAAATCAGGCAGGTTATTTGCGAATCTATCTTTGGTAGCAGGAACAATAGTTCTGCCCAGACGATAGCGCGGAGCTATATAGTTAACATCAGTGATACGCAGCATGCACGATACAAGGAAATGATCGGTAACATCATCGCTTTGAGGTACGATATCTATATCAGTAAGATCAAGTCCGTGCGATATAATTAGATCTAGTGTATGATTAAAACGATGAGTGGGCCCAGTGACATTTTGTTTGACTCCAAAAGAGTTTAACAGGTCATTAAACGCAAGTCCTAACGCATCATTTGTATTATCAACATGGATGTTAAAATCTCCAACAATTAATGCTTTATCAAAATTAACCAATAGGTCAGAAAGGAAATCTGCAAATTCTTTTAGGAAATCTGTATACGGCCCTGGAGGTCTATACACAGTAGCCAGAGCAAGAGATAGGAGAGGTTTATTTTGCATATCTGACAGAGTAACATTGAGTAGAAGTACTTCAAATGAATTAAACCTGTACCCTGTTTTCTGGGTAACATTGAAAATATCACTATAAATTGTTGCTACACCACCACCACGGCCGATCTGACGGGGTTCTTAATATAAAATATAAAATATAATATAAAATATAAACTTAATATAAAAATTCAATATTCATTATCTAATAAGATCTTACCCAAACCAATGTTTAGTTTCAGAGTGTGACAGGTGTACAGTTCATGATTTGGACCTTAGGGCAGTTAATTTGTCTCGTTGACAACTGTATACATATTTTACAATCTGAAAAAAATGGTTAAACTAGTTACAAAAATGATCTTAAGACAATTCCTGAGTGACATAAGTTATTCTATTTTTAAACAACAGCTGTATATTGTGATGTGGTGGAAATTACAGTTGTTCATTGCAAAAAAATAGTAAAATATAAACAATTTCTCTTGTAATCCAAGTTTCAAACTTGACTAACTATTTGGGTCTGTGTAATGTGACTTTCGCAAATATTTATGTTCCTCAGCTTAGTTGAAGAAACGTGCATAAATATATAAATGGTCAAAGGTTTTTAATGTTTAAAAACAATTCTGTTCTGCTCACCAAGGCTAAAAAAAAAAAAAAATTCTATGCTAGTATCTGTTAAAATGTAGTTCATTGTTGTGATAAAAGCTGAATATTGAGCATCATTACTCCAGTCTTCAGTGTTACATGATCCTACAGAAATCATTCTAATATACTGATTTGCTGCTCTGTTATGATTATTGGTGCTCAAACATTATCCACGGTTCTTCTTATTAATATTGAACACATTTTTTCCCTTTAATTTTCAATTTTTTTAAATTATTTGATGAATAGAAAGTTAAAAAATAACAGCATTCATTTGAAATAAAATATTTTTTAACATAAAAAATGTCTTTTCACTTTTGATCAAGTTAATTTTTCCTTGGGAAATATTATATATTACTTTCTATTAATCAAATAATTCTGAAAAATAAAATGTATCATGATTTCAACAAAATTGTGAAGCAAAAACATATGTGTGTGTATATATTGATCATTAGATAAGCTTTCAAATAAGCTTTCTATTGATGTATGGTTTGTTAGGATCGGACAATATTTGACTGAGATACATCTATTTGAAATCAGAAATCTGAGGATGCAAAAAAATCAAAAAGACTGAGAAAATCACCTTTAAAGTTGTCCAAATTAGGTTCTTAACAATGCATATTACAAATCAAAATTACATTTTGATATGTTTACAGAAGGAATTTTACAAAAAATCTTCATGGAACATGAACTTTACTTAATTTCTTAATGATTTTTGGCATAAAAGAAAAATCTAAAATTTTGACCCATACAATGTATTTTTGGCTATTGCTACAAATATACCCCAGCGACTTAAGACTGGTTTTGTGGTCCAGGGTCACATATAAGTTATATTTTAAAATGCATTCACCTAAAAAGTATCATAAATTTAAATATTATATTATACTATACTATATATATTACATATTATATAATATAGACTATTCAAAAACATTAAACAATCTTAATGATCCCAAACTTTGACCGGTTATATGTTTTATATTAAGTGCCATTGATTTTGACAATGCAATGATGATAGTCTTGGATATGTGAGAAAATCTATATAATTTAAACTGCATCACTTCTAACCTTACTTAAATCAGCATATTCGTGATATCTTCCCCCTTAAATTGTTTTCTGCTGATTCATTCAAGAATCAATCAAGTGTCTGTCTTTATGAATGTATCAATGATTCATCGACTCAAAAATTATTTAACTAAAAAAAAAACGCTGATTTATTCCGTAACAAAACACTAATTGTTACTTGTTTATTGAATGACAAATCTGCAATCGTGGTAATGTTCTGAAAACAGCATTTTCTTTTGGTCCGCTCACGTTGCTTAACTAGGCTACATCGTATGTAATTTTCTTGACTTTCATACTTTTAATGCCCCGCGGAAACCCTGTCTGATCATCAGCCCTACACTAAAATGGAAACATACCTGGAGTTGACTCAGGCCTCTCTGCTGAGGTCTCCTTCACTAGGAACATCAGTTCTGCTGGAAGAGCCACAGGTGTCTTATTATATTTATGTAACCAAAATTAACTCAACATTTGATTACATAATCTAGATTACAGTGTTTTTACCATCAGCTGGTGATGCCTTCAATCCAGCACTTGTATCAGGAGTTGGTTTGGATAGTGCAGCAGATGGAACTATAACATACAAAACCATCAGTCATTTCAGAGCTTACAATATATGCTAGTAATAGTATAGTGTTGGTGTTAGTAGGAACTAAAACAGCCATATGTTTCCTTCTCCTGCCTGTCATAGATTTAAAATGCTTACATTTACACACTGTATACCTTGAGACCATCTTACAGTTTTTTTTCAGTCGCTAACAAGCGTTTGTCCAAACAGTTGTCACATTTTCAAAACTCTAAACACAATTAGCACAGCATCGGTCTTTTGTGGCCATACCATTCACACATTTCATGTCGTTTTCACCCAATATGGAGTCAGTGAACACATTTCCACAGTGCTTACATTTTCTTAACAAACAAGCTATACCTACCAACAAAATTATGGATTGTTTTTGTAGTATTTACGAATGTTAACACAACATCCCACAAAAGCAAAAACAATGTTCTAAACCTTAGATACAGTATAAAAACCTGTATCCTGTAAAAAAGTATGAATTACAGTTTTTCAATCGCTAACAAACGCTTACCCATACTTCAGATACTTTTTTCTAAACTCTTAACACAGACTCACATCTACAAAACATAATTAGCCAAAGGGATAATTTTCGTCTCAAAAATACATGCATCTCTCACTGCATCTCTCACTGCATCTCTCACTGCATCTGCTCCTCTCACTGCATCTCTCACTGCGTCTCTCACTGCATCTGCTCTTCTCACTGCATCTCTCACTGCATCTGCTCCTCTCACTAACACAGACTCACATCTACAAAACATAATTAGCCAAAGGGATAATTTTCGTCTCAAAAATACATGCTCCTCTCACTGCATCTGCTCTTCTCACTGCATCTCTCACTGCATCTCTCACTGCATCTCTCACTGCATCTGCTCCTCTCACTGCATCTCTCACTGCATCTCTCACTGCATCTCTCACTGCATCTGCTCTTCTCACTGCATCTCTCACTGCATCTGCTCCTCTCACTGCATCTCTCACTGCGTCTCTCACTGCATCTCTCACTGCTCCTGCTCCTCTCACTGCATCTCTCACTGGAATCAGCTGTGGTTGGCCCAATTTACCCAACATAAATCAGCTGTGTGTCAATTATTCAATTGTTTGTTTATTATCAGCTGAGATATATTTTTGATATTGATATTGATATTGTTTTTGAACCGATATCATTTCAGAAGCAGAGGTTTTTATACTGTATCTAAGGTTTGGAATATTGTTGGATGTTGCTATTGTGGGATGTTGTGTGTTAACATTAGTAAATACTACAAAAACAATCCATAATTTTGTTGGTAGGTATAGCTTGTCTGTTAAGAAAATGTAAGCATTGTGTAAATGTGTTCACTGACTCCATATTGGGTGAAAACGACATGAAATGTGTGAATGGTATGGCCACAAAAGACCGATGCTGTGTTTAGAGTTTGAAAATGTGACAACTGTTTGGACAAACGCTTGTTAGCGACTGAAAAAAAACTGTAATAATTGAATGACAGTGGTGATAAGTTTCTGGATGTACTATACATTCAATATGATTACCACATGATATATGTCTCAACTCACAAACAAATGAATCATGTTCATTCATGTATTTCATTCACTTTCTATTGCATTGAATTATCATCATTTCCTGAAATGTGGCATGTGAAATGATCATGCTAAACATACTAAACATACAGTACTTTGTATTTCTTTTATATGTTTGTTGTTTATGTGATTTACAATATTTGATGTACTATAAACTATAAAGCAAAACAAGTCAAATTATTTTATTTAGCACCGCAAGTGGAATTTATTTGATTTCAATTCTGTTTCCTGACATTCCAATTCCAAATCCAGTTCCATTCCAGGAAGTGAACTGGAATTTACCATTCATTCTCAATTCAATTCATGAATGGCCCCAATCCTGTTTGGAAACATGTGGCCTAACCCTGAAGATCACAGAGATTGGATACATTACTTCTGTGCTTTTTTTAGTTAGTTTTAGCTATATAAGTAAAACTTAATTAAAGGAGCAATCTGACTCAGTGAACAAGCATGCATTCAAGTGTTAATACCCAATGAAACATGAATGCAGAACAAAAATGCATACTGACCCTCATTGTAGTTGGTATCAATTCATCATGGCACGAATTCATAGTCCTTAGGACAGTTAGTATAATGCACATTCTCCCTGGGAAGAACAGCACTTTTTTCTGCATCTTGATCTACCATGAAAGAAAAACTGAATTTTAGGTTTATTTGTCAAAACCAATCAAACTCTTTGCACTGTTATGTTATAACATATATGCCCTTTACGTTGCGCAAGGCATATATATATGCACACACATACGGTCTGAGATAAAGTTATCAAATCAACTGTAAACATCTATAAATATTATTCCCTGTCATGCACAAGACTAGTTTTCTTTTTCAGAATATTCCTTTTATTATTAGTAGTGTATATAAAAATAATTAAGGAATATTCTGTCTTGTGCATGACAGGGAATACTATTTAGATATTTTTACAGATGGTTTGATAGCTTTATCTCAAAAGGTTATGTTGTTTAATGGATGTGTATTATTTCACACATTGAAAGTTGTAAAATTATTATAAAGCCCATACATTTGTTTCTAAAATTAGGCTATTAAGGCTTGTGCAACGTAAAGGACATATATTAAAGTCTACCTTATCTAATTTGCACAAAGAATTTACAGCAGTAAGCTACCTTGGACAGTGCAATGTGTATCTGCGAGTTATCAACACATTACTACTGAAATCTATGCCATACATAGCTTATTTAACATCACCAAATGAAAACCACATAAACGTAAAAAAAAAACATATTCATTCATCATTTAGCTCATATTTACCACAAGCCAAACGAGTGATGTCATGGTAACTAAACGGATAGTTTAACCGAATGACATAAAAACTGTACACATGAACATATAAAACGATCATGTTCATTCATAACTTTGCGTGCAAATCAACCTTTGATGATATAATAGTAAACAAAAGCAGACAGCGTAAAGTTTAATGACGACCAACGGAGCGAAGCGGGCGTTTTCGCTCAACAACTAATTGGATATCATTATTAACAGCACCCAAAACGTAACCTATAAGGTAATATATATAAATACAGTAACTTACCTTTGATAGATGTGCTGAATAAAATGAACGAGGCAGATCTTCACTGAATGTATTTCACGCTCCGAGTCAGTATGAAAATGGCGACTTCAAACTTCCCGGGGAGACGAAACACGGAAGAGCGCCACTAGAGCGTTAGTGGACAAAAGAATATTGCATCCGTAGTGGTTTAGCACTACCATTGAGAATGAATGGGAAACGGTTTAGGGCCGTTTAGCTAAACTATCGAGATAGACCGCATGAGGGACCTCGTGCTTCCGCCCGACTTGTTGGTTTTCGACGTGACAGAAGCCAGTATTGCTGTCTGCATGTTCTCATGCTATTAGCAGGCCAACACTAGGTCAGCTCTTCCCTGATGGTCTAGTGGTTAGGATTCGGCGCTCTCACCGCTGTGGCCTGGGTTCGATTCCCGGTCAGGGAACGCTCTTTTGCCCCCTTCCCCCCCAACGGTGGACTGGGAAATCAAGCTCTGCTGGCCGCTTTCAGAAGGCCGGCCCCCCAAAAAAGGTGGGCACATGAAAAACGACCTCCTTCGAGCCGGAGTCGAACCAGCGACCTAAGCCTGGGGGACCTCGTGCTTGCGCCCGACTTGTTGGTTTTCGACGTGACAGAAGCCTGTATTGCTGTCTGCTTTTTCTCATGGTATTAGCAGGCCAGCAGCAGATCAGCTCTTCCCTGGTGGTCTAGTGGTTAGGATTCGGCGCTCTTGCGGCCCGGGTTCGATTCCCGGTCAGGGAACGCTCTTTTGCCCCCCACCCCCCCAACGGCGGACTGTGAAATCAAGCTCTGCTGGCCGCTTTCAGAAGGCCGGCCCCCCCGAAAAAGGTGGGCACATGAAAAACGACCTCCTTCGAGCCGGAGTCGAACCAGCGACCTAAGGATTGTGTGGTCTTGCATTGTAACCGTTATCTCAAGGAAAAACAGCCTATCGCCGGTCTGTCAAGGTACAGAAATGAAAAAATTATGAGATTAGCAATGAAACTGAGACGCGGTTATAACCGGATAAGTTGCTGATTTTTGGCTAGTTTGGATTTCATTTCGTGTCCAACTTTTTCTCAAAGCCCGGGTGGCACGAAGGAATAGGGCAACAATTCGGCAAGGCCGTGACATCAAAACCAAACTGCATTACGCAGAAAGCAGAGCACGAGCCAGCCAGGAGTCGAACCTAGAATCTTCTGATCCGTAGTCAGACGCGTTATCCATTGCGCCACTGGCCCACCGCATGAGGGATCTCGTGCTTGCGCCCGACTTGTTGGTTTTCGACGTGACAGCAGCCTGTATTGCTGTCTGCATGTTCTCATGCTATTAGCAGGCCAACGCTAGGTCAGCTCTTCCCTGGTGGTCTAGTGGTTAGGATTCGGCGCTCTCACCGCCGCAGCCCGGGTTCGATTCCCGGTCAGGGAACGCTCTTTTGCCCCCCACCCCCCCAACGGCGGACTGTGAAATCAAGCTCTGCTGGCCGCTTTCAGAAGGCCGGCCCCCCAAAAAAGGTGGGCACATGAAAAACGACCTCCTTCGAGCCGGAGTCGAACCAGCGACCTAAGCCTGGGGGACCTCGTGCTTGCGCCCGACTTGTTGGTTTTCGACGTGACAGAAGCCTGTATTGCTGTCTGCTTTTTCTCATGGTATTAGCAGGCCAGCAGCAGATCAGCTCTTCCCTGGTGGTCTAGTGGTTAGGATTCGGCGCTCTCACCGCCGCGGCCCGGGTTCGATTCCCGGTCAGGGAACGCTCTTTTGCCCCCCTCCCCCCCAACGGTGGACTGTGAAATCAAGCTCTGCTGGCCGCTTTCAGAAGGCCGGCCCCCCAAAAAAGGTGGGCACATGAAAAACGACCTCCTTCGAGCCGGAGTCGAACCAGCGACCTAAGCCTGGGGGACCTCGTGCTTGCGCCCGACTTGTTGGTTTTCGACGTGACAGAAGCCTGTATTGCTGTCTGCTTTTTCTCATGGTATTAGCAGGCCAGCAGCAGATCAGCTCTTCCCTGGTGGTCTAGTGGTTAGGATTCGGCGCTCTCGCGGCCCGGGTTCGATTCCCGGTCAGGGAACGCTCTTTTGCCCCCCTCCCCCCCAACGGTGGACTGTGAAATCAAGCTCTGCTGGCCGCTTTCAGAAGGCCGGCCCCCCAAAAAAGGTGGGCACATGAAAAACGACCTCCTTCGAGCCGGAGTCGAACCAGCGACCTAAGGATTGCCAAGCACTGGCCCACCGCCTGGGGGACCTCATGCTTGCGCCCGACTTCTTGGTTTTCGACGTGACAGAAGCCTGTATTGCTGTCTGCTTGTTCTCATGCTATTAGCAGGCCAGCATTAGATCAGCTCTTCCCTGGTGGTCTAGTGGTTAGGATTCGGCGCTCTCGCGGCCCGGGTTCGATTCCCGGTCAGGGAACGCTCTTTTGCCCCCCACCCCCACAAACGGCGGACTGTGAAATCAAGCTCTGCTGGCCGCTTTCAGAAGGCCGGCCCCCCCGAAAAAGGTGGGCACATGAAAAACGACCTCCTTCGAGCCGGAGTCGAACCAGCGACCTAAGGATTGTGTGGTCTTGCATTGTAACCGTTATCTCAAGGAAAAACAGCCTATCGCCGGTCTGTCAAGGTACAGAAATGAAAAAATTATGAGATTAGCAATGAAACTGAGACGCGGTTATAACCGGATAAGTTGCTGATTTTTGGCTAGTTTGGATTTCATTTCGTGTCCAACTTTTTCTCAAAGCCCGGGTGGCACGAAGGAATAGGGCAACAATTCGGCAAGGCCGTGACATCAAAACCAAACTGCATTACGCAGAAAGCAGAGCACGAGCCAGCCAGGAGTCGAACCTAGAATCTTCTGATCCGTAGTCAGACGCGTTATCCATTGCGCCACTGGCCCACCGCATGAGGGATCTCGTGCTTCCGCCCGACTTGTTGGTTTTCGACGTGACAGAAGCCTGTATTGCTGTCTGCATGTTCTCATGCTATTAGCAGGCCGACACTAGGTCAGCTCTTCCCTGGTGGTCTAGTGGTTAGGATTCGGCGCTCTCACCGCCGCGGCCCGGGTTCGATTCCTGGTCAGGGAACGCTCTTTTGCCCCCCACCCCCCCAACGGCGGACTGTGAAATCAAGCTCTGCTGGCCGCTTTCAGAAGGCCGGCCCCCCAAAAAAGGTGGGCACATGAAAAACGACCTCCTTCGAGCCGGAGTCGAACCAGCGACCTAAGCCTGGGGGACCTCGTGCTTGCGCCCGACTTGTTGGTTTTCGACGTGACAGAAGCCTGTATTGCTGTCTGCTTTTTCTCATGGTATTAGCAGGCCAGCAGCAGATCAGCTCTTCCCTGGTGGTCTAGTGGTTAGGATTCGGCCCTCTCGCGGCCCGGGTTCGATTCCCGGTCAGGGAACGCTCTTTTGCCCCCCACCCCCCCAACGGCGGACTGTGAAATCAAGCTCTGCTGGCCGCTTTCAGAAGGCCGGCCCGCCCAAAAAAGGTGGGCACATGAAAAACGACCTACTTCGAGCCGGAGTCGAACCAGCGACCTAAGGATTGTGTGGTCTTGCATTGTAACCGTTATCTCAAGGAAAAACAGCCTATCGCTGGTCTGTCAAGGTACAGAAATGAAAAAATTATGAGATTAGCAATGAAACTGAGACGCGGTTATAACCGGATAAGTTGCTGATTTTTGGCTAGTTTGGATTTCATTTCGTGTCCAACTTTTTCTCAAAGCCCGGGTGGCACGTAGGAATAGGGCAACAATTCGGCAAGGCCGTGACATCAAAACCAAACTGCATTACGCAAAAAGCAGAGCACGAGCCAGACAGGAGTCGAACCTAGAATCTTCTGATCCGTAGTCAGACGCGTTATCCATTGCGCCACTGGCCCACCGCCTGGGGGACCACGTGCTTGCGCCCGACTTGTTGGTTTTCGACGTGACAGAAGCCTGTATTGCTGTCTGCTTGTTCTCATGCTATTAGCAGGCCAGCAGTTGATCATCTCTTCCCTGGTGGTCTAGTGGTTAGGATTCGGTGTTCTCGCGGCCCGGGTTCGATTCCCGGTCAGAGAACGTTCTTTTGCCCCCCACCCCCCCAACGGCGGACTGTGAAATCAAGCTCTGCTGGCCGCTTTCAGAAGGCCGGCCCCCCCGAAAAAGGTGGGCACATGAAAAACGACCTCCTTCGAGCCGGAGTCGAACCAGCGACCTAAGGATTGCCAAGCACTGGCCCACCGCCTGGGGGACCTCATGCTTGCGCCCGACTTCTTGGTTTTCGACGTGACAGAAGCCTGTATTGCTGTCTGCTTGTTCTCATGCTATTAGCAGGCCAGCATTGGATCAGCTCTTCCCTGGTGGTCTAGTGGTTAGGATTCGGCGCTCTCGCGGCCCGGGTTCGATTCCCGGTCAGGGAACGCTCTTTTGCCCCCCACCCCCACAAACGGCGGACTGTGAAATCAAGCTCTGCTGGCCGCTTTCAGAAGGCCGGCCCCCCCGAAAAAGGTGGGCACATGAAAAACGACCTCCTTCGAGCCGGAGTCGAACCAGCGACCTAAGGATTGTGTGGTCTTGCATTGTAACCGTTATCTCAAGGAAAAACAGCCTATCGCCGGTCTGTCAAGGTACAGAAATGAAAAAATTATGAGATTAGCAATGAAACTGAGACGCGGTTATAACCGGATAAGTTGCTGATTTTTGGCTAGTTTGGATTTCATTTCGTGTCCAACTTTTTCTCAAAGCCCGGGTGGCACGTAGGAATAGGGCAACAATTCGACAAGGCCGTGACATCAAAACCAAACTGCATTACGCAAAAAGCAGAGCACGAGCCAGCCAGGAGTCAAACCTAGAAGCTTCTGATCCGTAGTCAGACGCGTTATCCATTGCGCCACTGGCCCACCGCATGAGGGACCTCGTGCTTCCGCCCAACTTGTTGGTTTTCGACGTGACAGAAGCCTGTATTGCTGTCTGCATGTTCTCATGCTATTAGCAGGCCAACACTACGTTAGCTCTTCCCTGGTGGTCTAGTGGTTAGGATTCGGCGCTCTCACCGCCGCGGCCCGGGTTCGATTCCCGGTCAGGGAACGCTCTTTTGCCCCCCTCCCCCCCAACGGTGGACTGTGAAATCAAGCTCTGCTGGCCGCTTTCAGAAGGCCGGCCCCCCAAAAAAGGTGGGCACATGAAAAACGACCTCCTTCGAGCCGGAGTCGAACCAGCGACCTAAGCCTGGGGGACCTCGTGCTTGCGCCCGACTTGTTGGTTTTCGACGTGACAGAAGCCTGTATTGCTGTCTGCTTTTTCTCATGGTATTAGCAGGCCAGCAGCAGATCAGCTCTTCCCTGGTGGTCTAGTGGTTAGGATTCGGCGCTCTCGCGGCCCGGGTTTGATTCCCGGTCAGGGAACGCTCTTTTGCCCCCCTCCCCCCCAACGGTGGACTGTGAAATCAAGCTCTGCTGGCCGCTTTCAGAAGGCCGGCCCCCCAAAAAAGGTGGGCACATGAAAAACGACCTCCTTCGAGCCGGAGTCGAACCAGTGACCTAAGGATTGCCAAGCACTGGCCCACCGCCTGGGGGACCTCATGCTTGCGCCCGACTTCTTGGTTTTCGACGTGACAGAAGCCTGTATTGCTGTCTGCTTGTTCTCATGCTATTAGCAGGCCAGCATTAGATCAGCTCTTCCCTGGTGGTCTTGTGGTTAGGATTCGGCGCTCTCACCGCCCCGCTTTCATAAAGCCGGCCCCCTCAAAAAAGGTGGGCACATGAAAATCTACCTCCTTCGAGCCGGAGTCAAACCAGCGACCTAAGGATTGCCAACGCTCCACCTACAGTCCTCCGCTCTACCAGCTGAGCTATCGAAGGCATGGATCTGTGGGGTCACAACCTCTGCCTATTAGGTTTCTCCAGCTCGACTGCTGGCCAAAAAACGGCTTTCGACGCAGAAAGACGTGCGCCCCGTTCGAAGAGGGAAGCAAAGAGGAACCCGCCTTCCCATAACGGGAGTCGAACCCGGGCCGCCTGGGTGAAAACCAGGAATCCTGACCGCTAGACCATATGGGAACTGGTCAGTAGAAGCCTTGTCCGGGTAAAAAAAAAGATTCCAAAAATACTCACGCCACGCATTCGAAAAAACAAGCGTGGTCTTGCATTGTAACCGTTATCTCAAGGAAAAACAGCCTATCGCCGGTCTGTCAAGGTACAGAAATGAAAAAATCATGAGATTAACAATGAAACTGAGATGCGGTTTGAACCGGATATTTCGTGTCCAACTTTTTCTCAAAGCCCGGATGGCACGTAGGAATAGGGCAACAATTCAGCAAGCCATGACATCAAAACCAAACTGCATTACGCAAAAAGCGGTGCTCGAGCAAGCCAGGAGTCGAACCTAGAATCTTCTGATCCGTAGTCAGACGTGTTATCCATTGCACCACTGGCCCACAGCGGAGCACGAGTCAGCCAGGAGTCGAACCTAGAATCTTCTGATCCGTAGTCAGACGCGTTATCCATTGCGCCACTGGCCCACCGCCTGGGGGCCCTCGTGCTTGCGCCCGACTTGTTGGTTTTCGACGTGACAGAAGCCTGTATTGCTGTCTGCTTGTTCTCATGCTATTAGCAGGCCAGAAGTAGATCAGCTCTTCCCTGGTGGTCTAGTGGTTAGGATTTGCCGCTCTCACGGCCCGGGTTCGATTCCCGGTCAGGGAACGCTCTTTTGCCCCCCACGGCGGACTGTGAAATCAAGCTCTGCTGGCCATTTTCAGAAGGCCGCCCCCCCCCAAAAAAAGGTGGGCACATGAAAAATGACCTCCTTCGAACCAGAAGTCGAACCAGCGACCTAAGGCTTGCCAACGCTCCACCTACAGTCCTCCGCTCTACCAGCTGAGCTACCGAAGGCATGGATCTGTGGGGTCACAACCTCGGCCTATTAAGTTTCTGCAGCTCGACTGCTGGCCAAAAAACGGCTTTCGACGCAGGAAGACGTGCGCCCCGTTCGAAGAGGGAAGCAAAGAGGAACCCGCCTTCCCATACCGGGACTCGAACCCGGGCCGCCTGGGTGAAAACCAGGAATCCTGACCGCTAGACCATATGGGAACTGGTCAGTGAAAGCCTTGTCCGGGTAAAAAAAAAGATTCCAAAAATACTCACGCCACGCATTCGAAAAAACAACAACGAGGACGGATCATACAATTCTCTGCGATTGCAGACGGTTACAATGAGCAATATATATAGGCTATATATTATATATAATACAATTAAATTGAAAATGATTTTTTCTTTGCTCCCGCTTCATTCAAGATACGTGTGGTGATGTCGCTACAGTGAGACACTCTGATTGGTTGACGCACTGCGTCAAGTGCGTTAAGTCCGTCAAAAGTTCAGCTAGCTGAACTTCTGCGTTGCTTGCGTTTGCTGCGTTGACGCTTGAAACGCAGGTAACGCTTGAAAAGTTGACGAATCCAACGCACACAACGCAACGCAGGGCCTCTGACTGACTCAACCATAGACTTTACATGTAATCTGGCCGCAACTGATGCTTGACGTTTGGGGCGGTGTGAACGCAGTCTTTTTTTGCAGTGCAAAAAGTTGTTTTGCAGTGCTTTAACATTAATGTGATTTGTAGGTATAGCAGATACTACATTACAGATACAGAAACACCCCCAGACACACATTAATCTAATACTCACACATAACAATATAGTCCTATTCAAAATAAATTGTCCCCATTTGGGCCTTGATACAGCTTAGTTTTGATTTTATCAGCCGTTTCAGCACCAGAACAGCTTCCGGGTGGAAAATATTGACCTAAAATGGTCAAATTAGTTTGGGTTTGGGAAAACTATATCCATGTTCAGGAAAACAAATGGTTCCAATTATTTCAAATACAGTGTATCTAACACACCCAGAGCCCAAGTTGTGGCAAAATAGTTTTTGGAGAATCTGTAGTTACTGCCTTTTTCCTTGGTATGGTGCCACGTTTTTGGTAAGTCATACAAAGCAAGAATACAGTAACTGCAAAATAGTGGTAAAATATCAAATTAAATATGAGGATTGATATGTACAAAGAATAAGCTAATATAAAGTAACAAAACAGCCACATGTTCAATAATCTACCTTCAACTACTTAAGTTGGATGACAGGATAACTTTAAAGTCATTTTTCTCAGTTCTGCACTCGGCGTAGTTACTGCCTTTTTGCTTTGTAGGGCAGTATATACAGCATCCAGAGTTGAATTCTTGGTGAAATACATCTTTAAATACATGTTGTTCAGTGATGTGTTAAAAATAACTAGCAAATGTGCTTAGAAAAAAAAATATGACCACAGTATCAACGTGCCTAATAATTATGCACACAGTGTATGTGATGTGTAATATGAATAAATGGGGTCAATTGATGTTAATAGAGAAAACTAACAAATATACACATTACAAATAAACAATACTTTTGTTTCTTTATGATCTTATAATAATCTTAAAACTATGCAGTACTTATATCTTGGTCCATTTTTGCAAATCCGCGTTTCACTTGTTGCAATGGTCTCAGCAAGACTCGCTTTCACCACCTGCTGGTGAAGCGGAAAGCAACAGGCGTCGATTTTGTATCGATGCTCAATTGCTCTTCTGCCATACCTGGATTAGTAACATCGAATTGCTTGGCGAATTTGAATCAGTGTATTTTTGGAAGCGAAATAATATGCACCGAAATGTCCTGTCAAGTATCAAAGGTTGTATTGAAATTATTTAGTATTGAAATTTTGAACACTGCAATTGTTAAAGGGATACTTCTCCCAAAAATGAAAATGTGATGTTTATCTGCTTACCCCCAGGGCATCCAAGATGTAGGTGACATTTTTTCCCTCAGAGAAACACAAAAGATTTTTGACGAAAACCGGTGCAGTCTGCCAGCCATATCATGGACGTGGATAAAAATCAAATTTTCATTTTTCATTTCACCAGGGCTTGACATTAACTTTTTGAGGGATAGGTAAGTAAATTTATGTTTCACTTGTCCATGCACAAAAGTCACTTGTCCGGGTAAAGATTTATAATATCATTTTTTTTTTTTTTTTTTGCTAATGCATAATTCATTGAAAGCATCCAAACACTATCAATGTTAATACAATTCAGTTGAAACAGTAGAAAGGAACGTAGAAGTAGAAAGGAACAGTAGAAGGATCTCCAGACTCATAGTATAATACAAAGTAATACTTTGCACGCTGATGTGCACAGTGTATCACCAGAGGTAGTGGTGACTCTTGGTGAAAAAAAATAAAACTATCTATCCGACAGACGCCACAGAACATTTCTCCGTCTTCATAAATAACCCAGTCGAATTCATCTTTCCATTTGGTTACAAATTTTCGTTCCCGTTTGAACTCATATGGTGCTGTTGGTGTAAGGCAGGGCTCGAAATTAACTTTTTTACTTGGTAGCACTGGTGCTCCCAACTTTAAAAAGTTAGGAGCATCCCAAAAAATTTAGGAGCACCCAATTTCTTTTTAGTTATGCACCGATCTTGATTCTTCATGGCCGATTCTGATTAACTGACATCTGACAGACGCCTGCCAGATGTTTGTACACAGCAGATGCTTTCCAGATCAAGAGATCTTTATCAGACATCTTGCAGATGTACATGTGCTATCTGAGCCGCGTTGTATAGTATATTGACAAATATCAAGGAAAGAATTTTATTTCACCATTTAGTGTAGCTGCAGAATTTTAAAATATCAATTTAAGGCAATTTATGACCCTTTTTTTAAGAGCTGCACAAGTTAAATGAACAGTATGAGTGGGGTTGGACAATGTACGGTAGAATATTAAGCCATAAAATTACAATATTTATAATTCAGATACAGACACAAAAAACAAAATATCTAATACAATGACATTTCAACCTTTATACCATTAAAAGGGATAAATCAAGTATATAATTTCTTATATTTATATAAGATATATAACATTAGTATTACTTAATTGTTTACAATTTTAAAAGGCAAATTAAATTATTTCACACTTACACATGGATCGATAATTCCAATAATTTGACCATAAACAGCTGAAAAAATGTATTGAAAATAAAAATTAATTTGTTTGTCACGAGGGGGCGCTTTAGGAGCGCTGAAATACTACGGTTTCCATAGTAACAGCTGTACACAAACCAGCACTAACGCCGTTTTATCAGAAATGAAATGACAATGCAAACGACATGTTTCTGAGGACAGTCTGTTCCCTTCAGATACATTCATATGAAGACATACGTGCAGCGTTTTGACTTTGAAACGTACAGCGTGCATATTTATTCAATGACATCATTGCCTTTTTGAAGATTTATCCAAACCTATCGCGATAGTCTTTCCGTCTCTTAAAATTATACGTTAATCAAGACTTTTAGTCTTGTACTACTAGTCAGTAGTTAGGCTAGCGACAGTTTTGAAACCGAGTCGTACCACACTCATTTCTCTCACTCGCACAAATGCTTCCAAATATAATTTGAGGTCGCACAGATTAATTTCTCGCAATTTCGAGAGAGAGAGAGAGAGAGACACGCGCGCGCGCGCGCGCGCACTCTCCCATGATCGAGCATAGAATGCTGCTACGTCAGAGCGGCCAAAGCATCAACAAGCTTCCTCGTACTTTTTGACAAGAGTTCTTGACGGGGCGGCCAGAGCTTCTTTTCAGCTCAAGTCGGCGGCGGTGTGAACGTACAGTAACTTCATGAGCAGTTCTTTTCCGTTCCGTGTGTGTGTGTGTGTGTGTCGGCACGCTCTCTGTTCAATATTCCGCTCGGTGTTTGCGCTGCACGTTCTGCTCTGTCGTTAACGGCATATAACGTTAATTAACATGGCATTTTATTTTGTTTGAAATTTAACTTGTCCAGTCGGACAACCAATTTTCTCTTCCACTTGTCCTACAAAAAAATCCACTTGTCCCGGACAAGCGGACAAGCCTTAATGTCGAGCCCTGTTTCACTATTTATTTAATGATCACATCTCCTCCCCTGTTGCAATTGTGAGCTACAAATACCCAGAGGAGATGGCATTTACGCTGGAATTCATACAGAAGTAAGCAACACATATGCCATGAAATGTTTATAAAGCATTTGGTTGTGTTGCTGTTTATTTAGTTGAAAATAATAAAGTATGTTGTAAGACACAGTTGATTTGACAAGCTCATATGACTTGCAAATAAAGACCATTGGAAATGTAAGCTAAGCAATTTCCACTGTTTAAATAGCAGTTGATTTAATTAGCTTAAAATACTGTATGATTGCTTTTCTATCTCCAATCTGCATTTTACTCTGTAGTTCAGTTTTATTCATATCCATTTCTTTTAGAGATTTCCTGGGAAGAAATCCTGAACGAGGGTTGAGATGAAGGCAACTAAGTGGCTACGCATTCCTCCAAGGCTCTTGCATGAACAGTTTTGGAAAACCATGAAGTATTTGAGCTTTTCAAATCTCAAAAAGGAACTTGGAGTAAACATGCAGATAAAGGTGGGAATAAACCTGGAGGCTGCATTCAGTAGTTTTCTCAAACTGGCACATGGTGAGAGGTATACTAAGAGTGTACAAACACTTGGAGCCCTGCGTCTCACATCATGTTTGCTCTTACTTTCTTAGTTTCACATTGAAATGTCAAGCATGAGTAAAACAAATCTTTGTTTCATATTTTCAAATGCTGTACAAGAAAGCATTGTTGCAGAACCATGCCAATTTAAGTTTAACATTAAAATAATTTTGCATGAATTACAGATTAGTCATCTAACTTAAAGAGAGAGTTAACCAAAAATATTATAAGAAAATTGTTAAATTACTCACCCTTATGTTGTTTCAAACCTGTAAAACGTTTGTTCATTTTTGGAACACAAATGGAGATCATTTTAATGAATTCTGAGTGCTTTCTGTCTCTCCATTGACAGCCAATGCAACTACCACTTTCAAGGCCCAGAAAGGTATAAAAACATCATTAAAGTATGGGACTCCAGTGGCCAAACATCAGTTTTAATGCTTTCTGTTCACAAAACATCTTCACTTTAGCATAGATGATAGATCCTGCACGTGTGTTGACACCATTTAAAAAAAAGGCACAAATGTGAGCTCAACTGCACAAAAAAAACAGGACCTTTAATACATGAGGAATGCATATGTTGTCCCTTTTTCTCTGCTTGTGAACAAGTACAGTACTTCTGGGATGGGTTACATTTTGTGAGAAAAAAGACAATTCGTTTTGTTTTCTTCCACAAATTTGCATCACTTCAAAAATTTGTTATCAAGCCACTGGAGTCACATACTTGATGTCTTTATGCCTTTCTGGATCTTGAAAGAGGTAGTTGTGTAGGCTATCATTAGAGGGACAGAAAGCACTCAGATTTAATTTAAAATACTCTTCTTATTTTTGTTCTACAGATGAATGAAAGTCTAAAAAAATCTAATGAATGTCAAAACCTGCTATTGTAACTAATTACACGTACAAATTTGAATCAATATTTAGTTTATTTCTTTGTAAAAATAAGTTATATAATTACTAATAAACTAATAAACATATCACTAATTCAATGCATAGTAAAATATGGCCAAAAACACACATACCTATATATACTGTGGAAAACAAACTTATTTATAAAGCAGTATTTGTTTTAGAATGAACAAAACTATCATGCTGTAAAATTTTAAAGAAAATATTCTGTCAAATTATAAGGAAAATATCATGCTGTAAAATCATAACAAATGCATTCTCCTCTAAGTGGGCTCCACTTGAAAAAAGGCATGTGGCATCATTTACTGATGCTAGTGCATCGATTACTTGGTAATCTGTACCTTTCACTTGCAGCTCCCACACACCAAGTGTCATTCATTTTGTTTTTCTTGCAGGTTCTCAGCACTTAGCACGGTCTTCTTCTCTCCATCCGCTGCTGCTCCTGCCTGTGTTTCAGCTCACACCATCAGATGTATGGCTTTTGCTCTCGTGTTCGAAATTCATTTTGTGAGTTGCATTATGAAGGCATTCTCTTATTTGTGCATTCCTTGAATATGATGGAAGCATTTACTGCAGCCAGGTTAAGGATATTGTAAAACACAGCCACTGGCCATCTACCCGTGGGTGCATTCACGGAGTATTTCCTTGAGTGATATCAATGTTATCTTGGATGCGTGTTCACCCGTCTCCCTGTCTGGATTTCCCTGTCTGAACTACCTTTTGTGGCTTTTATTAAAGAACTTTTGTTTAATTCTCATTACCCCCGACCATGACAGACGCAACAATAATCAGGATTGGAATAGTTTCGTTCGTGCTTCAGCCACGCTACAATGAGGGGAACCCCAAAGTGTCATTACAGATGCAGTGTCTCCTTTCCTTTCTCAGGGAACAAGGGTTACAGTTGTAACCCAAAATGTTTTCCATGTTTGCAGGCCAATATTTAAATGAAATATGTAAAATGACAGCTATTCTCATCATTTACATTTTATTACACAACTTCCAGTCAGTCAGAATTGAGTATTCTGACAGACCATTGTTTAAATGTATGTAATAATAAACAAAAACAAAATAGTTTTAGGCTCAGCCTTAAGGTTAAGCTTTAGGTATCCGACGAACCCCTAAATTGCACTCCTCTATCCAAGGCTGCGAATAGAGCAAGCTCAGGTCGCAGCACCCCTAACCCACGGTCATCAGGACGCATCACAAGAGCATTGGCAAGCCAGTTGCGGACGAAATACACAAATCAAGTACTTGAGTAAAAGTACAGATACGTATAATACAATATTACTCCAGTAAAAGTACTCCTTTTTCAATTTTACTCGAATGAAAGTACAAAAGTACAAAAAATTTTGTTTACTTAAAAAAGTACTTAAGTATTTTGCAATTTTATATAGGCTACTGAATTTAATTTTATATTAGCATATATATATTTATAATCCTACTGTTCAAAAAGCCTTGGCTTTTCCCAAAATAACCACTAGCCTTTATGGAGCCAAGATATATTTTTGTTGTTGATATGGACTACATTGACGAGAGTGGCGTAGTAATGTTCACTGTAATGCTTACATTGCGATGTACCTGAGAGAAAACTGATTTGACCATCTTATTTTCACCAGTAAGAAAAGTGTTTTAAAGCTTGTTTTGCAGAACGTCAGTTATAAATGATATGGGAATAAGGCTTGAAGTTAGGAAGAACATTTTAAGGAAAATGTAATTATATTTTCATCATACTTTTCTTTTTTCTCAAACATTATCTGGGGTGTAAAAACACCCCTGGCCAAATGCCCCCAGAGGACATCACTTCCCACTATGATAATTACTGTAGTTACCATGTTCTGAACATCACATCTTTTCTTTTTCCCTCAGATGTAATCTGGCTCGGTGATTGATTATAAATATTTGACTTCATATCTGAAAATTACCTCAACTTAGCACCAGCAAGCTTGTTAGCTAGACAGTTAGCATCAGCTAACAATATATACTTATTTTCAGTATGGTTATAAATAAACATTAATATCTATCTACTAAGCTAGTTGATCCAAACAATATATAAATTATACTGTTAATAAACAATATAAAAACAGACGTCACATAGGGCTAAATGCGTAGCATTTTAATAAAATTGTTAAGGTCACAGCAGTGAGGAATATGAACGTGCGTGAGTTATTTTATTTAATCTGTGTTATTTTAATGTTTCGTTTTTTGACCTAAAACATTGAGACAGCGATGCTGATGTGTCTGCATTCAATCATTTCAGTGGGCTTAAATATATTACCCTTTATAACAGATTTAGTTCACAAACAACTGACAGTTACAATAATTAATCCTAAAACTCGACATTATAACTTACTTTTCGCAGCATCAGTCGCACACACACTCACAAGATCTCCCGGTTCTTATTTGTGAATCGCACTCGCTCTAAACAGCTCATTTGAATCAGTGAGTTGTCGACTCGAGAACAGCTGCAATTGGATCAGTCCAATTCGTGAATGAATTGTTTGGTGCAATTTGCGAAATGATTTAACAGGTTCATTGAAAAGAATCAGTTTGTTCATGAATCAGACACTGCTTCTACGTCTCGGGGCACGTGATATATTATAAGGAGTAATGACATGTTTTATGAAATGTAGTTAAGTAAAAAGTATGATCTTATGCTTTAGAATGTAGTGAAGTAAAAGTAAAAGTTACTTAAAATAAAACTACTCCAGTAAAATACAGATACTTGAAAAATTTACTTAAGTACAGTAACGAAGTACAACTACTTCGTTACTGTCCATGTCCATCACTGCCGCCAGCTCCCGCTCTCCTCCCCTTTCAACGGAACGTCAGCACGCTGATGACGTCAGCCCACAGCTGACTGCAAAAAACAATTTGCAGCCCATGCATCACCACACTCCTAACCCCCTCCCCTACCCATCCCAGTCCAGCGCAAACTTGTCTCCGCTAACAGTGCAAGCCCCAGCGCCAGCTATTCCCGCTCTCCTTCCCTCTTATTCTTCTGCCTCAGAAGCCACTCATAGTGTGAGTATGCCACTGCCTTTGGTACCAGCTATTCCCTCTCTCCTTCCCTCTGTTTTCCTCCACCCCAGGAATCACCCATGGCACGAGCATGCCTCCACTAATGGCGCCGTCTACATCACAATCTATTCCTCTCCTTCCCTCATTTTCTTCTGCCCCGGCTTTTTCGCATAAGGCCCATCAGCGTAGCAACCAAACATTTTAGGTAAAAAACACCTCATAATCCATCTTTCATCCTCACAGAATTCCCAGTTTCCGAGCATTAAGAGTCTCATCCCGCTCAAATAATTTTCTCTCCACTATCATGACATTGACCAAGTCATCACCCTGATCAAAGAAGCAGGTTGCAGTGCTTGGCTGGCCAAAGTTCACATTACCTCTGCCTTTAAAGTCATGCCCATCCACCCAGATGGCTGTAGAAGCAGCCCTAAATTCTTAGACACCCGTCAGAAGCAATTTGTTGAATCCTCTCCAATAATTACCATATATCTTATTTGATTCATCTTGCCCCCCGACTCCTTCCCAGCCGCACATCTCTCGACCCAAAAGCTTTTCCCCTCACCCAAGACAAAAGCGTAGGCCCTAGCACCTCCATCCAATTCTTTGGTATCAATTTGGATTCACAAAAATTTCAGGCATCATTACCAAAAGAAAAAAATTGATTAGACAATTCTGGTAGCCCCCACTCTCACAATTACCCCTAGCTGTCCCAAACGCAAGCTGTTATCCATTTTAGGCCATCTGAATTTCACAATGCGCATCATCCCGCAAGGCCGCCCCTTCATCTCCCAGCTCTTCTCCCTTGCATCCTCCGCACACACTTTGGAAGACCAAATATTCCTAACTGATTCATGCCGCAACAAACTTATCCTATGCATAGCCTTCCTTAAGAATGGAATGGCTTATCCTTTTTCTACAACAACCTGCTTTTCTCACCAATTGATATACAGCTTTTTACCAACGCTGCCCCTTCCATCGGGTTTGGAGGTTTTCTCCAAGGCCATTGGCTCACCTCCACCTAACCTTCACCGGAGTTCTGACACTACATTTCCCAGCATCCCCGTACCTGGGACCCTGACTTCCGGTTCCGGGTCCTCCGGGTCATTTCCCCTTGTCGGCCATTTAAGAACTGTTTTGTGGGCGTTTCCCTCGCAAAGTTTTGTTTAGTTATGCTAGCAATCCTGAGTGCTCTTTTCTCGGACTGCTATCCTGTTGCCAACCGGACTGTTTATCGTGTGTGTGAACGTTTGCCACCTGCCTATTACCGACCCTCGCTCGTTGCACGGATTACCCCCTTTGATCGCCGCCCGCCTCAACCTATTGCCTTGACTATCGATTCCCCTTCCTGTTTGTTTTCACCACACCAGTCTGCCGTTGTCGACTACTGTTTGTTTACTTTGTCTACGTCAAAAAAGCTGTTGCAAATGGATCCAAAGCCTGCGGATCAGTTTATGCCATCATC
The DNA here is from genome assembly GCF_049309525.1 of Garra rufa. Taxonomy (NCBI): domain Eukaryota; kingdom Metazoa; phylum Chordata; class Actinopteri; order Cypriniformes; family Cyprinidae; genus Garra; species Garra rufa. The sequence goes on from NW_027394277.1 coordinate 13,753,489, forward strand.
ACACCTACTTCCAACCCCAGTTCCTCCCTATTCAGAGCTGATATTCCCATAAACCACTCTTTGAGACCTCTCCTAGAAGCTTATCTTAATTCCATCCTTCAAGCCATTTCGCCCAGGACCCTTAAGTCTTACCTAACAGCATGGAAATGTTTTAAAACATTCCACTCTGCTTACAACCTGTCGTTCCCCGATTTTTCACTGCTGTCTATTATCTCATTTATCTCTTACCTCAACATCATCAAAAACCTCCAAATTGGCTCAATGAAAGGGTACCTAAGCGGGACCCAATTTTTTCCATAAACATCTGTATGGCTCACCTTCATCCAATATAACCAATTCCCAGATGTCCCTACTAATCAAAGGCATCAAAAAAAAACCATCCCACTCGCCCGGACACCCGCCAAATTATAACCCTAAAAAAAATCTGAACAATTCCATCTCCACCCTCCGTAAAGGCTACCAGTCCATTCACACCACCCGTACCCTAGATGCAATGTTTATCCTGGCTTTCTGCGGTTTCAGGATTTTCGGGAGGAGCTCACACGGATAATTAACACAGCCAATTCATCATTAGTAATCACACTCCCTATCCAATCAGCACGAGAAATAACCGAAGCAGCCCTACCTTCTTCATCTCCCATTTTTCAGCACCCTTCCACCACCCAGTCTCCTCACCTTCAGCCCGAGGGCAAGAGAAGTGCCCCGGGCTCGGGAATTTCTGCCGAGCTTGGAACCCTCTCCCGGACAGCACACCAGATACGCCTAACCTTTCCCTTAATTTATGATCCGTAAGAGTGAACTTGAGAAAGACTAAATTAAAGGTTGTATCAGCAATTTCAAGCCTGAAACATAAAGTGTCAAATTCAGCTGACCTTTCTTCACGATCCGCTCGCTGCCTGCCACATAAATCAGCTGTAAAAAAAAAACGCGTCTCTCAGGTCAGCCTAGGGTCCGAGATATGCCAAAAAAACAAAACAATCTGTGCTACCAACCTTTCCACAGCAAAACAAACAGTGTTCCAACCAATCACCGTCAGGGGGTTGGTGTTGTGGACTTTCGCTCCGCCTCCATCACATCCCTGCACCAGTACGAAAGTCCACAACACCAACCATATAATGATTACAGCCTTCCACAAAGCCGCAATGTTGGTGGTAGAAGACAGAAAGTAACTGATGTGTGTAAATTAAATCCATGCACACTGATGTTGAAATGCTTGAATCAAAAAACAGTGTGTTTCCCCCTTCAATTCATGGCATACAAATGTGAAGTTCTTAAATCGTAGACAGAGCAAACACATTGTCAACAGTCCATATTCTTTGCACATTTATGCATTAAGCTCAGTCCAATACAGCTAGTTGACATGGTAAAGTGTACTATGGACAAAACACATTGGTTTAAAATGTAAATTAGAATTTCTATCATTGTAGGAGTCCTATATAGGATTCTTATTAGAATCCTTTAGGATTGTTTTGACAAGGGAACATCTTGCAGATTCTAAAAGGGGGATGTAAACTTTTGACCTCAGCTGTAACTGTGCATTCAACAATGTGGTTGCAGAGAAACAAAGAGGTGTGTATGTTTGTAGAGTAATTTACAACAGCTTTGATTGTGGCCAATCAAAATCAAGGACCGGAACTGTCCGTTCTAGACATTTTGCTTGAAACTCTGTCCATGGTAAGGGGATTTGTTAGGCTTCTCTTTATTGTGAATTTTCATGTGCCTATCAAGGCTTCCTTTTTGACTGAAACTCTTTCCACACTGTTTGCATGTGTAAGGCTTCTCTCCAGTGTGACATCTCATGTGTCTGTTAAGGCATCTTTTTAGAGTGAAACTCTTTCCACACTGTTTGCATGTGTAAGGCTTCTCTCCAGTGTGAAATCTCATGTGTCTGTTAAGGTTTTCTCTTTCAGTGAAACTCTTTCCACACTGTTGGCATGTGTAAGGCTTCTATCCAGTGTGAAATCTCATGTGTCTGTTAAGGTTTGCTTTTTCAGTGAAACTCTTTCCACACTGTTTGCAGGTGTACGGCTTCTTTCCAGTGTGAACTCTCATGTGTCTGTTAAGGTCTCCTTTTTGATGGAAACTCTTTCCACACTGTTTGCATGTGTAAGGCTTCTCTCCAGTGTGTAATCTCATGTGTCTGTTAAGGTTTCCTTTATCAGTGAAACTCTTTCCACACTGTTTGCATGAGTAAGGCTTCTCTCCAGTGTGTAATCTCGTGTGTCTGTTAAGGTGTTCTTTTTCAGTGAAACTCTTTCCACACTGTTTGCATGTGTAAGGCTTCTCTCCAGTGTGAAATCTCATGTGTCTGTTAAGGTTTCCTTTATCAGTGAAACTCTTTCCACACTGTTTGCATGAGTAAGGCTTCTCTCCAGTGTGAAATCTTATGTGTCTGTTAAGGCTTCTTTTTTCAGTGAAACTCTTTCCACACTGTTGGCATGTGTAAGGCTTCTCTCCAGTGTGAATTATCATGTGACTTTTAAGGTGTGCTTGTTGTTTGAAACTCTTTTCACACTGTTTGCATGAATAAGGCTTCTCTCCAGTGTGAATTCTCATGTGTCTGGCAAGGCCTCCTTTTCCAGTGAAACTCTTTCCACACTGTTTGCATGTGTAAGGCTTCTCTCCAGTGTGAATTATCATGTGTCTGTTAAGGCTACATTTTTCAGTGAAATTCTTTCCACATTGTTTGCATGTGTAAGGCTTCTCTTCAGCGTGAATTATCACATGCTTTTTAAGGCGTCTTTGTTGTTTGAAACTCCTTCCACACTGACAGCAAGTGAAAATACTCCTAGTTCCTGTCTTTTGAGCACTTTTTTGTTTAGAAGTCTTTTCAGACTCAAAAGAACAAAAAGATTTTTCTCCAGAAACAAAATTATGAAGATTCTCAAACTGATCTTTCTCTTCAGTTTCATTCAGTAGTTCTCTCTCCTTTTTCAGTGCTGTTAGGTCTAAGGTGGAAAAACAAAGAGATAAAAGTTAACCCCAGTTTAATGGCACAAAGCAATTAACATCACAACATGTAATGCATGTATGCTAGATCCTATTCCAGGGTCTCCAAACCTGATCCTGGTTGGCCAGTACCCTACAGAGATTAAGTTGGCTGTTATACATTTAATTAAATCTAGAAAATCTATATAGACTGATCTCAATTATTATATACTATTTTTATGTCTCCTAGGGGATAAAATTCAACAAATTTAGAGAGAGACTAGGAAAAAAGAAACTCCCCACTTAACCATCAGATGAAAAATTCATTACAAAATAATTCCTCCTGAGGTTTTATTAAGGGGGCAATTGTGTTAGCCAATCATAAAAGTTGGCTGTTACACTTGACCTTTCAAATGGAAAACACCAAAACAGACTGTCAGAGGATGAGAAATAGTGGAAAACTGTCATCTCAAATCAAATCTCTCAAAAATCTTATTTAAAAAATGTAAAATCACTCAATTTATAATGTTTATGTAAAAAAACATTAGTAATATTATAATTACATCTCTAGAAACATAATATTAAATTAAATTAAACATGCAGCCGGAGCACTGGGAAACTCTGGCAACTAATGCTGCTAAACTAACCTGGTCCGGGACTTTCGGTTTGGTAATGCGGTGGTGAGACGCACGGTGTCTGCGCTCCGCGTTATTTCATTTAATATCTTAAGAATACACCTTATTTGATCAGCACATCAAACTTGTTGCACCTCATTTTTATTTTTGAAAGTCTACGCCGTCGGAATTTTCATTTAAAATGAGCAAGTCTACGGGGACAGGCGGTAAACAACAAGCTCACCATGATCGGGCCTGTCAAGAAAGCAGAAAAATGGCGGATAACGAATCCACGTCTTCGCAGCTTACAATCGAATCCCTAGTTAAGGAGCTTGAAAGATTCAGAAAAGAGATGGGGAATTCGTTGCACTTTTAAACACTTCTCTGGAAACAATTCGGTCTTCAGCACAGGCAGCGACGATCAACGAGATGGAAGCGGGCCTTTCAGAACACAGTGACCGAATAACTTAGCTTGAGCATGATGTAAAAGCTCTTCAGTTAAAACTGATAAACACCGAAAAGGAAAACACAGGCTCTTAAAGCTAATATAGAAGATTTGATATCTCGCTCGAAGTGGCAAAATGTACGACTTGTAGGTTTACCGGAGGACATTGAAGGAAAGAACCCAAGGGAGTATGTGTCTAACCTGCTTTCCGAGATTCTTGGCGATTGCCTAGCAGAACCACACGAGCTGGATCATGTCCACCACAGTCTCCAACCTAAACCTCGCGCAGACGAACCCCCACGGCTGTTGATAATCAGATTTCACCAATACATCATTAAGGAAACTGTCATGAGATAGTCTAAATCCCAAAAGGACATTTCCTACAAAGGCCACAAGATCAAGATGTTCAAGGACTTCAGCATAGGGTTTGCGAGGACACGAGCAGCGTTTAACAAGATCAAGAGCCTACTTTACAAGCAAGGAGTACGATTTGGAATGCTGTACACGGCTCACCTTCGAGTGAGCTATAATGGCGCGGAACGGTTCTTTGATTCTTCTGAGGCAGTGGATTCGTTTTCCCAAAAGAACTTTCCTAACTGACTTTGGCAATAATGGACTAATGTGCATTTCCATGATGAGCAGGTGAATTCTGCAGGTTTAAGCTGCGGTTTTATACTGGGCCGTCAGTTAACGTCCAAAATACGTAGACTTTTGAATGTAATCTTTACTCCATCCCGGTCTTCAAGACCAGAAATGGTTATCTCTCTCGATGCAGAGAAGGCCTTTGACCTGGTGGAGTGGGATTACTTATTCATGGTTTTACAAAAATCTGGATTCAGATCTAAATTCATCTCATGGATTCGTTAACTATATTCCACTCATTCAGCTTGCGTGAAAACAAACTCTGAAAAGTACCCTTATTTCTCGCTTTCTCGTGGCACCCGTCAAGGGTGTCCACTCTCACCTCTCCTTTTTGCTTTGGCTATAGAGCCTCTCTCTATAGCCTTTAAATCGTCTTCAGTGTGTTCAGGTATTTGTAGAGGGGGAACTTACAGACGGTGTGTTCCTCCCTGCCAACGCTTCATTGTTGGTGGGGATACACACAGTCTGTTTGTGGTCTGCTTGAGAGCGGAGCATGCACAGTCAGCCCTCGAGGGGTGAACGTCTTATGCTGCGTCTGCATCTGATTGGTTGCAGACTACGTTCAGAGCGTGCTTCGCCAATGGCGTTCCCCATAGCGTTCGACGCAGCGTCTTGTTCCCTCAGGGAACCAGGGTTACATACGTAACCTGAGACGTTCCCTGAGATAGAGAACGATCATCCTCTAGGGGGCGCTAAGGGGAACAATGTTATCTCTATCCTAGGTAGCAGATGGTCATAAGGTATCTGTGATGATACCTAAGTGTAGTTGGGCCCAAGGAGACCGGGGTTTTAAATCAACTCAAAAATGGAAACAACGTCTAGCACGTAACTTATACCATACAGGATTTTAGAAACGTGCACAAACACTTGCTATGCACTTATCACCCTTGCGGATTTTAGAAAGTGCCCAGAGACTAGTGTGCACACTTACCATAACATGGATTTGAAAAAGGTGTGCCAGAGAGGTCACACTCGACAGGGTTCCAGATGCTTGTTACATGACGGGAAATACTAGGGTCAACCCTCACTGTGAGGGGAGCAATGCTGCACTCAATCAGCATAGGCAGTTTGGAATTTGCTAATCGACTGACGGTATTGCCATGGAGCTAGACTTGACCATCTTTCTAATAGCGGATATAGAGGAGGACAGGCCCTTAACCTAGAGAGACAGCGAGGAACTCCTGACCCGTCAAGAGGTGGCACTCTATAAGTGAACTTTCTGCAGAATGAGGAGCATGACATCATCCACAAGGCTTGAGAAGCGGGAATCAACCTGGAGATCAGAAAGGACAGGCTCCTAACCATGAGATACAGGGAAGAAAACCTAACTTGCCAGGGGGTGGTGCTCTAAGGGGACCCTTCTGCAAAATGGGGAGCATTACATCATCCACAAGGCTTGAGAAGTGGGAATCAACCTGGACATCAGAAAGGACAGGCTCCTAACCCTGAGGGACAGGGAGGAAAACCTGACCCACTAAGAGACGGCTCTCTATGAGGGACCCTTCCCGGAAAGGGGAGCACGCCCTATCCAGCAACCCTTCGCTCATATAGCTGCATAGAAACGGCAATCTCCCCTGCCCTCAGACTGAAGGGGGTACTTCCAAGGGGATTAGCCTTAACCAACCCTAAGTGGACTATGCTTCTGCCTCAACAGAAGCACAGGCTCCGCTCTGGCCAGATCCACAGAATCTGCAAGAGCAAGAAGTCTGAGAAACTGGCACTCGCTGAAGACTTAACCTGAAAGACACAAGCTTAGCATAGTAAACAGGCCCCAAACAACAGTTAATAGCTAGACTAGGCTTGCCACGATAGACGGTGTTGACGGTGTTACCGGTTTTAAGACGCAACACCGGTGACATCACTTTTCCACCGTGACACCGTCTCCACTTTTTTTTTTTTTCTTTTTTTTTTAAGTATTCGTTTTTTATTAAATATTTATTTGAATTGAATGGAAAATATCATTCTAAATAATGTACTTAAGACGAGAGCATGCAATATAATTAAAAACTGAACATAGCTACAATGCGTCATATTTCATTTATCACGTGAGGAGTTTGCGCTTATAATAAACAGCGTAAAAGTTAAGCATGTTTGTCCAAGGCCCGGGGCACTCCCCCTGCCCAGGGAGAGGGATGTTGAAAACAAGAGATGATGAAGGTAAGACTGCTTGGATATTTAAAGGGATTCTCTTGTAGTGCTTGGATACGGAGTGTGATTGCTGATGGTGAATTGGCCGTGTTAATTATCTGTGCGAGGAGTCGAATTTACAGAAACAGAATGGCGGACGATTTAGTGTCCAAAAGCACCTTTTTGGCAATATTTTGGGTTCAAAGTTTTTTTTTTTTTTTTTTTTTGTAGTTTCGTTGTCGTCCATTAAAACAATTGACGCCGAATTGCCAAATCCCGCAAAAGTGAAAGTATAATACGCACGCTATTTAAAAGCAGAAAAAAAAGAGCAAACCCCCACCCCCACGGTGATACCGGTATTACCGGTGTTGTCACGTGCCGATTAACCGGTGGGGAAATTTCCTCATCGTCACAACCCTAAGCTAGACAATAGCTAAGTATATGGATCATACTCACTTAGATGGTATGAGGTCAGGGTATTCCCACAGGAGCTAAATACAATCTGCCCATGCGACAGATTCTGCCAGGAATCAAGAAAAAACAGAGCCGCTGCAGTCACGAATGCATTGTTAATACCGTGAAAGGGTGAACACACTCATGCAAAATCGGGAGAACAGTAAAGACTCACCTCCCTCCTTTGCGGATGCATCAGGAAGAGCACATTAATTCCCTCGAGAGCTGAAAACACTGCTACTCACCACACTCACATACCCTGCAAGCTCGTGAAAACAGCTATGAGTAGCGTGCCTCTCGCAAGAAATAAGCAATGAATGCAACGATTGCATTTCACTCCCTCGAGAGCTGATTTTGCTTACTCCTCACCACATACACAGCTCGAGCCATATGAAAGCTGCGGGTATCAGAGCGTGCCTTTTTCACAAGAAACAAGGAATGAATGCAATGATCACAAACTCAATTCTCTGCATAACAAACTCCCTCGGGAGCAGAAAACGTTGACTCTTCACCACACGTCACAGCAGTCATTATTTCAAAACCTCAGGTGAGAGAACATGCCCTCAGACAAAAAGTGAGTGAATATGAAGAAAAGGATGTTGTGTCCTATCGGTGCCCCTTTGTACTGGGCGTGCCGGTGGTGACATCATAAGCTGTCGCCGGCCATTGTCGTTTTTGTATGTATTCTTCAGACACGAGTCACACTGATGGCGTTCCCCATAGGGCCCCCTAGAGGATGCGGTTCGAAGTTCCCTCGAGAGGGAACTATGTAGTATATATGCCAGATAAGTATGTAGCGCTGTAATTCTGCCACAGAGATTCACTTAAAAACAGAATGGACAATTTTGGCTATGCACATAAACCTTGCACGCGGTATACTTATTAAAAAAAAAAAAACATTTATTAATGTGTTTGTTACTTAATAAAAAGACAATCATTGAGTGCTTGTTCATGTTTTTGTTACGTGATGTAGCAGTGTCTGACTAGAAGCGTTGACTGATGACATTTAAAAAAACAATAACTCACACAACATGTTTCTGTATGGAAGAGAGTTTCTTAAATCAGTCTCTATGTACAGTCTGTTTTTAAAATTTTAAAACAAAAAGGTTATTTCAATTGTATGCGGATTCATTTAGATGTAGCTTTAGTGTCCACTGGCTGTTTTATTTGCTTATCAAATGTGACCCTGGGCCACAAATCCAGTCTTAAGTCGCTGGGGTATATTTGTAACAATAGCCAAAAATACATTGTATGGGTCAAAATTATTGATTTTTCTTTTATGCCAAAAATCATAAGGAAATTAAGTAAAGATCATGTTCCATGAAGATTTTTTTGTAAAATCCCTACTATAAATATTAGGGATGCACCGGTTGACCGGCCATAAATCGAAACCGGCCGGTTTTTGCATCTAACGCGTGATCGACAACCGGACGGTTTTCGTTTTTATCCCGGCCAGTTTTTTTCCGGAAGTGTGCACGAGGGCCACGGCATTCGATTCATTCAGAAACATAATTCATACACATCTTGAATCATTCATTCATTCACAAAGAGCCGCTTTCCTGTGCTCGCTGAAGTTGCGCGAGCGCACCTGTCCACGCCCTGCACAAGCGTGGACAGCGAACGTTAGTTCAGCTCAGCTTCTCACGTGATAGATGAAAAAAGACACAGACTCACTTGTGACAAAGCTGAGATGCTTCTTTTTTTGTTAAAAAAAAACAAGCATTTACTTTTGAAAAGCCAAAAATAAAGGTCTGTTCTGTTAAGAATGATTATTATTATTTTACATTAAAATGCCTGTTGGATTACTTTTTTTACTTTACTAAAAGCACATGTTTTACTTATTAAACTGTATTTATTATTTTTTTTTTTTCAGATGTCAGATGCTATTGTTTCAATAGCCAAAGCCAGTTTGCCCTGTTAAATACTAAATAAACATGTTGTTTATGTTGTTTACTTGGATAACTTCTTGTTTTTTTAAAAAATCGGAAATCGGTATCGGAACCGGCCAGCTTGCTTGTAAAAAATCGGTATCGGAATCGGCCATGAAAAACCATGATCGGTGCATCCCTAATAAATATATCAAAATGTAATTTTTGATTAGTAATATGCATTGTTAAGAACTTAATTTGGAGAACTTTGAAGGTGATTTTCTCAGTATTTAATTTTTTTTGCCCCCTCAGATTCCAGATTTTCAAATATATGTATCTTGGCCAAATATTGTCCTATCCTATCAAACCATATGTCAATAGAAAGCTTATTTATTGAGATTGTATATGATGTATACATCTCAGTTTTGTAAAATTTAACCTTATGACTGATTTTGTGGTCCAGGATCACAAATAGCTTTAAATGAACAAATGTAGACGGCATGCAGTAGCCAAATGTAACCACTCACATTTCAAGATTTGCTTTGTGCATAATAAGTAATTTTCTTAGATACTTTTGCATAATTAGCCTAAGTGCTAGAAATCAATGGTTTAATATTCTCAGCTGCACTTGAAGGCAGTGTTAGTAGCCTATTTGTCATGTGATCTCAACACTTCTGTTGAATGTCTCAATATTTCTACACCTGTGTGACATAATTCATAAATATTCATTTCAGGTTTGAGAATGAAAACCAACCTGTTTGTTTCTCAGTATCTTCATGTTTGACTCTGAATATTTCTTCAATGTTCACGTCTTCACTCTCCTCTTTAATAAACGCAATCTTTGTTTGTTCTTCAATATCTTCATGTTTGATGAATGTTTCTTCAATCTTCATGTCTTCACTCTCCTCTTTAATAAACTCCATCTTTATAATAGTGTGTCACGAGGATCTCAGCTGCTCCACCAGTTTTTCTGTGTTTGTACACTTTGTCCTGTTTAAGATGTGAACAATTAACAGAAAGAAAATCAATGCAAACTAAATCTCTGTGTGCATCTCAATCAGAGCTATTTCACTGAAAGGGTGTGGGTAAGAGTGAGAGTTAATGGCCTGATTATTGCTCAACACTGAAATTTTACCAGTAAATAATAACTGTACTTACCATTTAGTTTTAATTAAGATTAAATATTTAGTAATTAAATTGCGTTTAATATATTACATTTAGACAAAGAAAATGCTATTGTTTGTGAAAGTTCATTACATACGTTTGTTTCTGTTGTTCTCGTTGTATTTCCAGTGTTTTGAGCAGCAGATGTCGTCAGTGTGCGGCGATTCCAGTGATTCAAAAAGTGAATCATTTGTGAAGCAAGTGATTCAGTTGAACTGTATTTTTGAAAAGATCCGTTTGTCCATCACTGAATAAATCCGTGTTTATCATCTGATTCACTAAATACGGACCGAAATGAGACGCACGTCTTCTGTTACTCGTGTAACAGAATGATCAATTACCTTTACAATGTTTGTAAAAACTATAAAGCAGACTGACCGCGTTGTATCAATTTAAACACTTTAAATGAATAAAACCACAAACCTTTCTTCAGCTCAAACAGACGCAGGAGCGAGGCGCAGATCTATGACGTCACATCACCATCTCAAAATAAAAGTCCTGTTCACGCGCTGATGTGTCTAAAAAAAGTGCACAGGTATGTACATAAAGAACATTCAAATAATAAAACATCCCAGAGAATTGTTCTTAGAGAAATACATACTGAAATGATGTTTAATGGTGTGCTAAAAAATCTCCTCCAACTAAAGTATATACACACACATTTTGTGGAGATTTAAGTTGGAGAATAATCTAAAAACTGAAAATCTGAAGGAATATTAGCTGTGGGTATACCACTGTTTTCCTAACTTGTTTGAAAAAATAACCAATGCATTTCAATGAAAACCTTTGTTTTGTGGAAAACTGTAAAATATTACTCTTACCATTTCTACTATACAAAAATACTCAGGACTTCATTCTCATTGTTACAGCTTTTTATTATTACTTGTTTTTTATTGCATTATTTATATCATGGGAAAGCCATCATTTTTTACTCCACATTCACATTTTCTATAATGTGAATACATACATTATATATAATAAAAAATGTTTTTTGTACCATATTTAGACACATGTTCTATAAACTCAAATAGTCGGTACAATGACACTAAAAGCTCTGCAATGATGCTTATTTTAAACACAGAGTTGATTCTGCACTAATTATATCTAATATTTCATTCTTCTTAAAACATAGTACATTTAATTATGTCCCTGCGAAACACAGAATATTCTGTTAATTATTATAGAATTTTCTGGGTTCACACATTTTCACTGTTTTATGCTAGTTACGCATCTCCGCAGGTGAGGAAATGAGCAATTGCTTATGTAAGCAGATGCATTTAGAAGATAATGCAATCTCAGGCCTTGACATTTCAGCCGTTTGAAGTTGTGGTGTGATGCTGATGTGAACACATTAGACGGCGGGAGGCATCTTCACAACCAGGAAATCTCTGCTGGCCCTGAAGTTGGTTAGAGGGCGGATGGTGAAAACGTGTTTTCAAAAGCACTTAACGACGACGAGTGCAGTTGGCTTTCTTAAATTTGAGGTACACTGCCCCTGTGTTAGCTGCTGACATCTCTGCCATGTCTGAAGAAAGCCAAGCAACCTTCTTTGACAACTGGTGTCCAGTTAAATGACAAATAGCAGAGATCATTGTTGGAAGTTGCCGGTATTGTAAAAATACCTACTTCCCCCCAGCTCGTTTATTCGCCCTTTAAATAAAACAGCTCGGGTCCGCGTCAAAGTTTAAAGCCAATTTAATAGTAAAGTCAAAGAGTGCTGAGCTCAGGATTCTGGAACAGCCAATATCAAATCTGACATTCTGGGCAGTCCAGGAATGTCTCACAAAACTAAATGCAAGTATTTATATTCTTGATCTGCAGGTCTCTCCTCCTGATATCGTTCGACCATTCTCCTCCAATCAGGGCCTGTTATCGCCAACCGCTCCTGCACAGAAAAGAAAATACAGCCCCATCCCATTCTTCTTCTTAGAGTGACCAAAAGTCTAGTCTAAAGTGACCTTCAAATTGCTACTACTTTTGCAGGGCTTCTTTTCTCCTACGTGCCTGTAAACAGAGGTTTCTCAGAAATGACATAAATGTAGAGAGTTCGCAACTACACACACACATTTTACTAAACAGATTCTGTTACATAGTGTACACTTTGTCTTTTCATAAGCACAGAACATTCTGTCTTCTCATAAGCACAGAACAACCAAAACACAAATTTAAAAGCATTTAGAAAAAGTATTTTCTACAATGAGTGGTTTATTGGAGGCTGATTTTACTGTAAAATCTTTTAGTTTTATTCATAGTGGTATTCTGTTGCTAGACCTGTGCCTCAGTGACAAAACGTCTAAGCATTTTGACTTGCAGTGCTTAAACAATGCCAAAGGTATAATGCATTTTGGGGGCATTGACTATTTATATGAGAAGGATATTTAGTTTTGACACATGGATAAACTGTTTTGGGAGAGATATGAGCTTTTGCAGGGGATCCATGGTGTTGTGCTAAACCATCCAGGTTATTTTGACAAAAGCACTAAATGAATGCACATGTGCCAAGGCAATTGAGAAGGATCTGTGCTATTTTGACTGTACTGACCTTTTATATGGTAAAGGAATCTGCTTTTGAAGCATGGAAGAAGAGTTTGGGGAAAGATATTTGATTTTGCTAGTGAGCTATAATGTTGAGCAGAACTGTAAGACTGTTTGGCCAAATGACCTTATGGTTTTGAGAATGTCATCTCGGTTTCAAGAAATGAGCCAAACCAATCGAGAAAAACTGTAAACAAATTCAATGCATACAGACTGAAGTACTTTAAGTCTTTGGCTCACATTTTAACATAAGGTTATATATTCATTTAGAATTTGTTTTACCTGCAATATGCTCTTTAAAGTAATTCAGTCTGTGTGCATTGCATTTATTTAATACAAGTTCCACAATTAGAGTAAATGAACTTTTCCACCACATATGTACTTGTATATATACATATATATACATAATGTTGTATATATCATTGTATATACAGTCTGTGCAGTAGATGATCACACTACTTACCGTCTGAATCACAAGACTCCTCAGGATCAGGCCTCTTCTTCTGACTTCTGGATAACTCTGTAACAGAGAGAAATTAACATTATGAGACATTTATTAAGTTGGCTTGGGAAAGCCAACTTACTGAAATCCTATTTAAAGTGTAAGTTGCAGGTTAACCACCACAGCCTTTTAATGTGTAAATTAAAATGCTCTATATGTATATATTTAATTATTTCTGTCTTAAAATGCATTAAAATAACATTTATTGGGGTTTCTTCAAAGGTAGCGTGTTTTTTCAGTTACTGGAACTCGCAACCCGTACTCTGCTAGATTCTTACTGTATTATGGCTATTTGGAGAACGACTGAGGATGTGGGAAACCATCAAATTCTTTATGGACCACAGCCCTACAATTTTTAACCGGTCAGGCATGAGACCCAGCCAGCAAAGACTTGTGGGGCCCAGCTGGGTTAACTACGGGTTCCATGGGAACTGTGTGGGCATGGGCTTTGGCTGGGTGAAATCAGCGGGTCCCATGTAGGTTTTGTAGTATGAGTCCCACATAGGAAGCCCATATGAGCTGATTACATGGGTCACATAAGGGACAGGCATGGGCCAAGTGGGCATGGGTTTGATCTGGGAACACATATATGGGTCCTGCATGGCATATTTATGGGCCAAGTGGGCATGGGTTTGAACTGGAAATGCACATATGGGTCCTGCATAGAATTTTTATAGGCCAAGTGGGCATGGGTTTGAACTGGGAACACAAATATGGGTCCTGCATGACATATTTATGGGCCAAGTGGGCATGGGTTTGATCTGGGAACGCATATATGGGTCTTGAATGGCATATTTATGGGCCAAGTGGGCATGGGTTTGATCTGGGAATACATATATGGGTCCTGCATGACATATTTATGGGCCAAGTGGGCATGGGTTTGAACTGGGAATGCATATATGGGTCCTGCATGGCATATTTATGGGCCAAGTGGGCATGGGTTTGAACTGGGAATGCACATATGGGTCCTGCATAGAATTTTTATAGGCCAAGTGGGCATGGGTTTGAACTGGGAACACAAATATGGGTCCTGCATGACATATTTATGGGCCAAGTGGGCATGGGTTTGATCTGGGAATACATATATGGGTCCTGCATGACATATTTATGGGCCAAGTGGACATGGGTTTGAACTGGGAATACATATATGGGTCCTGCATGACATATTTATGGGCCAAGTGGGCATGGGTTTGATCTGGGAATACATATATGGGTCCTGCATAGAATTTTTATAGGCCAAGTGGGCATGGGTTTGAACTGGGAACACAAATATGGGTCCTGCATGACATATTTATGGGCCAAGTGGGCATGGGTTTGATCTGGGAACGCATATATGGGTCTTGAATGGCATATTTATGGGCCAAGTGGGCATGGGTTTGATCTGGGAATACATATATGGGTCCTGCATGACATATTTATGGGCCAAGTGGGCATGGGTTTGAACTGGGAATGCATATATGGGTCCTGCATGGCATATTTATGGGCCAAGTGGGCATGGGTTTGAACTGGGAATGCACATATGGGTCCTGCATAGAATTTTTATAGGCCAAGTGGGCATGGGTTTGAACTGGGAACACAAATATGGGTCCTGCATGACATATTTATGGGCCAAGTGGGCATGGGTTTGATCTGGGAATACATATATGGGTCCTGCATGACATATTTATGGGCCAAGTGGACATGGGTTTGAACTGGGAATACATATATGGGTCCTGCATGACATATTTATGGGCCAAGTGGGCATGGGTTTGATCTGGGAATACATATATGGGTCCTGCATAGAATTTTTATAGGCCAAGTGGGCATGGGTTTGAACTGGGAACACAAATATGGGTCCTGCATGACATATTTATGGGCCAAGTGGGCATGGGTTTGATCTGGGAACGCATATATGGGTCTTCAATGGCATATTTATGGGCCAAGTGGGCATGGGTTTGATCTGGGAATACATATATGGGTCCTGCATGACATATTTATGGGCCAAGTGGGCATGGGTTTGAACTGGGAATGCATATATGGGTCCTGCATGGCATATTTATGGGCCAAGTGGGCATGGGTTTGAACTGGGAATGCACATATGGGTCCTGCATAGAATTTTTATAGGCCAAGTGGGCATGGGTTTGAACTGGGAACACAAATATGGGTCCTGCATGACATATTTATGGGCCAAGTGGGCATGGGTTTGATCTGGGAATACATATATGGGTCCTGCATGACATATTTATGGGCCAAGTGGGCATGGGTTTGATCTGGGAACGCATATATGGGTCTTGAATGGCATATTTATGGGCCAAGTGGGCATGGGTTTGATCTGGGAATACATATATGGGTCCTGCATGACATATTTATGGGCCAAGTGGACATGGGTTTGATCTGGGAACGCATATATGGGTCCTGCATGGCATATTTATGGGCAAAGTGGGCATGGGTTTGATCTGGGAATGCATATATGGGTCCTGCATGGCATATTTATGGGCCAAGTGGGCATGGGTTTGATCTGGGAATGCATGTATGGGTCCTGCATGGCATATTTATGGGCCAAGTGGGCATGGGTTTGAACTGGGAATGCACATATGGGTCTTGCATAGAATTTTTATAGGCCAAGTGGGCATGGGTTTGAACTGGGAACACAAATATGGGTCCTGCATGACATATTTATGGGCCAAGTGGGCATGGGTTTGATCTGGGAACGTATATATGGGTCTTAAATGGCATATTTATGGGCCAAGTGGGCATGGGTTTGATCTGGGAACGCATATATGGGTCTTGAATGGCATTTTTATGGGCCAAGTGGGCATAGGTTTGAACTGGGAATGCACATATGGGTCCTGCATAGAATTTTTATAGGCCAAGTGGGCATGGGTTTAAAATGGGAACACAAATATGGGTCCTGCATGACATATTTATGGGCCAAGTGGCCATGGGTTTGAACTGGGAATACATATATGGGTCCTGCATGACATATTTATGGGCCAAGTGGGCATGGGTTTGATCTGGGAATATATATGGGTCCTGCATGACATATTTATGGGCCAAGTGGACATGAGTTTGAACTGGCAATACATATATGGGTCCTGCATGACATATTTATGGGCCAAGTGGGCATGGGTTTGATCTGGGAACGCATATATGGGTCTTGAATGGCATATTTATGGGCCAAGTGGGCATAGGTTTGATCTGGGAACACATATATGGGTCTTGAATGGCATGTTTATAAGCTAAGTTTGGTTTGAACTGCAATTTTACTAATTTACTAATTTTACAGAAAATAACTAACTTTTTTACAGTAGTTTTCTGTGATTTCAAATTACATTCATAACTTAGTAATATTACTAATAGTGGTGGGCCGTTATTGGCGTTAACGTGCTGCGTTAACGTGAGACTCTTATCAGGCGATAAAAAGAATATCGCCTTTAATCTATTCTCAAAGTTGGGTTGGGAACTGGGTCTAAACTACGCAAGATATGATGACTTTCAGCTTGATATTTTAGTGTGGATGACGTATACCTAGCCACTGTAGGAGGTGAGAACGAGTCTTCAACCTGTGTGTATGCCTACTATGAGTGTGAAATGACCACATCAAACGAGACGTGCAAACATGGATGCACCTAAGAAGCCGCCGGGTTTGCTTCAGGGCAGGTGCGTTGCTAGACCCTGCACGTGCCCCAGTAAAATCTCAAGTTTGAGTTATAATTTACTTTGATAATCCCAAAATAAAGACATTAAACTATATGCAACAACTGAATTGACGCTTCTAAAAGCAACGCAGTTTAATCGAAGACTATGCACACAGATATCCATGCCCGCACGCGTCTGTGTATTTAAGGGGAACGCACACGTCGTGCAGCCTTTTGCGCAGAAGTACTTGGTTACACAAGTTTGTATAGTTAATTATGTTGTAAATGCAATTGTCAAGCAGTTTGTGATGCATTTTGGAAACAGGAGATGAGTGCCTGGTCTAATGTGCCACCTGGCTTGAGAAACCCATTCTCAAAGACTACCTTTTAGTCATTATTTGGGTAGCACACATATTCGGATAGCCTTCATCAGAATTCAAATTAGCCATTTTAATCTAGATTAATTTCAAAATTACAGTGAGATTAATCTAGATTAAAAAAAAATTATCTATGCCCACCACTAATTACTAACAATATCTGTAAACGAACTATTTTAGGTCCTATATCATTAAAGGCAAATTACATTTTTTTTTCAGGAAAATTACTTTTACAGTATTTTTTGTGTTATTTTAGATTGTTAAAAACTTTGTAAAATTACAAACAATATCTGTAAATTAACAACTTAACTATTATTTTAAGTATTATTCCATTAATGACAAATTACAGGAATTCTTTTTTTTTTTTTTGCAGTATTTTTTCTGTTTTCTTAAATTACTTACACATTGACATAAAATTACAAAAACAATCTGTAATTAAATAATGTAGCTCATTAAGGTTTATGTCTATACTAACAATTTAATGTTCTTTTTGTACACTGTGTTCCAAATTATTATGCAAATTGGATATAAGTGTCATAAACATAAAAAAAAATTGTTTTTCAATTAAACTCATGGATGGTATTGTGTCTCATGGCTCTTTGGGTCACTGAAATGAATCTCAGACACCTGTGATAAATAGTTTGCCAAATGAGCCCAATTAAAGGAAAATTACTTAAGAAGGATGTTCCACATTATTAAGCAGGCCACAGGTTTCAAGCAGCATGGGGAAAGAAAAAAGATCTCTCTGCTGCCGAAAAGTGTCAAATAGTACAATGCCTTGGACAAGGTATGAAAACATTAGATATTTCACAAAAACTTAAGTGTGATCATTGTGCTGTGCAGATTTGTGGCTGATTCAGAGCACAGACTGGTTTGTTCAGGAAAAGGCAGAATGAGGAAGGTTTCTGCCAGACAAATTCATCAGATTAAGAGAGCAGCTGCTAAAATGCCATTACAAAGTAGAAAACAGGTTTTTGAAGCTGCTGGTGCCTCTGGAGTCCCGCGAACATCAAGGTGTAGGATCCTTCAGAGGCTTGCAGTTGAGCATAAACCTACTATTCGGCCACTCCTAACTAATGCTCACAAGCAGAAACGGTTGCAGTGGGCCCAGACATACATGAAGACTCATTTTCAAACAGTCTTGTTTACTGATGAGTGTTGTGCATCTTTGGATGGTCCAGATGGATGGAGTAGTGGATGAAACATGTCCCAACAAGGCTGCGACGTTAGAGGTGGCGTTTTGGGCCGGAATCATAGGGAGAGAGCTGGTAGGTTCCTTTAGGGTCCCTGAAGGTGTGAAAATGACCTCGGCAAAGTATGAAAATGAGAAACTCATTGTGTGGCCCCCATCCTCCCCTGACCTCAACCAGATTGAGAACCTTTGGAGCATCCTCAAGCAAAAGATCTATTAGGTTGAGAAGCAGTTCACATCAAAACAGCAGCTCTGGGAGGCTATTCTGACATCCTGCAAACATATTCAATCAGAAACTCTCCAAAAACTCACAAGTTCAAAGGATGCAAGAATTGTGATAGTGATATCAAAGAAGGGGTCCTATGTTAAGATGTAACTTGCCCTGTTAGGATGTTTTTGATTGAAATAGCTTTTGATTTCAGTAAATATGACCACCTAATGCTGCAAATTCAGAAAATGCCAATTTTCAGTTCTTTACAACCTATAAAATGTTTTAACTCTGTTGTGAATAATAATTTGGAACAGTGCATTTTCAGTTTTTTATTTTTGAAATAAATACTGTTATCATTAGGAGGTTTTTTCAATAAAATTCAAATTATGCCCTATGGTTGATGACTTAAAAAATTATACTGACTGTCATTTGCATTGACTAATTATGAAAATCGGAGAAAGATATCATTTGCATAATAATTTGGAACACGGTGTAATTTGAAAGTAAATCTTATTAGTTTTTATTTAGATGTATTTTACATTAAAACTCTGTAATTCTAAAAAAGTAGAATATGTATAAAATAGAAAATCAGTCTTAAAATCCACAAATCATGTAACCATGCAATAAAAATGCATTTAATTTTTTTTTTTATAAAGAAAAAATTAACCAATAAAGAATGAGTGTATAATTTATTTGCATTAGTCGTGTCAAAAAGCAATACCACAGTAGTCCAAATGACAATACGTTTGCAGTCCTCTCTGGTGGAATATACAGTAGGATGATAATTTAGTGTGGGAAGCAGTGCATAATTCAAGTTGTTAAATGCTGAAAAAGCTATAGCGAATTCACTATAGCTCAGTTGACGCGCTTTCTTATTTAAATCACGCATTACCGGCTGAAAGTGAAACACGGCAAATTGCAATCTATGACGGTACTGGCGACAGCCAATGAGCGTTTGATTATCGCTGCCTTTGATTATTCTGGCCAATGACTAGTAGGGAGCCGTTTCCCGGTTAAATTTGAATATGCTGATCGGCTTCTGTTGCAGTCTGTTTCGGTCGTTCCTCTAGCAACGACTTTCACGTGGATTATTTTACGTCTGACTGTTTAATTCATATTTTGAGCGAGTTTTGGTTGTGGGATGAAGATTGAGAACAAACAAACGCGAATATGGACTTTTACCAGCAGCTAAAGATCATGCAAACTGCAAAACGTAGGTACTTTTTACTATTATATAAAGTTCTATAGACTGTTACACTAGTTACATTAAGGTACTGAAGTGATATACTAATCGCGATTACATATCTTAGTATCCTACCAGTGTGTGTTACAGTGTTTTGTTAGTATTAACTAATACTGTTAGCTGCGGCTAGGCGGTAACATTATATTTATGTCTTGCCGAACATATGTAGTGAAAGAAATCTGCAGCTCACTTGAATAGTCAAATACAGACAGTTTACTTAAGATGTAATTGACCTAAATACAGTCACTAATGTTTTGATACAAGATTAACAAACCAGGTTAGGTGTCAGTTACTGGATCTGTGCATTTTCTTCTTAAAGTTACAGTATAATTAAGCTTAACGTTACCAGTCGGTCTTAATTATAATCAAACAACAAAATACTAAAGAGAAAATCATTAAATGTACTTAACTTGCTTTTGTATTAGTCCTATTGTTTGCAACTACTTTGATCGTATGTTGAATGCAATACAATATTATAAATAACTATACTGTGATGTATTACTATTGTGAAATAATATGGTCATATCGTGCACCCATGCTAGTTTTAAGATCAAACTCACAAAATGTGACAGAACTTCAAAATGAGTAACCTAAGAACACTGTTATGTGAACTCATCTGACAGATAGAGGACCTGAAAGCATGATCATTGGACTCCATGGAGAAGAATACTAGATGTAAACCAGGATTTTGGATCAGCTGTGCAAATTTGGTATGGAGCCGGTGAGTACATTTTCGCAAGCCCATGTCTGTCAGTAAGTAGATAATGTCTTATCAAACAAATTAATTTTAATTTAATTGATTGCTTGTGTGTGTGTTTCCCCTTATGATCCAGAAGTTTTGGGAATGAAAATCTTCTACTACATGATCTTCAGAGGAAGTAAGTATTCATTTTACATTAAGACACACTAACATTAATTTATTTTTAAAGGAAAGTTCGTAGTATTTTTCTTCAGTTTTTTGTTTTAAATTTGTTTTTGTTTTGTTTTTTACCCCCAGCTGATTCAGCTGATTCCTGGCCATTTGGAGGAGGACTGCTCTTCATCTGGTGTGTCTGTCACTTCTGGTGCAGAGTCATGGACCTTTTGTTGTATGTTTTGGTTTCACTTATTCTCACACTACATTAATTATCAGAGCTACAGTGGTGCCCAAAATTATTAGAACACTAGTATTTAAACTACCTTAACTAATGGTTTAAACTTATTTATTTCATTTGCTATAGTGTGTCAGTATGAAATATCAGTTTACATTTCCAAGTGTTCATTTTGCCATTAATTATAATAATCAGTGACACAATAAGTATGAAAACAAACAGCGCTTGACACAGAGGTCTAATCTCATCATTTAAATCCAGAAGAACTGTGGCAACATCTCCAAGATGCTTAAAGAAACCTACCAGCAAAGCAGTACTGTTAAAAGTTTTAAGCACTTGTGTACAAATTCTGTAAAATGAGAATGTTGATAAAAATGTCATAAATGTTTTCTTTATCAATTAACTTCTTTTAACTAAATTAAATCAACATTTGGTGTGACCATCATCTTGTGTTTAAAGCAGCTTTTGCACTAGGTGCACTTGCGGATAGTTTTTCAGGTTTGCAGGTGGGTCTCTTGAAGCATCTTGGAGACGTTGCCACAGTTCTTCTAGATTTAATCTGTCTCAGTTCTGTTTCTTCATGCCATTCTGTGCAGAATAGATGATGATGAGATCAGATCTCTGTTTGGAGCACTGGCTGTTGTCAAACAAAAATCTTACTGGATTATTACATTTAATGGCAAAATTAATGTTTAGAAATATAAAATAAATTACCCATTGAAACACTACAGCAAAAGATAGACATGCCTGAATTAAAATCATTTTTAGCTGGTAAAAACACTAGTGTTCTAATAATTTTGGACACCACTGTATGGAGCCCATGGGAGTCAGTAGAATATTGTGGATTAAAATAAAATGATGTGGATGAAATAGAAATGCATTTTCAGTTAAATTTCACCTCGGAGCTCTGAATAACTGGTAATGAAAAATTCAATAATCTAAATTTACATCTGAAACTAATAAAATTGTTAATCTTGACAATTTTGTAGATGTATTGGTTTTGTATTTATTCAGTTTTAAAGGACTAGTTCAATTCTGGCACAAATATTTCCTGCTGATAATTTACTCACCCATGTGTCATTCAAGATGCTTGTGTCTGTCTCTTTTTCTGTCAAAAAGGTTTTTGAGGAAAACATTCCAGGATTTTTCTTCATATTTAAATGGGAGCCAAGGGGTTGAAGGTCCAAATTTAATTGTCAATGCAGCTTCAAAGGGCTCTACATCATCCCACCCAAGGAATAAGGGTCACTGGGAACTTGTAAAGCCCTTTGAAAGCTGTATTGAAATTTTGAAACCTTTATCCTTGACCTTAATCCCACTGAAGTCCACTATATGGAGAAAAATCCTGAAATCTACTCCTCAAAAACTTGACTTTCTTTTCGACTTAAAGGAACACTCCACTTTTTTTGGAAATAGGCTCATTCTCCAGCTCCCCCCGAGTTAATAAGTTGATTTTTACCGTTTTGAAATCCATTCAGCCGTTCTCTTGTTCTGGCGATATCACTTTTAGCATAGCTTAGCATAAATCATTGAATCCTATTAGACCAGTAGCATCGCGTTCAAAAATGACCAACGAGTTTCGATATTTGTCCTATTTAAAACTTGACTCTTCTGTAGTTATATCGTGTACTAAGACCAGCAGAAATGTAAAGCAGCGGTTTTCTAGGCTGATAAGATTAGGAACTACACTCCCATTCCGGCGTAATAGTCGAGGAAGTTTGCTGCCGTAACATGGCCGAAGCAGGCGCATTAATATCACACAGCGCCTGAAATTAGATCCCAGCTAGGTAACTTCCAATGTGACCGGTGCTAAGTTTGTGTAATTCCGGTTGTTGCAGCTGTCAGAGTTGCAGCTGGTAAATTGTTAGTGGCTGGATTTACCTGTGTGTGATTAGCTATGGTTATGTGCATTGTAAGGGGCTGTGATAGTAAGTCGAAGACGTAATCTACTACCATCTTTCATAGAATTCCCACGAAAAAAAAAGCAATTTCGACTAATGAATCAATGGCTGGCTGCTCTGAACATGGATCTCAAAACACCGTTAGAAACGATCAAGAAATGGCGTGTTTGCTCCGAGGATTTTGAACCAGATGACTATTTGGATAGTTTTACCGATACTACAGCACGGCGTCTGAAGGACACGGCGATCCCAACAATCTTCAAACTAACGTTACAGACAGGACAACAAGGAGCATCGCCCACGGCTGTAAGTGAAACATGATTAATTGCTAACGTTACCTGTGAAATGCAACCCCTGAAGAGTAGTTTTGGGCGAACAGTTGGCCTAGTATTTGCTATGACCAAATTCCATGTGTGATTGCAAAAGAAAGTTATTGCGAACAGTCGGTGGTGTTTTAAAGTCAGTTTTGAGTAAAAGTGTACATCATGAATGTAAGCCTGAAAATGCAAACTGACAGTATGCATTTAAAATCTTTATATTATATAATGTAGCAGGAATAACTTACTCTTGCGACAGCTGGCCATTAGGTCCACTCGGCGTGTGACGTTTTTTCTAGTTTATTTTGTCAAACCGGAAAAAAAAATCGACTATTGCAGGATGCAGCATTGCATCCAAGTCCTCGGATGTTGCGACCTGACACTTCCTCATCAGGTAGATCCACCCTTGCCATCGATGGCAATACCTAGTCCCACTCGCGACAACACAGGCACTCACTTTTAGTTGGCATGGGTTGGCAAGCCCCACCAGCGCGAATCTGCTCTCCTCATCCCTTCTGTCCCAGGCAGTTCAGACACACTTTCTTGTCTTTCGCGTACCAAAACCTTAGCTTCAGTGAATTCTGGTTCAAATTGATATGGTTTAGGATCTGCACCAAAGTAAATATCTTCTAAATCGTCTCTCACAAATGTCTCCATGGCGAGGAACGCTGTCTGTGCTGTGCATGCACGTTGGATATGTTGACGGAAGTAAACATTTGCACATGTGCTGTGTGGTATTACTGCGCCTGCTTCGGCCATGTTACGGCAGCAAACTTCCTTGACTATTACGCCGGAATGGGAGTGTAGTTCCTAATCTTATCGGCCTAGAAAACCGTATCTTTACATTTCCGCTGGTCTTAGTACGCGATATAACTACAGAAGAGTCAAGTATTAAATAGGACAAATATCGAAACTCATTGGTCATTTTTGAACGTGATGCTACTGGTCTAATAGGATTCAATGATTTATGCTAAGCTATGCTAAAAGTGATATCGCCAGAACAGGAGAACGGCTGAATGAATTTCAAAACAGTAAAAATCAACTTATTAACTCGGGGGGAGTTGGAGAATGAGCCTATTTCCAAAAAAAGTGGAGTGTTCCTTTAAAGGTGCAATGTGTAATATTTAAGATTATCTCTAGACAGAAATGCAATATAATATAGATAACTATGTTTTCAGGGGTGTCTAAAGACCTTACGTAATGAGCCATTATGTTTTTATTAACTTAGAATTATCAGTTTATATCTACATACACCGCGGGTCCCCTCACATGAAAGCCGACATTATGTTTCTACAGTAGCCCTGAATGGACAAACTGCTCTACAGATCGCGTTTCATCACTGTTGTTCAAGCGAAAAAACACTAACACAATGATGAACAAGTAACAGTAATATTCACAATAACATCGTTTTATTGAATTATCAAGTAAATCTAATTCCCTAATTTATAAAAGAAACTTCATTATTCTTTGCTGTCTAAAACGATGACAGCTTAATCCCGTGTCGGCTGCCGTAGCTTCTGTGAAGGGAGGGGTGAGCGGTGGACTAAACCGTTGGTTGCAATTCATAGCCTTATTGCTAGATGCCGCAAAAAATCTACACACTGCACCTTTAAAGAAAGAAAGATATGAACATCTTGGATTACATGGGGGTGAGTGAATTATCAGGAAATATTTTCTAATAGTTTTAAGGTAAACATATATTTAATTAAACGTTTTAATGAAACTGTCCCATGTTCTTTTAATTTAATTGTGCTGTATTTCTTGAAAAATAGCTGAAATGTAAAATGTAAATTTTATATGGCATTTGCACAGACTTTGTATTGCAGACTGTTTTTTGTCTTTTAAATAAAAATATTAATTGTCCACCTTGAGCATGCTTTTGACACTTTATTGAGGTTTTTTTATTGTAATTATTTGGGGGGGGGGTGCTGCCGGGGCGTCCGGGTGTGTGACTAAGGCGCGGATTCCGGCACATCCCGGGGGGGCGTCTGGGGCGGCCTGGACCTCCTGGGCGTTGGCTGGCCCCCATGTGGATCCGGGTGCAACCCACTTTAAACCCCTTTGGGCAGGTGGGGCCCAAATGGGTCTGTCATGAATTGCCCGATTAAGACCCACATAAGACCCTTACAGATCCCACTTAAACCCACCTGGGCATCCACGCGTGCCCCCATGTGGATCCCAGGTGCAAGCCCACTTTATAACCCCTACAGACTGGTGGGCCCCAAATGGGTCTGACATGTATTGCCCGGTTAAGACCCACATAAGACCCTTACAGATCCCACTTAAAACCCATCTGGGCAACCACGGCTAGCCCCCATGTGGATTCCGGGTGCAAGCCCACTTAAACCCCTACAGACTGGTGGGCCCCAAATGGGTCTGACATGTATTGCCCGGTTAAGACCCACATAAGACCCTTACAGATCCCACTTAAACCCACCTGGGCATCCACGGCTGGCCCCCATGTGGATCCCGGGTGCAAGCCCACTTTAAACCCCTACAGACTGGTGGGCCCCAAAGGGGTCTGACATGTATTGCCCGGTTAAGACCCACACAAGACCCTTACAAATCCCACTTAAAACCCATCTGGGCATCCACGGCTGGCCCCCATGTGGATCCCGGGTGCAAGCCCACTTTAAACCCCTACAGACTGGTGGGCCCCAAATGGGTCTGACATGTATTGCCCGGTTAAGACCCACATAAGACCCTTACAGATCCCACTTAAAACCCATCTGGGCATCCACGGCTGGCCCCCATGTGGATCCCGGGTGCAATCCAATCCCACTCTTTGTGCAGGTGGGGCCCAAATGGGTTTGCATGAATTGCCCAATTAAGACCCATGCAGTACCCTTACAGGTCCCACTTAGTAAGTCTGGGCTTCCACAACTGGCCCCAATGTAAATCCCGGGTGCAAGCCCATAATGGGGCCCACATTTGCCGCCCATGAAGCCCTCATCTGGGCCCCACATGTCATTGCTGGCTGGGGAGAGGGGAGCCATGGGACTCAAAAGAGTTATTAATGCTTGGTGTGAGGAGAATGAGTGTGTTGGCCAGGTGTCCTGGTGAGTAACGTTAGCTACGTTAAAGCTAGTCTAGCCTGGTGCAAACTTAACCTGGATAACAAGCAAGTCTTTTCAAAATATTGCCGTCATGTAGAATAGCAAGGAGGGACAACGACTGAAGACATTATTTACTTACAGTAAGTCAGTCCAAATCAGAGCTGCAACGTTAGAGATGCACACACTGCACAGGCATCAATCGCTAGTCTCATCGACGCCTCAAACGTCATGTAATACCCTTCCTCAATCCACGCGTTATCAATTTCTCACGATTTAATTAGCTATGTTTATTGTCAGAAAAGAAAAGAGGAGATCGATGTCCCCATCACTGTGTTTGTGTGGGCTACGCCACCCAATTGAATCAGCAGTATGTGCTGCCGTGAGGTGAACGCGTTTTGGAGTTTAGTGGAACAGCTCGACCTCGACCAAATTAAACTTCAAACTAATATACACTTTAAACTACTTTAAACTTCAAACACAAAGTCAGTCTCTGAGAAAAGACTCCGCCTGGAGATAAGTAGTATCAAAGAACTTGTCCAAACACATAGAGTTGAGTGAGTACTGTGGTACAACACAAAAGAACAACTTGCAGACTGCCTTACCAAAAAGGGGGCATCAGCTTGTCAGTTACTCAAGGCACTGAGTGAAGGACAATGGAAACTGAATTAAAAACAAAATCTGTCTTTGAGTTGTACTCGAGAGCTTGTTGAAATATGCTAGGTCGTATTTTTGTTCAAGGATGTTGTTGTTCAGTATTATGTCCTGTTAGTATGTTAAATTGAAAGTTATTTATTTATATACATTATATATATATAT